>NC_057356.1:42675391-43012578 GCF_016509475.1 Prionailurus bengalensis | reverse complement strand
ACTAGACCTAATAATTGTATAGAGGGTCTGGCATGCAGTAGGACTCAAAAATACTAAATGGGATCAGGTGCAAAGTACAACTGCTGTGAGGCTGGCTGTGAGGGTGGCTGGGAGGAGAAATCTTCTCTTCGAATTATAGTCAGGGATTCAGACTCTACAAAGAGTTCTTGGCTTTGTCTCCACCAAGCCTTGACTGTGGCCATGACTAATATAGGGTGTGTATGTGTAGAACCTTAGGTCTGTTGTCCTGGCTGCTGTTGAGAGCTGACAGAGTGCTTTCTGTGAGCCCCACATGCTGGTTTCCAGCAGGAAGAAGAATTGGATCGAATGTGTTGTTCCTTAGCCACATAGCTTAGATGCTAGAGGGAATCAGGTTCCTGAAGGCACTTCTATTAACTACTTAATATGTGAAGGAGAATAGAATATGCCACCCCAAAATATGCCACTTTGGCATATTGATTATTTTGAATTAAACTTACTTAAGAAACAGCTGGTGCTACAAAATTGTCGAATCATTATGTTGTACACCCGGGACTAACATAACATTATATGTCAAATACTTCAATTAAAAAAAAAAAAGAGGGAAAGAAACAGCTGGTGCAAGAAGGACCCTCCTTCTAAAAGCAAGAAATAAGTCTCCCATGTGGAATATACCCTCCCTGTACCTGGAAGGTAGAAGGCGTCCTTATCACCAGAGATAGGGAATTCACGGCTGAGAAAGCTGTATAAACAAACCTTGTTACTTCTTCACTAATCTGCTACCCTAAGCCCCAACCCCTTTGCCTTGTCAGTTCTTCACAAATATAGTTTCCTTGTTTAAAAGGTATAAAAGCTGCCTGCTTTGGTCACTTCTTTGAGTCCCATATTTTTATGGGCTCCCGTTAGTATGAAATTAAATTTGTTTCTCTCCTTACTCTGTCTTATGTCAATTTAATAATTAGACCAGGCAAAGAATCTAGAAAAGAAGGGAAAAGTTTTCTGTCCCTACCTACGCTTAGGAGCCAGTAACACTGGAAGCATCATGCTAGCAACAAGGAAGTATTTCTCAAGGAGGTTGAAACATATTTGTTTCCCTACCCTTCCTGTCCATTCAGAGCAGATTCCTGTTGTCATGGTAACAGAAACAAGAGCAAGTAAGAGTTTTTGAGTGCCCTAGACGCTTTTGTACAGAAAGAAGGGTGAGGTTGAACTGAAATGTGGACTTTAAATGAAATATCATTTTCATCTCTCTCTCTCGCTCTCTCTAAAGAGGGCAGATGTCATCATTGTGCCTCAATCTACTCCCCAAAAGTAAGCATATTCAGTCACTGCATTTGAAGAAAGAAAAGAGAGAAAGGAAGATGGAAAGAAAAGATGCTGTTCTCTTGTCCCCTTGCTCCTTCTCAAACTATTTCATCTGGTGACATGCCTCTGGGAACACTTTGCCTCTCTGTTTGGGCTCATGGACTGTATCCCAAACACAGATTAGTTTTGAGGAAATTTATAACTCACCCCTGCCCCCAACTTTATATTTCAAAAAACACATAGGTTAGATTCTTTAATTTTATTTTATTTTACATTTTTTAAAATTTATTTTTGAGAGACAGAGCACAAGTGGGGGAGGGGCAGAGAGAGAATGAGACACGGAATCCAAAGCAGGCTCCAGGCTCTGAGCTGTCAGCCCAGAACCCGATGCAGGGCTCGAACTCACAAACTGTGAGATCATGACCTGAGCCGAAGTCAGATGCTTAACCAACTCAGCCATCCAGGCGCCCCAGATTCTTTTTTTTTTTTTTTTAAATGTAGATTTGATTTAACTAAACAAATGCACGTGTGGATTTGATGTGGAGTTTAATGATGAAGAGTGAATTTTACTTACTGTTCTGTCTGATCCAAACTGTACTTTCCACCCTGGAGACTCTCCTTCAGTTTGGATGCTCATTTTCTCATCTGTAGCACTGAGGCTTATGTCTGTACATCCTCTCAGTTCTGTCCTTCTCCATCCCTTCCCTTTCAAGGAGCAGCAGACATGGCAGACACCCACACCAGGGTGTGCTGTATGTGCCCCACCCTCTGACTTACCCCACTCCCTTTGGAATCTCCATGACTCAGTTCCAGTAGTCTCAGCCCATCCGGGGGCATAGTCTGCCTGATTCCAGGGTACCCCCTCACTCCAGAGTGTGTGTTGAAGGGCATTAGTTGCCCAAAGTAATCTCTATGTTCAATGCAATAAGCAATTATAACTGGAAATCTGAGTTGGAGGCCTGAGGACTGCGTGGGACTGGGCAAAGGCAATAGCAAGAGGGCTAAAGGAAGAGAGGAGGCAGAGGCGGGGAGAGGATTGTGATGCTGGAGGCAGTGGAGCAAGGGGCAGAGAGCTGGCATTCGGCAGGCTGCTGAGCCCAGCTGGCATCCATGATGTTGTTCTTTCTTGCTGTGGAAACTCAGTCAAGTTACTGAACTTCTCTATACCTTAGTTTCATCATTTGTAAAATAAAATAATACAGTTATCTACCTACCTTAGAATTTTAAGGATTGAATAAAATAATGTATGCAAATTACTTGGTGCTATACTTGGGATGGGCTCAATGCTCAGTAAACTTTATCATTATTTGTGAATATTACCACTGGAGATGAACTTTGTTGATCTTCATAGGCTGTCTCAAGAGAACTTATTCATTTGGACCAAGCACCTCTGGTAAATTTGATAACAGGAGATCTCAAAGGTTTAAATGGGCAGGATCTCACTTGTTATATTTCATTAAGCATATTCAGTACATTTGGATATCTGAATTTGAAGAAAGCACTCTTAACATTTGCAAAGCTGGGGACATCAGTATAAATAGAGGTCTGCAAACCATATATCTGAATTCTGAAAACTTATACATCAAGCTACTAAACTGTATCTGCTTTTACTTTCCTTCTTGACGCATACACTTTTTCTTTCTCCCCTCCCTCTCTCTTTCCATCCTTCTTACCTTCTTTCTTCCTTCCTTCCTCCCTCCCTCCTTCCCTCTTTCTATCTCATCTCATCTCATCTGATCTAGCAAGTAAACAGATGCTCCCTACACACACACCTTCATGGCAACCTGGAAGGCTGATTTTTTTAAATCAGATTTTTAAAATAGCATTTATTGCCTGTATTTGTAGTTACAAAATTAGTACTTGTGTAATAAAAGCTGTAGTTAAGCATTTATCCATTGTGCTTCAAGCTTTACATTGGTTATCTCATTTAGTCTTTATAACAATTTTATGATGAATATCCTATTATTATTTTCATTTTACAGACATAAAAACTGAGGCAAAACAAATATAGAACACATAGAAAAAAACCACCTACAATTCCACGTCCAAAAGTTAACCAACATCATGATGCATGATTTTCCAGTAATTTTCAAAGGCAGCTTTGATTTTAGAATTGTTGGTCTCCGTGGTGGTGTGTGACACAGGGAAAGCAAGCTCTGGTCCTTAGCCTGAGGCCAGCCCCTGTCTTCTCATCCTTGCCTCTGTCCTGCATGCCTTTGTGTGGGCACCCCTCTCTGCTGGGTGCACCCTCTAGAGCTGAGCAGGGAGCACTCTAGGTTTGATTCAGTCTCTGGAGGAGTACTCTGGAAAGTGGTGTTCCATAGGTTCTGGAAGTAGCTTGTGCTGTTTGACCTGGGAACTCAGGGGTCCTAGACACTCAAGATGGTGGTCTAGGAGAGGGGGGTGGGCTCTGGGTGTGCACATCCTTTTGGCTTTGCAGACTCCTTCATGGTCAGGGGTGGGGGAGGTGCCCCTGGACAAATGCCAGAGAAGGGATCCATAATAAGGCCCCTCTTGCTTGGGTCTAAGGTACTTCCTTACTGCTACTGAGTAAAGAGAAATCTGGTAGCTAAAACATTTAAACATTTCTGCACACCACTCACTCTTTGCGACTTCTCTTGGCCTGGGAGAAAGTAGAGTGAACACTGGGGAGAACGTGGAGAGTCCAGCCATGGAGGACCAAGTGCCAAGCGCCAGCACTTGGGGTCCAGCGAAGCCAAGAGCCCGTAGCCCACAGCCCGCAACCCGCAGCCCACACGTCTGCTCTGTGGGGTCCCCTCTTTCTGGGCTTCAGCGCCCTGGCGCCTCCTGAGGCAGCAAAGGAAAAACCGCCTCCCGGCTCAGTCTCCTGGTTGTCTGCGCCCCCTCCCCCCGCACTCTCCCCGCCCCCCCCACCCAAGTGGTGACTCTGGGGGGAGGTTAGGGTTAAAAGGACAAAGCACGTTCTAGGGGACATAATAACTGAAATTGGAAAATAATTTATCTTGTTAGGAAAAGAATAGTGCCTACTTACCTCAAAGAAAGATTACTGCACAGCTTGATGAAAGGCTGATTAAAGCATATTAATAGTCCGTATTTAACAAATTAGTAATGCCTTACTATAATTATATTCTGGTAGCAAAATTACCTTTGTAGTATCACTATCTGGGTGCTTGCTTATTGTTTAATAAAACACATTTAGAATCAATATCATATGTTGCTGAATTAATTAAAAACACCATTTGTATTTTGCTGAGTAAAGTATGAGTCACTGATTTCAACAGTTCATTTACTCATTCAATAAATATTGAGTGCCTACTCAGTAGATCTTTGCCAGGTACTGTACTAGGAACTCTAGATAAGGTTAATAATTAAATAATGATTGGATTTGCATTTTGGCAACAATTGACATAAGGACGTAAACTGGAGATTCAGGCTCAGAGAAGGAAAAGTCTAGGAGTTTGCCAGAGAGAATGGGGTGAAAATCTGGTTAGAAAATATTTCTTGATTCATAATATGCTCTTGTTGTCCAATACCACTACTTGATTTCCACTTGCTTAAAAAAATGTGAATTTTGGAATTTAGAAGTATTCCTTTAAAAAATGGCTCTCTGGGGGCGCCTGGGTGGCGCAGTCGGTTAAGCGTCCGACTTCAGCCAGGTCACGATCTCGCGGTCCGTGAGTTCGAGCCCCGCGTCAGGCTCTGGGCTGATGGCTCAGAGCCTGGAGCCTGTTTCCGATTCTGTGTCTCCCTCTCTCTCTGCCCCTCCCCCATTCATGCTCTGTCTCTCTCTGTCCCAAAAATAAATAAACGTTAAAAAAAAAAAATAAAAAAAAAATGGCTCTCTGGACAAAGTACCAGAGACATCGCTAAGCATAAAACATACAGACATCACAATGACTCTAAACCCGTATCTTTCTGTAATAACACTGAATGTAAATGGACTAAATGCAGCAACCAAAAGACATAGGGTATCAGAATGGATAAAAAAACAAGAGCCATCTATTTGCTGTATACAAGAGACTCATTTTAGACCTGAGGACACCTTTAGATTGAGAGTGAGGGGATGGAGAACTATTTATCATGCTACTGGAAGCTAAAAGAAAGCTGGAGTAGCCATACTCATATCAGACAAACTAGACTTTAAATTAAAGGCTGTAACAAGAGATGAAGAAGGACATTATATAATAATTACAGGGTCTATCCATCAGGAAGAGCCAACAGTTATAAATGTCTATGCACCAAATACGGGAGCCCCCAAATATATAAAACAATTACTCATAAACATAAGCAACCTTATTGATAAGAATGTGGCAACTGCAGGGGACTTTAACACTCCACTTACAGAAATGGATAGGTCATCTAGATACACGGTCAATAAAGAAACAAGGGCCCTGAATGAGACATTGGATCAGATGGACTTGACAGATATATTTAGAGCGCTGCATCCCAAAGCAACAGAATATACTTTCTTCTCGAGTGCACATGGAACATTCTCCAAGATAGATCATATACTGGGTCACAAAACAGCCCTTCATAAGTATACAAGAATTGAAATTATACCAGCATACTTTCAGACCACAATGCTATGAAGCTTGAAATCAACCACAGGAAAAAGTCTGGAAAATCTCCAAAAGCATGGAGGTTAAAGAACACGTGGGTCAACCAGGCAATTAGAGAATAAATAAAAATATATATAAAAACAAACTAAAATGAAAATACAACAATCCAAACACTTTGGGATGCAGCGAAGGCAGTCCTGAGAGGAAAATACATTGCAGTCCAGGCCTATCTCAAGAAACAAGAAAAATCCCAAATACAAACTCTAACAGCACACCTAAAGGAAATAGAAGCAGAACAGCAAAGGCAGCCTAAACCCAGCAGAAGAAGATAAATAATAAAGATCAGAGCAGAAATAAACAATATAGAATCTAAAAAAACTGTAGAGCAGATCAACGAAACCAAGAGTTGGTTTTTTGAAAAAATAAACAAAATTGACAAACCTCTAGCCAGGCTTCTCAAAAAGAAAAGGGAGATGACCCAAATAGATAAAATCATGAATGAAAATGGAATTATGACAACCAATCCCTCAGAGATACAAATAATTATCAGGGAATACTATGAAAAATTATATGCCAACAAACTGGAAAACCTGGAAGAAATGGACAAATTCCTGAACACCCACACTCTTCCAAAACTCAATCAGGAGGAAATAGAAAGCTTGAACAGACCCATAACCAGCGAAGAAATTGAATCGGTTATCAAAAATCTCCCAACAAATAAGAGTCCAGGACCAGATGGCTTCCCAGGGGAGTTCTACCAGACGTTTAAAGCAGAAATAATACCTATCCTTCTCAAGCTATTCCAAGATTTAGAAAGGGAAGGAAAACTTCCAGACTCATTCTATGAAGCCAGTATTACTTTGATTCCTAAACCAGACAGAGACCCAGTAAAAAAAGAGAACTACAGGCCAATATCCCTGATGAATATGGATGCAAAAATTCTCAATAAGATACTAGCAAATCGAATTCAACGGCATATAAAAAGAATTATTCACCATGATCAAGTGGGATTCATTCCTGGGATGCAGAGCTGGTTCAACATTCGTAAATCAATCAACGTGATACATCACATTAACAAAAGAGAAGAACCATATGATCCTGTCAATCGATGCAGAAAAGGCCTTTGACAAAATCCAGCACCGTTTCTTAATAAAAACCCTTGAGAAAGTCGGGATAGAAGGAAGATACTTAAACATCATAAAAGCCATTTATGAAAAGCCCACAGCTAACACCATCCTCAATGGGGAAAAACTGAGAGCTTTTTCCCTGAGATCAGGAACACGACAGGGATTCCCACTCTTACCGCTGTTGTTTAACATAGTGTTGGAAGTTCTAGCATCAGCAAACAGACAACAAAAGGAAATCAAAGGCATCAAAATTGGCAAAGATGAAGTCAAGCTTTCACTTTTTGCAGATGACATGATACTATACATGGAAAATCCGACAGACTCCACCAAAAGTCTGCTAGAACTGATACATGAATTCAGCAAAGTTGCAGGATACAAAATCAATGTACAGAAATCAGTTGCATTCTTATACACTAACAATGAAGCAACAGAAAGACAAATAAAGAAACTGATCCCATTCACAATTGCACCAAGAAGCATAAAATACCTAGGAATATATCTAACCAAAGATGTAAAAGATCTGTATGCTGAAAACTATAGAAAGCTTATGAAGGAATTTGAAGAAGATATAAAGAAATGGAAAGACATTCCCTGCTCATGGATTGGAAGAATAAATATTGTCAAAATGTCAATACTACCCGAAGCTATCTACACATTCAATGCAATCCCAATCAAAATTGCACCAGCATTCTTCTCAAAGCTAGAACAAGCAATTCTAAAATTCATATGGAACCACAAAAGGCCCCGAATAGCCAAAGTAATTTTGAAGAAGAAGACCAAAGCAGGAGGCATCACAATCCCAGACTTTAGCCTCTACTACCAAGCTGTCATCATCAAGACAGCATGGTATTGGCACAAAAACAGACACATACACCAATGGAATAGAATAGGAACCCCAGAACTAGACCCACAAACGTATGGCCAACTCATCTTTGACAAAGCAGGAAAGAACATCCAATGGAAAAAAGACAGCTTCTTTAACAAATGGTGCTGGGAGAACTGGACAGCAACATGCAGAAGGTTGAAACTAGACCACTTTCTCACACCATTCACAAAAATAAACTCAAAATGGATAAAGGACCTGAATGTGAGACAGGAAACCATCAAAACCCTAGAGGAGAAAGCAGGAAAAGACCTCTCTGACCTCAGCCGTAGCAATCTCTTACTCAACACATCCCCAAAGGCAAGGGAATTAAAAGCAAAAATGAATTACTGGGACCTTATGAAGATAAAAGCTTCTGCACAGCAAAGGAAACAACCAACAAAACTAAAAGGCAACCAACGGAATGGGAAAAGATATTTGCAAATGACATATCGGACAAAGAGCTGGTATCCAAAATCTATAAAGAGCTCACCAAACTCCACACCCAAAAAACAAATAACCCAGTGAAGAAATGGGCAGAAAACATGAATAGACACTTCTCTAAAGACATCCAGATGGCCAACAGGCACATGAAAAGATGCTCAACGTCGCTCCTTATCAGGGAAATACAAATCAAAACCACACTCAGATATCACCTCACGCCAGTCAGAGTGGCCAAAATGAACAAATCAGGAGACTATAGATGCTGGAGAGGATGTGGAGAAACGGGAACCCTCTTGCACTGTTGGTGGGAATGCAAATTGGTGCAGCCGCTCTGGAAAGCAGTGTGGAGGTTCCTCAGAAAATTAAAAATAGACCTACCCTATGACCCAGCAATAGCACTGCTAGGAATTTATCCAAGGGATACAGGAGCACTGATGCATAGGGCCACTTGTACCCCAATGTTCATAGCAGCACTCTCAACAATAGCCAATTATGGAAAGAGCCTAAATGTCCATCAACTGATGAATGGATAAAGAAATTGTGGTTTATATACACAATGGAATTCTACGTAGCAATGAGAAAAAAATGAAATATGGCCTTTTGTAGCAACGTGGATGGAACTGGAGAGTGTGATGCTAAGTGAAATAAGCCATACAGAGAAAGACAGATACCATATGGTTTCACTCTTATGTGGATCCTGAGAAACTTAACAGGAACCCATGGGGGAGGGGAAGGAAAAAAAAAAAAAAGAGGTTAGAATGGGAGAGAGCCAAAGCATAAGAGACTGTTAAAAACTGAGAACAAACTGAGGGTTGATGGGGGGTGGGAGGGAGTAGAGGGTGGGTGATGGGTATTGAGGAGGGCACCTTTTGGGATGAGCACTGGGTGTTGTATGGAAACCAATTTGTCAATAAATTTCATTAAAAAAAAAAAAATAAAATCCAAAAAAACCCAAAAAACAATAGCCAAATTATGGAAAGAGCCTAAATGTCCATCAACTGATGAAGGATAAAGAAATTGTGGTTTATATACACAATGGAATACTACTAGGCAATGAGAAAAAATGAAATATGGCCTTTTGTAGCAACGTGGATGGAACTGGAGAGTGTGATGCTAAGTGAAATAAACCATATAGAGAAAGACAGATACCATATGGTTTCACTCTTATGTGGATCCTGAGAATCTTAACAGGAACCCATGGGGGAGGGGAAGGAAAAAAAAAAAAAGAGGTTAGAGTGGGAGAGAGCCAAAGCATAAGAGACTGTTAAAAACTGAGAACAAACTGGGGGTTGATGGGGGGTGGGAGGGAGGGGAGGGTGGGTGATGGGTATTGAGGAGGGCACCTTTTGGGATGAGCACTTGGTGTTGTATGGAAACCAATTTGACAATAAATTTCATACATTGAAAAAAAAATAAAAATGGCTCTCTGCTGTAATTTCCAAATCCTGCTTATCACTTGTGTCCTTCTGGAGTTGAGTTCCAAACATATTGACCTGGGTAGACTCTCCTATTTGTTCCATGACTATACCTGTGTGATGCTGGGGTCCAAGGGAGGGTATTTAATGGCCTGGTTAAAGGCATTTAGTTGAATGCCAGCATTTCTCTCGAGGGGTGCATGAACTGAGATATGGTGGTAATTCTGAGTGTGAATCTCAACACTTGACATTTAGTAGATGCTTAATAAAACTTGGTTGGGTAGTGTAATCCCACACTGTGCCAAAGATTTCATCATCAAGATTTAGACCCCTATTAACAGTGGTACCATATCACTGACATTCTAATGAGCATAAATATAGTCCCTGATTTGTTTTTACTTTGTGCTTATATAAGTAAATGTAAAACAATGGAAATGGAAAGCAAGAAGTGAAGTGGTCTTACAAAAGAATGGGTATGTGGAGATCATGGCTATATATTCTAGCTAAGTTACAATTCTTTCATCATGTATTTATTTATTTAAAACATTTTAAAATGTTTATTATTATTATTATTGTTTTTGAGAGAGACACAGAGACAGAGTGCAAGTGGGGAGGGGCAGAGAGACAGGATCTGAAGCAGGCTCCAGGCTCTCTGAGCTGTCAGCACAGAGCCCAACACAGGGCTCGAACACGAACTGTAAGATCATGACCTGAACAGAAGTTGGACACTTAACCGACTGAGCCACCCCTGATGGAGCCATCCCACCTTTTATTTAAACATCAGCTTCCTGACAGCATTTTGGTATGACATTTGAAATATTGCCTGCATATATATATATATATATATATATATATATATGACTATAAGTTATTGAAACCTTGTCAATCTAGAAATAGGGAAAAACCACAATGATCAAACCACTTAGGGATCAAGGAGCATGACTCATGGCTATCATCCTGAAATCATCTTCTAAGTGTTGTAAGGAGTCAAACAGTGACGCTCCTTCCATCGTGGTCAGTAGCTACCTTTTTAAAGAAGTGATAATAGCATCCCTCTTCCCACAGTACTGGAATTCTTTAATTTCCTTGGGTACACAGGCTGAAGTCATATTTCATCTAGTAGGAGTTTATGTGGATAAAAAGCTTTACTTTAAAAAGATGACCACCTTAGAAAACTGATCTTAGAATGAATGCTGTTAGTCCTATTGCTTTCTTTGTGTCACTTCACTGAAGTCGGACACAGAGTTTGGTGCGAGGAAGAGAGGAATGTTGGTCCTTTTGGTGAAAAGAGAACAGGTTCCTGAGTGCAGGCTTCTGGAAGGATTTTTCATTTTGTCTCAAACTGAATTATCTAAAAAAGGTTTACTTATTTATTTTAAAATGTTTATTTTTTGAGAGAGAGAGAGAGAGAGAGAGAGAGAGAGAGAGAACAAGCACATGAGAGCAGAGGAGGGGCGGAGAGAACATCCCAAGCAGGGTCTGTGCTGACAGTGGGCTGATGTAGGGCTGTTATGCCCAGAATTCGTGATCCCCAAAGACCACCAGGGAGCCGAGTCCGATGCAAAAGCAAAAGAGCCTTTATTCGAGCTAGCTCGAGCTCAATCACCTACCTGCACCGACGCAGCGGTGAGATACCAGGGAGAGAGAGCGAGTTTCAAAAGCACAAAGGTTTTATAGGGGTCTAGGGGCAGCCGATTGGCTGGGGAAGGGTTGTGGCCTCGGCCGATTGGCTGGGAAAGGGTCAGAGTCCTGTTACGCAGGTCGCTGGGCGTGTTTTGATCAGGAAGTTTGAAGGGGTGAGTGGGAGGTTACTCAAGGGGAGGAGGCGCGGTCTGAGGTTTCTGCGATTTTCGATTTTCCCGGAAAAGGGGTCATGTCGGGGACATAGTCACTCACGGTGGAGGACACAGAACAAGATGGAGTGGAGTCGGCCGGCGTAGGCCCGCCATTTCAGGGCTTCATTCCAGGAACCTGTGAGATCGTGACCTGAGCTGAAATTAAGAGTTGGATGCTCAACTGACTGAGCCACCCAGGTGCCTCTATCTAAAAAGATTTAAATCCAGTTAATACTCCCCCACCCCCTTGGTACAGGAAGCATATGAATTAAATGGAAGAATGTTACATACTGTCTGAAGCAACCAGACAACTGAGTGTGTTTTCTGACCATAGACTGCAGTGGTATTTATTTATTTGTTTGTTTATTTATTTACTTATTTATATTTATTTATATATAATATTGTGTACATTTACGGTGTACAACACGATGACTTGATATCCGTGTATATGGTAGTCCCTGTCAGCCGCGGTTTCGGTTTTGCTTTCCTGGCTTCAGTTTTCCACGCTCCTTCTGACGAATCATCAGAAGGTGAATAATAGCCTAACTCTACATCGCAGTGACTACGTCATTCACTTGACTCATCGTGTAGGCATTTTGTCATCTCACAGCATCACAAGAAAGGTGAGTACAGTACAATAAAATATTTTGAGGGAGAGAGACCACATTCGCATGACTTTTAAAAAAGTTTTTTTTTTTAACATTTACTTATTTTTGTGTGAGAGAGAGAGAGACAGAGTGCGGGCAGGGGCAGGGCAGAAAGAGAGGGAGACACAGAAGTTGAAACAGTCTCCAGGCTGTCAACAAAGAGCCCCACAAGGGACTCGAACTCATGAACTGTGAGATCATGACCTGAGCTGAAGTTGGGCACTTAACTGACTGAGCCACACAGGCGCCCGTCACATAACTGTTACTACAGTGTATTGTTATAATTGTTCTATTTTATTATTAGTTATTGTTATTTTCTTACTGTTACTTAATTTACAAATCAAACTTTATCAGAGGTATGTATGTGCAGGAAGAAGCAGTATATACAGAGTTGGGTACTATCCGTGGTTTCAGGCATTCCCTGGGGGTCTTGGAACATATCCCCGTGGATAACGGGAGACCCCTGTATCGTGAAATGATTACCACAATATGGCTAGTTGACATTTTCATCATCTCACATAATCACCATTTGTGTGTGTGTGTGTGTATGTGTGTGTAGTGAGAACATTTAAGATCTCTTTTAGCAACTTTTAAATACATAATACAGTATTTTGACTACAGTTACCATGCTGTACATTTGATCCCCAGAACTATCTCGTAACTGGAAGTTTGTACCCTCTGACCACCATCTCCCCATTTTCCCTTGTCCCAAGCCCCAGGCAACCACTATTGTACTCTTTGTTTCCATGAGTTTGGCTTTTTTTAGATTCCACATATAAATGAGATTATACAGAATTTGTCTTTCTTTGGTTTATTTAATAGCTGAGCATAATACCCTCAAGGTCCATCCCTGTTGATGCAAATAGCAGGATTTCTTTCTTATGGCTGAATAGTATTCCATTGTATGTATCTTCTTTATTCATCTGCTAATGGATACTCAGATTGTTTCCATGTCTTGGCTAGTGGATGATTCTGCAATGCAAAAGGGGATGCAGATATCTTTTCAATATCCTGTTTTCATTTCCTTTGGTTATGTACGCAGAAGTGAGATTGCTGGATCATATAGTCGTTCTATTTTTAATTTTTGAGGATCTTCCATATTGTTTTCTGTAGTGGCTGTACCAATTTACATTTCCACCAGCAGTGCACAAGGGTTCCCTTTTCTCCACATCTTCCCCAACAATTGTAATCTTTTGTCTTTTTGATAATAGCCATCCTAATAGGTGTGAGGGATATCTCACTGTGGTTTTGATTTGCGTTTCCCTGATGATTAATGATGTTGGGCATCTTTTCATTTGTCTTTTGGCCATCTGTATGTGTTCTTTAGAAAATTGTCTATTCAGGTCCTCTGCCCGTTTTAAATCACTTTTTTTCTTTCCTGTTAGATTGTATGAGTTCCTTATATATTTTGGAAATTAATCCCTTCTCAGAGAGATGGTTTGCATATATTTTATCCCATTCTTCAGGTTGCTTTTTCATTTTGTTGACTATTTTTTTTCTTTGCTATTTAAATGTATTTCCTGGAAGGAATAAGGTCAGGGTTTGTGAGTCTTGCATGTGTGTTTAAGGCAGGGGCTAATGTACTCTCATACAGTTGAAGAGGATCTTTCAGACACTGAGAGTTATTTTAAATCTTTGAGAGGGAGTGGTTCATAAGAAGAGATTTCATTTTCAAGCACATGTCATGTGATGAGCCAAGATGGGCCAAGTGCCTCTATCTCCTTCTAAATGAGTGACTTCCAGGAACTGCTGCAAATATTTCACCTTGGACTGGGTTTTGAATTTTGGGAAAGTAATTTCTAGCTTTCCCAAACTCTTTTGCATGTGAGACCTCAGGACTAAAGATTTTTTATAAACCCCATCTTGCAGTGATTTTCAGCAAGATGTAATGGAAAGAGCATTACTGACCTAGGCAGACAGACCTGGGCTCCATTGCTTACTTGCTGCATGACCTTGGACAAGTGTATTACACGTTCTGAGCCTCAGCTTCCTCATCTGTAAATGTGGATGGTAATTGATATCTCACAGTCTTGTTATAAGAATAGAGATTAAGTGTGTGCAGTTGACTGCAGGTTTGTATCCCACACCCTCTCCATGTGCTAAGTTCATGCTAAGTTCATTCTAACCAATGTGTTGGTATTAGGAGGTGGGGCCTTGGGGAGAGAAGTAATGCATGAGGGTGGAGCCCACTTGCATGGATTATTGTCCTTATAAGAGACCCTAGGGCACTTTCTCGTCCTCTTTCTGCCTTGTGAGGTTACAAGAAGTTGGCAGCCTGTGACCTGGTAGAAGAAGGCTCACAAAAATCTAACTGTGTTAGCTAGTACACTGGTCTTGGACTTCTACAGCAAAATGTCTAGCATAAAGTAAGTGCTTCACAAGTGTTCACTTAACTCCTCTCCTTTCTTCCCAGGCAGTTGGAGCACAGAGTAAAAGGGAGAGTTTTCAATTACTTCATGAATTTGAGACCTGCACCATGGGTGGAACCACTATACATCTTTTACAACAATTTTTTAATGGAGCATAGCATACATACAGAAAAGCGTACAGATCACCAGTGTACAATTCAGTAAAGTGTCACCAAGTACTCACACTCATTTAGCCAGTATCAAGGTGGAGAAGTTACCAGCACCCTAGAGGACTTCCCGTCACTAACTTCCTGAAAAGGTAGTGCTCTCTGACTTCTAACAGGATATTTTGTCTGTTTTTAAAAATTTAAGTAGAATTATACAAAATGTGCTCATCTATGTCCAGTTTCCTTCAAGCAGCATTGTATTTGTGTTTAATCCATGATGTTACATGTAGCAATGGTTTGTTCTGAATCACTGAATTTTTAAGCTATTGAGAATCCAGACTGTGGAAATGACCCCTGAAGAAACAAGCAAGTAAAATATGTATACACATATACTCACACACTCTTTCTCTCTCTCTTTCTCTCTCTCTCTCTCTCTCTCTCTCTCTCTCTCTCTCTCACACACACACACACACACACCCACACACACACCCACACCCACACTAAAGAATTATATAATTGCTTAGAGGAAAGAGCACTGGGGATACTCCAGCCCATCTGGAATTCACTTTATGGCTCTGGATAATTCTAATGGTAGTCCTGGGTTTTAGTTCCCCACCTGTAATTCAGGGATAAGGATAGAGTTCTTGACAGGATAAATTGGTAAAATAAGCGGAGTACTTTACCAACCCAAAAGGGAAAAATGTGGAAAGCTCTGAGTCAGTTTTAAAAAATTACTAGAAAAAGCATTGGAGAATTTGGACTTGTAGGACATATCTTAGGAATTATCAAATAAACAGTAGACTTGATAAGACTAGAAACATGTTGTTACATTAGGCAGTGACTGGCAAATCACACACTGCCTTGCTTTGCTTCCCAAGTGCCAGTGGTTTCAGCAAAATTGTTAACACCGGGCCCAGTTCATGGGCTTTTGCCAGTGCTGTCATGTGGTCCCTGAGAGGGAAAAGGAGAAAGCCCTTTGAGTTAATAAGGCTAATAAGGCAGGGACATCGCCAGACAAATAACACGATTTAATTAACTGCTTCCACAAACATGCAGGAGAGTGATTCTGTGATTTTATTCTCCTTCCACCTGTCCATTTTGGTTCTCTGCCTGGCTTCTCTGGTTCCAACAGGGGTGAAAAAGGATATTTTCAGAGCTGGAACTCTGATGTTTTTTCTGTTTCCTACATTTACACCTTCACATGCTTGTAATCCTGAGCTATAACACACAGCATTCAGGTTTGTTTGCTTCTGAGATGGGCCCTGTATTAGTTTACTCTTGTTGATAACAGATTGTCCCAAGCTTAGTGGCTTAAAACAGCACACATGTCATTTTAGTTTCTGTGAGTTAGGAGTCTAGGCACAGCCTAGCTGGCTTTTTGCTCAAGTCCTCATAAAGCTGTAATCAAGCTGTTGTCCACATGCTATATTTTCATCTGGAGGCTCTGAGTCCTCTTCTAAGCTCACTGGTTGTTGGCAGAATTTGGTTTCCTGTGGTTGTAGAGCTGAGGACTCCTAGAGACTGCCGTCTTCTCTGCCATATGGCCCTCTCCACAACATGGCAGTTTACTTCTTCAAGGCTGATTGGAGGTGTCTGCTCCTTCTTTGACTACCTCAGATTTTTCAAAAGAGCTCACCTGATTAGGTCAGGCCCAACTGAGATAATTTCTCTAATTTAAAGTCAACTGTTAGGGAATTTAATAACATCTATAAAATCCTTTCCTAGAAACACTTAGAAGGTGTGTATACCAGGGGGCAGAAAACTTGAGGCCACCTTAGAATTCTGCATACCACAGGCCCCTTGTTGAAAACGGCCTCACCCATAATGATCATCTTTCCCTGAGAACTCTTTTGTCGCCAGAAGCCATGTTGGTAACATCCTTGGCCTCCAATGATTAGATCCTAGACAGATCATAGTGAGACCTGCCCCTTGAGTTGGTAGGGGAAGGTTATAGGTCTTCACTTTTCCAGGATCACTGCTGTATATCCTTACTTGTCTACATACTCTTATTTAAAAGTATTTCACTGTCTTTGCATGTGAGTACCTATGTTGTTAATTTCATAGTTTGAAAAGATGGAGGAATTATTTTAGGGTCACTTTGTACTTAAAAGAAGCAGTTTACTACCAAGGGTGCCCCAGTAACACAGAGCATTAAAATCCTCTGTCCAGTGGGCTGCTGTATTCCTAGAAGTAGGTTATACACAAGGAAAATCTAGTATATTCTTGGAAGCAGCCCATAGTTCTTTAAAGAAAGAGCTGAAGCATATGTTGTGGCCTCACTCAATTTTTCTTCAAGGTCCAGGTGACTGGGGCAATGTCTAGTCTAGTGGCTAGGAGTACTGGCTCTAGAGTTGGCCAACCTGTTTCAGGCTTGACTTCCCTCTTATTTGCTTATCCTTGGGCAAGCTTCCTTAGTTCTCTGCCTCTGTTTTATGCCTATTGATTGGGAGTAATAGTACTATTCTCACTAGGTTATTTAGTTAAATGAGATAATGTCATAGTGAATTTAATTAACACCAGATAGGTAGTAGCCATATTTATTGGTTCATTGAGAAAGAACTTTTAATTTTATGATGGGCTATCAGGAGTCACAAGTTTTCTATCCTATTGGCAGTGTCATATCAGAGTGACTTTTGGTTTGTGAAGTTAGTCTTGACAGAAATTTTCATCTAAAATATAATTGGCATGTGGCTGAATCAGTAGCATATTTGTCTGAAGTTAAAGTCATATCTTTTTAGAGGAACAAAATTGTTAGTTCTTGACAATAAGCCTGGGGTTCTTTTTATCCTTACATCTAGCTTTTGGGATCCTTTCTGAAGAATACTGAGAATTCCCACTCTCCATTGTTAGGCAGAATTCCCAGGTATAAGAGAAGACTATTTTTCATTTATCCAACAGGAAAAGGGTTGGATCCCCTACAGATGCCTGGATAAATCACTGTTGTCCTGCAGGTTGTCTGAACTTGCCTATAGTCTACACCTTAAGTAAATGAGCCCAAATAATTAATCATTCCCCATTAATCATTTTGATGGATTTTCATTCGCTTTTTTGTGTTAAAACTTCAGATGATTTTTGTGTGCTTGGCCCTGTATTAAGATATTTCTTAAGAATTTATGAAAGGTAGGAATAGGCAAAAAAGTCTGGTCATCACCCGAGTAATGAATCTCAGGGGACGCAGAAGAGACTTGATATAATACCTGTTCTATGCATGTAAGTGATAGGTGTCACCATGTTAGTGAGTGACTGGTCTTCCGCACAGATGGCAGGGTGCACCTGGGTACTTGCCTTGGGTTCTAGGGAGGAATGAATACTCCTCTCTGCCACTCGGAGTTTATTAGGAGAATAGTCTATGAGGGATAATATCTGTGTTGGGGTCACCAAGTAGTACTTATGGCAATGATTTATTGCAGTGAAAAGAATCAAAGCCAAATCAGCAAAGAGAAAAGGCTCATGGGGCAACCAGTTCTCGGGAAACCAGGTTGCAATCTCCAAGTGTTCTCTAAAAGCAGAGTTACATAGGATGGGTCTTAATTCCCCTGGGAAAGGGTTATGACAGCATATGTGAAAAATGCCAACTCTGGAAGCTCATTAGAGATTCAGCACCCAGGGTTTTTATTGGGTCATGTAGGCGGCCTCTGCTTGTCACATACCAAAATTCCAGACCCCAGAGGGAAAGCAGGTGTTCAGCATAAACCATTTTGTTTGTAGAAAGAGTTTAGGCATAATAGGCACTCTTAGTTCTGGGGGTGGTGGGAATCTTCCTGAAATCCAAGTTCCTTGACACCAGCCAGGGGCCTCCGACCTTATTAGCAGGTCTTTCAAGGGTTGGCAGTCAGGCCCACTGTGTTATGTTAACCCTTTCCTGCACTATGTTACATAGGCTGCCACCTCTGGGCAATGGTTTTCTGTAATGTGAGGACAGTAGTTCTATGTGTTATTGTCCCTGCAGAATTTATGGACTCTGTCTCATAGTCATGCATATCAGAAAGCTGACTTCACTTTTCTCTTAATGATATCTTCAGTAGATATAATTGTGGCCTGCCTGTTCAGACAGGTGGACTATTCATTTGCACAGAGCCTGAGTTCTGGGTAGAGTTATATATTGACTGGTGGCTTTGTTCTCAGTAATTCAATAGTAAAGAGGAATCTCATGTGAATTGTCATCAAAGGGACTATTCTTGTTCCACAGGAATATAGAGACTATTTAGTAGTGATTAGTTTAAAAGCAGTAATCTTTAATGTCTAAATAGGACAAAATGTTTTTCATTTTAGACTAGTGCCAAAAGAACATTTTAGCAGTGATGAGCATGTTTACATCTTGTGCTGTCCAGAATGGTAGCCACTAATCACACGTGGCCATTGATGATTTGAAATATGGTTAGTGTGACTGAGAAACTAAACTTATAACTTTTTGAATTAACTTTAAATAGCCCTATGTGGCTAATTAGTGGCTAATGAATTGGACAGTACAATTCTAGATTGTCAATTTTATGATTAAGTGATAAATGATCCATTGATACAAAAGATAGGAGATAATCAGGAAGATGATGGTCTTTCTCCAAAATATTTCCCATATTTCCCCACATCCTGTCTCCCCACTGGACTTAACTTCTCCCCATTGTCCAGTCCTCCATTCAGCAGCCTCATCACTCAAAACAAGGATATTGTCTTCAAGTGTTTTCATGGCTTGAATATTAATAATAGAATATCAATAATCAATAAGAGGGACAGAAGGTTTCTTACAGCATATCATGCTTCAATATTTCAGGCCAGGTGGGGGCATTTGGAACTTTTAATTATAGGTAGTTTGGTAAAACAAATTTCTTGTTATAGAGAAACCTTTAGTATAGCATTTGTTCTAATAATAAGTGCTCTGTAAAATCATATGTGAATACAATACATATGTTATACGTTATGTATAATATACAATACAACGTATATTCTAGCTTCCCTGGGAATTAGGTTTGCATGTAAGTGGTTTTAAAAAAGGTGAGATTGGGCCAAGGGGGAAGGTGAACTGGGATGTAGTGGCAGCCAAGGCCTTTGCTGATCCCATGGTGCACTCTGAAGTGGGATAGCATTTCAAAGTTGCCCCAGGTTGAGGCAGAAGGACCTGGCATTTATTTGCATCATCAGCCAGTCACTGGGTGCTGGCTGAAGCCCCAGCTGCAACTGGCAATGCCTGTAGAGGGACGAAGCTGTGAGCTTTCAGTAGACCACATTCCCAGCAGCCCCAGAAATGAGGAGATGAGCACAACAGCTGTATCACAGCATCCACTGGAATAGATTTAGTTTTCATTTGGAGAGGAAACCTGCTTGGGTTCCTTATGCTTTAGGACTTTTGTAGGAGGCTGAACAATGTCATGGTTTAAGAGCAGGGCTTGGGAATCGGTGCAAGTCCTATACTCTGTGACTTTGGTCAAGTTACTTAGTATCTTTAGGTCTCAATTTCTTCAACTAGAAATTGAGGATGATGCTACCTATTTATAAGGATTGCTGCAAGAATGGGAAAACACACAGTAAATGGTCACTGTTATGATTGTAAAAATTTTATAAGACACAACTTTTGGGAGTAAGCATTTCCCACTGGGAGCACAGAGGGTGAAAAAGAGCCATGCTTTAATACTCAATGCTGAGGCGTTTATGAAACTGCCTTTCACTTCTCCTGGCTTTCCCCTTTGCTCTGGCAGAAGGGCCCAGAATTGGGATAAGCTAAGGTGAAAAATCCAAAAATAGGAACAAGACCACTGCTGTTCATGGATCCACAAGGGAGAGAGGCTACTTGCAGAGTTCTTGATCCTTAGCTCAGGAGGAAAAACAACCAGGACGTTACAAGAGGCTTGCTTATTTATGTTGGGTTTAATGATGTACCCTTAGAGATTTCTTGAAGTGCTTTTTCTGCAGGTACACATTTCTAATCATGTTTCTGTAATCTTGATGTCATACAGTGTGGACATAACCCTCTACCACTTTCAAGCACTCCACAAATATTAGCTAATTAATTCATTTCATAAAGGAAGAGTTTTTTGGCTCAGTCATGGTGGCCCAGCTCTCCATTCTCAGTAATGGTTCATCGTAGAGCCAGGGACACACTTTATTAACTGTGTTCACATACTTTTTCAAGCTGGAGTTCCAGATGTAGGAAGAAATAGCTGCCAAACCCAGCCCAGGTCAACTGACTCCCAGTTGGAGGCTTCCTGCCTTTGCTTTTGAGACAGAACCACTGCATCCGTGGATCCCCCATGAGAGAGGGTTTTGTGGTGCAAAGCAGAGCATCCAGGCTTGGACTTCACAAAGCAGCAGATTTTTAAAAAAAAAAATTTTTTTTCAACGTTTTTATTTATTTTTGGGACAGAGAGAGACAGAGCATGAACGGGGGAGGGGCAGAGAGAGAGGGAGACACAGAATCAGAAACAGGCTCCAGGCTCCGAGCCATCAGCCCAGAGCCTGACGCGGGGCTCGAACTCACAGACCGCGAGATCGTGACCTGGCTGAAGTCGGACGCTTAACCGACTGCGCCACCCAGGCGCCCCTAAAGCAGCAGATTTTAAAAAGAAAAAAAATTTTTAATGTTTATTTATTTTTGAGAAAGAGAGACGGGGGGGGGGGGAGAGCAGAAGCAGGGGAGGGGCAGAGAGAGAGGGAGACAGAAGATCCGAAGTGGGCTCTGTGCTGTCAGTACAGAGCCCAGTGTGGGACTTAAACTCATGAGCCACAAGATCATAAACTGAGCTCAAGTCAGGTGGCTAACCAACTGAGCCACCCAGGTGTCCCATGCTTTTCTAAGTGAGGGCATAAAAAAGCCCCTACCATTTTTGTCACCATCATTTCATAAAAGGGAAGAAAATCTTAGCAGAACAAAATAAGGACAATAGTCTTGGGATAAAGGACTCCTTTTAAAGTTAAGCACATTCAGCTCCATGGAAATCTGCACCCTGTATTTTTTCCTTTCACCTCTAATAGGTATAAACCTCCTCATGGACTGGGCCTGGCCCCAGGGCTAGGAGTCGATAGTCAGTGGAGGTACACACCCTAGTTGTTGTCAAAGCCACTGAGCCCCAGGAGGGCAGTGGCCAGGGCAGCTTTATTTATCACTATACACAGTACACACTGTCTTCTTATGTATAAATACACTGTACACTATACACATTGTCATATAAAAGACAATGCTTGGCACATTTTAGGGACGCTACCTATTTGTTGAATAAACTAATGAATATGATTATCTAGTGGTGATCTTGGCCAAGTCACAGTATTGCTGAGGCTCAGATCTGTACAGTTAAATCTGTGCAGTCCCATCAGTATGATTTGTACAACTGGAAAGTTGTATTGGATGCCTGCCAATCCTCTTCCATTTAACAAACAAAAACTAAAAGCTAGGACTAAAAGGAATAGTAGAATGCTTTCTATTCCTTTCCTTTTTTAAAAGATAATTCAATTTTTTGGGACACAATGACTTTTTCAGAGGTTTGTTGTCATGTTTATCTCCTGAATGAAGGTGTTACAGGATTTTTTTTTTTTTTTTTTTTTTTTACCTCAGTACCAGGAGTTCGTTGTCTCAGCGTTTTGAAGAAGGAAGAGATGGACACAAAATAAAATGAGCAGCAGGCAAAAGTTTATTAGAGTATAAGATTAGAAAATAAGAATAGTAGGAAAACTCTGTTTAAAAGAGGGGACATTCAAAAGTGAATGCCCATGACTATAGGCAAGGGTCCTTGTTTTATGAGGTTTTGGTCATCCCCCCTCCTTTTCCTGCTGTTCCTTCTCAGGTCCCACCCTTATTGGCTTGACAACTCTAGGTGCTGGGTTGTCCTTTCCTGATTGGCTCAATTCCATTGTGTGAGGAGTCAGACTGGTCATAGTGTCCCTCATAGAACATGAGTTTTATGGTTTAGCTTGGTATTTTGATTGTCAAATTCCTGAGGGAACCCTGAGGGGGAGTAGGTGGTGTCTGTTACATTCTTAAGAGGGACCTTACGCCTGAGGAGGTTTGCTGTAGTCAGACATTCCCAGCATTTTTCCAAAGTATGTGTCTTTCCCCACCCAGGGACCTCAGTCCTAATCCTTTCCCTGTCTGCCTATTTCATCCAATTTTCCCTATCATAAAGGTGTTGATTCTTTACAGGTGAATTCTGCTTTATAGGGGCCCTAAGTGAGGAAGGGACCCCTGCAGACTGAGTTATTAATTTAGAGATGAAGTGTTGGAGAATGGGGAACCTTGCTACAATTTTTACTTAAAGTCCTAGATATTAACTGTAAACAACTGTTCTGTTTTTTATCTTTTCCTAGAGAGCATTTTTAAAATAAGAATATCTATTTTATTACACATTTTGTTATTATTGTTATTTTAAAGTGTTCCATGGTCATGGTGTATAACTGAGTTTAGAGGTCTGATAAATCTTTGATGAATAATACAACAGTCACCCTAGCTTATACATATTTCAAAGCCAGTAAAATCCCAAGAGCTGGCAGCAGGCAAAGGATTGAATACACATTATGTCTCTCTTTCCACATTCCTACTCAATCCACTTTCTTTAGGGAAAAGCTTTTTGTCATGATCAGCCAGAGGTGAGGGATGAAGGAGAGATGGATTTTCATTAAGAATAGGGGCTTTGTATGAAATTTCTTCATCTATCTGAACATCTGATAGGAGCAAGGCTTTGAAATGTTTTCAGATTGGATTGTATATGCATTTTGATTTTGAATAATGCTGAGTTATGCAAACATTTCCCTGAATTATGGCAAATGTTTAACTGAAAAAAGAATTCTTAAGACAACACGTTAATATGGATTATCTGCTTATTAAAACAATAACCACAGTCTGCATCCTGTGTGTTTCTTTGAGAATATAGAGGATTAATTTTTCAATTAGAAACTTTCATATGAATTTAAAGGATTTTTTTTCCCATTAAAATTTCATTGCATTGTTTCTAGTTCAGACATGACTGGAACATAATGATGCTATTATTTGGCGCTAGAAAAGAGGTGATGTTTATTGAGACACTGATGAATTAAGAGTTGTTATAAAATGTGATACATCATTTACAGTGCTATTTCTTTAAAATAGAGTGAGGCTTCTGGCCTGCTGAGAATGATCAGGCTGTCTCCTAGATCACCCTCTAGTCTGGCTCTACCCTCTGTTGTCCTCACTTTGTTTGGTGCTAAACTACTCTTGGACACGTTTTTCCAGAGCTGAGATGAGAACCCAGACTATACTGATGTCACCATAGACCCTGTTCTGTGGGGGTGTTTGTGATGGGAGGAAGTTGGGGAACCACACTAGCCTTCCTTTTCTGTCTGCTCAGTTTACCTCCCCCACTC
Organism: Prionailurus bengalensis; assembly: GCF_016509475.1. NCBI lineage: Eukaryota > Metazoa > Chordata > Mammalia > Carnivora > Felidae > Prionailurus > Prionailurus bengalensis. The sequence continues at coordinate 42,988,587 of NC_057356.1, read as the reverse complement.
ACACCCTCCCCTCTGTTCTTAGAGCGTTGTGAGATGGTTTGTGGAAGCAAATGTGAAGATGGAGTGGTTTACTACTGTTGTAGGGAGTGTGTTGTGGGTAAAAGAGGAGCTCTTCATTCCTTTCCCAAAGTTGACCACACTGTTTGCTAGCTGTGTGGGTGCAAATTACTTAGCTATTCTTAGCCTCAGTTTTATCATCTGTAAAATGGGGATAAACATACATCAGAGAATGAAGATTAGGTGAGATAATGTAGATTATCATACATCAGAGGATACATACATCAGAGGATGAAGATTAGGTGAGACTATGTGCTGGGCACATAGTTTCTTTTTCACATGTCTATTAGGGGTATCTGAATTAAAAACATAATCAGTTTTCACTGCTCTAAGAATATCCTTTTCTCACACCGTAAAGCTAAACTTCAGCCTAAAGAATGTGACCAGCTGGATCTGAGGACCCGTGGGTCTTCAGGCTAGAATGAAGAGAGTCCAGCAGGAGGATGGGGTTTTAAAAAAAGTCCTTGTCTAGGTCACCCTAATTTCATTTATAGACTGCTTAAGCAGTCTGGGGCTTTTATGAAGGATTTCTGCATTCAACCTGCCCTAAAGCATCAGGAAGGTACCACATTGGTTTTTCCTTGCTGCTGTGAAGTGGAACACAGTGTTGACAGGGAATAGATCTAGAAAATAAGAGCCAGAAAAGGCTATTCTCATCAGTGTATAGGTTTCCGTCAGTGGTTTCCGGCATCCCAGCCCTGCCATCCCCCTGCCTGTTCCTCACCCGTCTTTACCATGTGTTCTTGCTGAGCCACGGAGAAGGTCCTGAAAGGGCTAACACAGGTAAGTAAGATAAATAACTGTAAAAAAAACCCCCAAACAAAACTAGCTCCAAGTTAAAAATTAAGACTGTGAACCCTATGACCCAGCAATTGCACTACTAGGCATTTATCCAAGGAATACAGGTGTGCTGTTTTGAAGGGACACATGCACTCCCATGTTTATAGCAGCACTATGAACAATAGCCAAAGTATGGAAAGAGCCCAAATGTCCATCGCTGGATGAATGGATAAAGAAAATGTGGTATATATATACAATGGAGTATTACTTGGCAATCAAGGAGAATGAAATCTTGCCATTTGCAACTATGTGGCTGGAACTGGAGGGTGTTATGCTAAGTGAAAGTAGAGAAAGACAAAAATCATATGACTTCACTCATTTGTCACTTTAAGAGACAAAACAGATGAACATAAGGGAAGGAAAACAAAAATAATATAAAAACAGGGAGGGGGACAAAACAGAAGAGACTTATAAATGTGGAGAACAAACTGAGGGTTGCTGGAGGGGTTGTGGGTGGGGGGATGGGCTAAATGGGTAAGGGGCATTAAGGAATCTACTCCTGAAATTATTGTTTCACTATATGCTAACTAATTTGGATGTAAATTAAAAAAATAAAAAATAAAGTTAAAAAAATTAAGACTGAAATAATTAATTGAAAGCTCTTTGGAATTCCTTTTGATATTTTATGAAAAAGTGATTAAAAGGCAAATTTTCTTTACACATGACCACTTGGATATAGTATTTGTGTTTTATTTTATTTTACTTTATTATTTTTTCTTTGTGTTTGTTTTTGAACCCACACTAGCTATTACTATGCAGAACAAAATATCATGGTGTTAACCCTACACCCCCAAACCTACACCGACTGTTTGGGTAGCTCCAGTTGGAAATGGAGTACTAAGCCTCTCTTAACTGTTCAGGCAGATTTGGTGTTTTGAGTCACCAGGAGTTTTAATAGGCTGGGTGGCTTAATGAGGGAAAAAGCTTCATGGTGTGCTTCATGAGGTCTTCATGGTGTGCTGAGTATTATCTTCTAGATGAAGCTATTTAGACAACAGTGTTTCATGTAATAAACAACAATAATAACTACCAGTTTCTCTATTTAAAAAAATTTTTTTTTAACGTTTATTTATTTTTGAGACAGAGACAGAGCATGAACAGGGGAGGAGCAGAGAGAGAGGGAGACACAGAATCTGAAACAGGCTCCAGGCTCTGAGCTGTCAGCACAGAGCCTGGCGCCGGCTCAAACTCACGGACCGTGAGATCATGACCTGAGCCGAAGTTGGATGCTTAACCAACAAAGCTACCCAGGCGCCCCAATAACTACCAGTTTCAATGGCAAAGATAATAATAGCTAATAGAGCTTACTTTGTGCTAGGCACAGTGCTAAGTGCTGTATCATCCTTTTATAATAATTCATTATCATGCTGAATTTCATTTTCCTAGTAACTGAAGAGGACCCCATCCCCATTTCATAGAAGAGGACCCTTAGGCTTGGAGAGGCTGAGTAGTTGACCCACGAAGTTACAGCTAACAAGGGACAAAGATTCGAATCTCAGCAGTCTGATGTTAAGTCTGTGTTCTCTAACTACTACTTAAGTTTCTGGGTGTTTGATGTAGCTGAGTCTTGAATTAATTTTTCCTAAATTTGTTTGAATAACTTCTAGACACACAGCTAAATTTGGCTGCATATTTCCTGATATTTTCCCAATGTTCATCACCCCCTGGACTGAAATGTTACTGGTATAGGTGGAAGAATGGGTCAATACAGCACACCTCGAGATACAGCAGTTTGATTCCAGACCACCTCAGGAAAGTGAATATTGCAATAAAGTGAGTCAAGTGATTTTTTTGGTTTCCTAGTTGCAATATTGTGATATTTGGTCATTCAGATGCATTTGGTCTTGGTCCAAAGTTCCTGGCTTACAGTTTCTAAAACCCCTTTAATTTTCTGTGATAAAGGTACCTTTTGTTATGTTAATAAGGTAACTTTGGAAAGGTTACCTTCAGATAACTTAAGGACGGGGCTGGTTGCCTGGAGAACCAACTCTGAGTAGAAGTATGGGACTGGGGGAGCCAGGGTGGCTCAGTCAGTTAAGAGTCTGACTCTTTGTTTTGGCCCAGGTCATGATCTCACCCTTTGTGGGGTCAAGCCCATAGCTGGTGGCACGGAGACTGCTGAGATTCTCTCTCTTCCCCTCTTTCTCTGCCCCTCCCCTGCTCACGCTGTCTCTCAAAATAAATAAATAAACTTAAAAAAAAAGTGTGGGACAAAAATTTCCTGACCTCCTAAAAGGGAGGAGAGGAGCCGAGGTTAAATTACCCAGTGGCCAATGAGTTAGTCAGTCAGGACTGGGTTTGGAGAGCCTCTGGGCTGGTGAACATGTGGGGATGAGGGGAAGCAGGTGCCTGGAAGCTCTGCACCCCTTCCCACATGCCTTGCCCTGTGTATCTCTTCCATCTGGCTGTTCTTGAGTTACATCCTGTATAATAAACTGGTGATGCAGGAAGTAAGATGTTTACTGAGTTCTGTGAGCTGCTGTAGTGAGTTAATCAAACCTGAGGAGGAGGTGTTGGGAACCTCTGCTTTATAGCCAGTGGGTTAGTAGTTTTTTTTTTTTTTTTTAACGTTTATTTATTTTTGAGACAGAGAGAGACAGAGCATGAATGGGGGAGGGTCAGAGAGAGGGAGACACAGAATCCGAAACAGGCTCCAGGCTCTGAGCTGTCAGCACAGAGCCCAATGCGGGGCTCAAACTCACGGACCGTGAGATCATGACCTGAGCTGAAGTCGGCCGCTCAAGCTCAAACGACTGAGCCACCCAGGCGCCCTGTGGGTTAGTAGTTTAAATAACAACCTGGACTTTCATCTGCTGTCTGTAGCCAGTTAGTCAGAAGCACAGGTAACAAACAGCCTGGGGCTTGTGACTGGCACCTGAAGTAGGGAGGTAGGGGGAAGTCTTATAGGACTGCCTTTACCTGTGGAATCTGATGCTCTCTCTGGGTAGGTAGAGTTATCATTGGGTTGAATTCTCAGACACCCTGCTGGTGTCCAAGAATTCCTTGATGCTGTGTGGAGGGGAACCCCACAACCCTGGCCCCCAATTTGGAATTGAGTCCAGGAACCTTAGAAGACCAGTGCATATAAAAGTTAAGTTTATACTATACTGTTGTCTATTAAATGTATAATAAATAGCTTTATGTCTAAAAATCAATGCACATACCTTAATTTAGAAATAACTTGTTTTGCTAAAATATGCCAACAATCATCTGAGCTTTCAACAAGTCATAATCTTGCTGGTGATGGATCTTGCCTCCATGTTGATAGTAGCTGACTAATCAGGGAAGTTGTTGCTGAAAGTTGAGGTGCCTGTGGCAATTTCTTAAAATACGACAACAATCAAGTTTGCCTCATTGATGGAGTCTTCCTTTCACAGACGATTTTTCGGTAGCATGAATGCTGTTTGATAGCATTTTACCAATGAAATTTCTTTCAAAATTGGAGTCAATCCATTCAAACCCTGCTGCTGCTTTCCCAACTAAGCCCAGGGAATATTCTAAATCCTTTGTTGTCATTTCAACAGTGTTCAAAGCATCTTCACCAGGAGTAGATTCCATCTCAGGAAACCACTTTCTTTGCTCATCCATAAGAAGTAACTCTTCATCTGTTCAAGATTTATCTTGAACTTGTAGCAATTCAGTCACATCTTCAATGTCTACTTCTAATTCTGGTTCTCTTGCTCTTTCCACCACATTTGAAGTGACTTCCTCCACTGAAGTCCTGAATCTCACAAAGTCATCCACGACAGTTGAAATCAACTTCTTCCAAACTCCTGTTAATGTTATATTTGGACTTCTTCCCATGAGTCATGAAGTTCTTAAAAGCATGTAGAATGGTGAATCCTTTCCAGAAGGGTTTCAATTGACTTTGCCCAGATCCATTGAAGGAATCCATGTCTATGGCAGCTATAGCCTTATGAAATGTACTTCTTAAATTTTTTTTATATGAAATTTATTGACAAATTGGTTTCCATACAACACCCAGTGCTCATCCCAAAAGGTGCCCTCCTCAATACCCATCACCCACCCTCTCCTCCCTCCCACCCCCCATCAACCCTCAGTTTGTTCTCAGTTTTTAACAGTCTCTTATGCTTTGGCTCTCTCCCACTCTAACCTCTTTTTTTTTTTTTTTCTTTCCTTCCCCTCCCCCATGGGTTCCTGTTAAGTTTCTCAGGATCCACATAAGAGTGAAACCATATGGTATCTGTCTTTCTCTGTATGGCTTATTTCACTTAGCATCACACTCTCCAGTTCCATCCACGTTGCTACAAAAGGCCATATTTCATTTTTTCTCATTGCTACGTAGAATTCCATTGTGTATATAAACCACAATTTCTTTATCCATTCATCAGTTGATGGACATTTAGGCTCTTTCCATAATTTGGCTATTGTTGAGAGTGCTGCTATGAACATTGGGGTACAAGTGCCCCTATGCATCAGTACTCCTGTATCCCTTGGATAAATTCCCAGCAGTGCTATTGCTGGGTCATAGGGTAGGTCTATTTTTAATTTTCTGAGGAACCTCCACACTGCTTTCCAGAGCGGCTGCACCAATTTGCATTCCCACCAACAGTGCAAGAGGGTTCCCGTTTCTCCACATCCTCTCCAGCATCTATAGTCTCCTGATTTGTTCATTTTGGCCACTCTGACTGGCGTGAGGTGATACCTGAGTGTGGTTTTGATTTGTATTTCCCTGATAAGGAGCGACGCTGAACATCTTTTCATGTGCCTGTTGGCCATCCGGATGTCTTCTTTAGAGAAGTGTCTATTCATGTTTTCTGCCCATTTCTTCACTGGGTTATTTGTTTTTTGGGTGTGGAGTTTGGTGAGCTCTTTATAGATTTTGGATACCAGCTCTTTGTCCGATATGTCATTTGCAAATATCTTTTCCCATTCCGTTGGTTGCCTTTTAGTTTTGTTGGTTGTTTCCTTTGCTGTGCAGAAGCTTTTTATCTTCATAAGGTCCCAGTAATTCACTTTTGCTTTTAATTCCCTTGCCTTTGGGGATGTGTCGAGTAAGAGATTGCTACGGCTGAGGTCAGAGAGGTCTTTTCCTGCTTTCTCCTCTAAGGTTTTGATGGTTTCCTGTCTCACATTCAGGTCCTTTATCCATTTTGAGTTTATTTTTGTGAATGGTGTGAGAAAGTGGTCTAGTTTCACCCTTCTGCATGTTGCTGTCCAGTTCTCCCAGCACCATTTGTTAAAGAGGCTGTCTTTTTTCCATTGGATGTTCTTTCCTGCTTTGTCAAAGATGAGTTGGCCATACGTTTGTGGGTCTAGTTCTGGAGTTTCTATTCTATTACATTGGTCTATGTGTCTGTTTTTGTGCCATGTACTTCTTAAATTATAAGACTTGAAAGTCAAAATTGCTCCTTGATCCATGAGCTACAGAATGAATGTTATGTTAGCAGGCATGAAAACAACAATAATCTCCTTCTACATCTCTATCAGAGCTCTTGGGTGATCAGGTGCATTGTCAGTGAGCAGTACTATTTTGAAAGGAATGTTTTTTTTCTGAGCAGGAGGTCTCCACAGTGGGGTTAAAATATTCAGTATACCATGTTGTAAACAGATATGCTATTATCCAGGCTTGTTCCATTTCTAGAGCACAGGCACAGTAGGTTGAGCATAATTCTTTTTTTTATTTTCTTTTTTATTTTAGAGAGAGAAGTGGGGGGAGAGACACGGGGGGGGGGGAAGAGAGAGATTGAGAGAGAGAGAGAGAGAGAGAGAGAGAGAGAGAGAGAGAGAATCTTAAGCAGGCTTCATGCTCAGCACAGAGCATGATGCAGGGCTCAATCCCACAACCTGGTGTCATGACCTGAGCCAAAATCAAGTGTTGAATGTCAACTGACTGAACCACCCAGATGCCCTAGACTTAGCACAATTCTTTAGGGCCTGAGAATTTTCAGAATGGTAAATGAGCATTGGCTTCAACTTAAAGTCACCAGTTGTCTTAACCCCTAACAAAGGAGTCAGCCTGTCCTTTGAACCCAGGCAGTAACCTCTCCTCTCCAGCTGTGAAAGGCCAAGATGACATCTTCTTCCAATAGAAGGCCATTTGTCTACATTGAAAACCTGTTGTTTAGTGTAGCCACCCTCAGTAATGATCTAGATAGATCTCCTGGATAACTTGCTGCAGCTTCTACATCAGCATTTGCTTCTTCCCCTTGCATGTTGGTGTTATGGAGATCGTGTCTTTCCTTAAACCTCATGAGCCAACCTCTGCTAGCTTCACACTTTTCTTCTGCAGCTTCCTTACCTCTCTCAGTCTTCATAGAATTGAAGAGAGTTAGGGCCTTGCTCTGGATTAGGTTTTGGCTTAAGGGACTGTTGTGGCTGGTTTGATCTCTCCAGACCACTCAAACTTTGTTCATATCAGCAACAAGGCTGCTGCACTTTCTTATTCATATGTTCACTGAAGTAGTACTTTTAATTTCCTTCAAGAACTTTACTTTTGCAATCACAACTTGGCTAACTGTTTGGTACAAGAGGTGTAGTTTTTGGCCTATCTGGTTCTCAATATGTCTTTCTTACTAAACTTAATCATTTCTAGCTTTTGCTTTAAAGTGAGACACATACGACTCTTTCACTTGAGCACTTAGGGGCCATTGTAGGATTATTAATTGGCCAAATTTCAATATTGCTGTGTCTCAGGGAATAGGGAAGCCTGGGAAGAGGGAAAGGGATGGGGGAAGGGCCGATGGTGGAACAGACAGATCACACACATTTATCGATTAAGTTTGCTGTCTTGTATGCGCCTGGTTTGTGGTATCCCAAGCAACTGCAATAGTAGCATCACAGATCACCATAACAAATATAATAAAAATGCAAAATTCTAAACATTATGAAAATTATCAAAATGTGACACAGAGACACAAAGTGAGCGAATGCTATTGGAGAAATGGCATCAATAGTTCGATGAGGGTTGCCACAAACCTTCAATTTGTAAAAACACAATGTCTGTGAAGCACAACAAAATGAGGTATGTCTATACTGATTTAGGCAGCCCATTAGACATGTGATTTTAAAAAATATTTCATTGATCCATAGTGAGAATTATACTTTTACATTGTGATTAAATTTACATTTAATTACATATATACGTAATTAAAACATGACACAATACTTTACTTTTTTTACATGGGACACATTTGATATTATCTATTCTGTTGTGTTCTATTTCATTCCATTTCTTTCTATTCCATTACTTTTTTCTATTTTACTAAAACCAAACCTCTTGAGATCAACTAAACATCACTTACTAATGGGTGAGAGCCCACATTTTTGTAAAGCAGTCCTCTGGCTGAATAAGTTTTTCTGTTCTTTAGAAATACTCTGCACAGCGTTATACATTTCTGCATCGCTCTAGAGGATTTTTCAAATTGTAAGGAATAGCCAAGGTGAAATTGGTGTTAGAGCATCCTGAAGAAGTGGCACTCTGTCTCTGAAAGGGGTCAAGACTATAAAGCCAGCTTGCTCTGGAACGCTAAGGACTCTGACCTTCAAAGCTGGGTCCAGCAGCCGAATACCTAGCATGGCACAAAGTCCAACCAGCCAGTGAATAAAGGCTTGAAAGCTTGACCAGCTTGGGGCAAGTGTTCTTCAAGAGTATTCAAGGACGAAAGTAATCTTGGGTTTTTTAATAGTTCCTGAAGCAGAAACACACCTCTCATCCTTCAGCAGCACATTGAGGAGAACTGGAGTGGCTTGTTGTTGTGACATTAGCAGGTGCGTGTGAGGACTGAGAATTGCTGCAGTGTTGGCTTGCTGGTCGTTCCAGTGTCATGGGCTGCCACCCCAAGCAAACATGACCGAAGTAAGGACTGAAAGTGAAAGGAAAAAATGCAACAGTTACGTACAGTTTATTTTGACATGCTCAGGCACCAAGTTGTTTTGTTTGTTTTATTTCTCATTCCCCCTTTTGGGTGTAAGTGATGTTACTTAATGCTAATAATAGTTAACATTTCTCTAGTGCCAGTTCTAGCCTAGGGATTCACATTGTCCCTTACGTGGCTCATTTAGTCTTTACAGAAACCTCATGTGGAAAGCGATTCTCTCCCCCATCTTATCGATGTGAACATTGAGGTGAGGAAGGCCAAATAGCCTTCCAAAGATTATATAGTCAGTAAGTGGTGGGCATGGGATGGAGTCATGGCAGTCTGAATCCAGAGTCTCTGCTGTGAGCCACCATACCTTAATCTGACAATTCAGATTCTCCTCACTTATGCCCGGTGGTCAGTTTTACAGGGAGGGGCAGATGCTGGGGTCAGAGATATCTGTGTGCAGTGGCCAGCACTCAGCTGTTTGTTCAATATGTATGTATTGAGCATCTTTTCTGTACTTGGCAGGTGGGTATCTAGTGTCTGGCTAGTGAAACTTTCAGATTCTGGTTCTTCCAGATTGTCAGTGTCTTTGGAACAGTTGAACATTCTGGATGCTTACACTCAAGTGCTTGGGACTTAGTATGTTGACAGACTGTCCAGGTGGCTGAGGAAGGTACTGGAGGACAGATGGCATTCAGGCTGGCCAGGTCTTCCAGGAGCTTGCCTGGTGGCCAGCGATGGAAAACGATCTGCACGATCTGGCAGAGGCCAGGGGCAGGAGCAGTGGGTGACAGGGGATGGAAATCATGGAAACCATGAAGGCAGTGGGTGGCATCTGGGGGGGGGGTGGGTGGAGCAGCCAGAAGCTGAGCCCAGCCTTGGCCTGAGATTCTGAGCCTAGACATTAGTTCCCAGGAGGCCTCAAAAGGCAGAAGAGCAGCAGTGATAAAGGAACTGAGCATTATTCCAGCATCAAAGCTCAGCTGGCTCCTAACTTCCCTTTGAATAGTGAAAGAATTGGCTAAGAATTAGCCTAAGCTTAGAGATGAGAACTAAATGCTTAGGTGTGGAAATGAGAGCTTCAGGGAAAGCAGGCTGGGTTGTCCCAGTAGGAATGGAGACACAAATGGGGCTTTGTCCAAATAAATATTTCTGCCAGGCAAAATGCACCAGGAAGCAAGGTTAAATGTTAAGAATGAAAATGTTGCAGAAGAAAAAATCCAATAGTTTCTTTTTCTGATTTTTGATTTTGAAAGGAACAGAGATGTCCTCTTGGGGACCAGAAGGTGTGTGTGTGTGTGTGTGTGTGTGTGTGTGTGTGTGTGTGTGCGCGCGCGCGTGCTCTCGTGCGTACTCTGAGGATGGAAGGAACTGGGAATGTTGTTTAGGAAGCTTTTCCTTAAATGATAGCTGCCAAACCATTTGAAAGTGAGCGTAACAACAATAACTGATTTAGTAACCAGTGACTTTTCAAGCCTGTTCAACAAACGCAGAAGATTCCATTATTTTAAGAGATTTAAAATTATTTCAACTGATTTGACTGTTCTGTGTCTTATTTTGTGGCCTAGGGCAAATGAGTCTGCACAGCCCCTGTTAGCTCTTGAAAAGGAAATAGATGGTTGTAAATTGATGACTGATACTAAGCTCTTTGGCTCTGCATTAGAATTATATCACCAAGTGCCTTCTTCTACTGCCTGGAGGGGGTTGCTCCCTTACCTTGTTATTCAGAATCCTTGTGGGAAAGATCCTGATCAAATGTTTCTATTGTGGAGAAGATACCATCAATAGTACTTTCCACTTGTTCTTTATTTTATTTTTTTTCCCAAGGAGCTGGGCACACACAGAGAGAACTAAACTTTTAATTTGTAGAGGAACATTGCCATCTGGATGAAAGATTACATTCTGAAGGCTCAATAAGTGAGTTTTATTTCCACACTATTACTCATTCTCTAAGATGCCTTTTCTACATCTGTGAAATGGAACAATTAATCTCTACCTGTGTCACAGTAGTGTTATGAAAATGAGTCACAAAATGCTTGCAGTATACTTTGAACTTTTTTTGGAGAAATACAAAATATTAGTATTGTGTGAAATGATAAAGCTTGGTGTATGACTATAAATTTTTAGAGAATCAGAAAATGATAATGGGAAATGAAATTGACAAACTTGGATTATAATATGTATTGAAAAAAATTCTCTGGATAATAAGATAGTCTCCCAAAAGGCAATTTCAAAAATCAAGAACAAAATAAAATAAATATATATAGCATTTAAAAATTCTTAAATCTACTTGGCACTCATTAAAACCCTAGGCCAGCGTTTTCCAAACTGTGTTTATATTTTAATATTTTTATTGTTTCTTATGATAGATTGCATGAGAAATTAAAAGATATTCCATGAATAACATGTTCAGTGGTTAAATAAGTTTACAAAATGCTATGTTAAAAAGCTAGGTTAAATAGCTCTCTTTCTGTGCGTTTTACTTCTCCAAAAGAAGGAAATGTTTTGTAGCATTTTTGAACTATTTGACTGGGGAACTCAGTTTGGAAAAAGCTGTTATGGGCTAAAAACAAATTTAAATAACCTTATGTTTAAAACAACTTCTCAGTTTTTGGTTGTTTTAGTGTTGTTGGTGAAACTAGGATAAATGATTTTGCTACTTTTGTATACTTGCTAAGATAATTTAAAAATAATACATTAATATCCTTTTTGTGGGATTTTAACAGCATGCCTGTTACATTACAAATGTAAGTATACTGAATATATAATACATAATTCTGTTCTTATCTGCATGGCCACTCTCTCTCTCTCTCTCTCTATATATGTGTATATATATATATATATGTATGTGTGTGTATACATACATATGTACACAGATACATATATAATATATAATCCTCCTATTCAAGTTGTTTTCTGGGCCTTTTTCCTGCCCACATCTGAATTTAGCCTTCCTTGTTTCTATATATTTTTAAACTCTATAGAAGTGAAAAATGGATAACTTTAGAAGAAGAAGCAATACGTATTATTCATGGGTGCTTCATGAGTTATGCAAGTTATGTGGACTTTGCTTAGCTGTGAAGTGTTAAAAAAAATCACTTTTTGTTCCTTGAAAAAAAAATTTGTATAAAACCATGACAATGACGATTGTTTCAAAGAAAAATAAGAGATATGTCAAAGAATGTCAAGTTCCTAAAATATTCTGTCAGAAGGAGTTGTCTATATTTGGCAAGGGTTATGAAACTTCTGGGGGCGCCTGGGTGGCTCAGTCATTTAAGCGTCTGACTTTGGCTCGGGTCATGATCTCGCGGTTCATGAGCTCTAGACCCCACGTTGGGCTCTGTGCTGACAGCTTAGGGTCTGGAGCCTGCTTTGGATTCTGTGTCTCCCCCTCTCTGCCCCTCCCTTACTCATGCTCTGTCTCTCTCTCTCTCTCTCTCAAAAATAAACTTTTTTTTTTTTTTTTTTTTTTTTAAATAAAGTTCTGGCTGGAGAAAATTTTTTTGACTTAGGTCCTTGGAGACTTGCTGGTTGGAGAACTAGCTGTGACATTTAACAGTGACCCCTGGAGGCTAGAGTATGGAGTGTCATGTGCAAAATTGTGTTATTGTTTTAACTTTGCAGTTACAAAAAGTGTTTGGCTGTTTCTTTGCCATGGGCTGTGTGGCACAGTCCCCAGTTATTTGCTGCAGCTCAAGTTCCTGTCATTTTGTCTTTGCATTGAGTCTTCTCAGGACACTAGGGCACCACCAAAATGGTTCCATTTGATGACTGTGTTGCTTGACTCTTGGGCTGTGTGGTGATTGTTTTGAAGAGGATGAGAAAACTCCCCTTTTGAATGAACACAGATTCTCTAAAAAGAAAGTAATCAACATTTAAAATCTCTCTTGGGGAAGGAACTGGGAAGAAAACATTTTTCTCTGGAATTTTCTGACTTATCTACCAGTAAACTATACTGATGTAAAGTGTGGGAGACATTCAGACATATTGCTCCAAAAGCCATGCCTGAAGTCCTTTTTTTTTTTTAAAGGGACATCTTCTGTCAGTTTTGCACTGCTCTTTCATTGTCATTTCGAGGTATGAGATGAGAAATGGTTTGCATAAGAGCCACTGTCCCTCACCCCACACAGAGCCCTTAATGAAAATGAATTGTGTTATTTTTGGAAACATTTAGACTCTTTATTCAAAGGAGATATAGGGGCACCTGGGTGGCTCAGTTGGTTGAGCGTCTGACTTCAGCTTGGGTCATGATCTCACAGTTTGTGGGTTCAGGTCCTGCGTTGGGCTTTGTGCTGACAGCTCAGAGCCTGGAGCTTCGGATTCTGTGTCTCCCTCTCTCTGCTCCTTCCCCACGTGCACTCTGTCTCTGTCTCTCTCTCTCAAAAATAAATAAACATTAAAAAAAACCAATAAAGTATTTCTCTCCAAACATAATATATATCTGTTAAAGCCAAGCATCATATATTCCCAAAAGAAAATGAAGGACAAGGTAATCAAGGTTTTAAACTTAAATGATTTTTATTACTAGTTTGGGATTTGTATCCTTATAATGGTTGCCCTCTTCTCAGAGTGTAATACGCAAGATGCGTGGGGTCCTTGCCTGGCTCCGTCACTTACAGTCTGGTAACTTGAGGAAATAGATATGCTCTCTGTGATCTGTAAAGTGGGGTAACAATATCTGTCCAAATTGCATTACACAATTCCCATATTGTTAAAAATATTGGTGGGGTAAATCACACGTATTTGGAATACCGTAAGGGGCTGAACTGCCGTGAGGTTCTACTGCTGTTATTTTTCTAATGCTTTGTGTGGTATGGAAATCGACTTATTTTTAGGTGTCTTTGGCAATAGCAATAAGCAGAACATTGAAGAAGGAGGATTTGTATTTTTGGAGATATACATGCAGGCAGTTTGGAGCTGTGGCATAGAGTAAACTGCCTTTGTGGATGGAGGAATAATTTGCATCTGAAAAGAGAGAAGTGCTGGGGACTACAGGAATATTTTAAAGACCCTTCTGATCACTTGCTAGAGCGTGCACCTTGTCTGAGAGGTGCAGATGGACAGTGTGAAGATTAACACCCAAGTAGCCATTGCTGAGAGAGGACAGGTATTTGTCTCAAGATGAGTTGGGCATAGGGATGGTGTGGGGCTCATAGCATTAGAGATGTCAGTAGCAAGTTGATGGCAGGTCAGGAAGCAGGCTCTGTGAAAAGCATGCTCATAGAGCTGGTCTCTCCCTTGCCTTCCAAATTCCAGCCTGCAAGGGGCCAAAAACTGTCTACATTTAAACAATTGTCTTTTCCAGAGTACAAGGCATCTTTGGACTATTATAGAGCAAGTAAACAAAAGGAGATTTACACAAGAGCAACCAGCAACTAGATTTCATTGTCTACACTGAATATCCAGTGATTCTGCTCAAGTGAGACCGTTCTTAGCTGTTGGATAAGTCAATGAGAAATAGGCACCTATATGCTAGCTCATTCTATTCCTGGCCTGGCAACACATTTTACAAAAGAGTTTGGTGCTACTGGAATTGTGCAGAGGTTGGCACAGTTTTGGTACATATTAAACACCCAATACATGCTCATCAGCAGTGCTATTATAGGTATTCATTGTGGTCAGCAGTGCATGTGATCCCAAGTAGAAAGGGCAGGGTGGAGCTGGCTACTGGATCCCGCACATCAAACATCATCTCTCTCATTTCTGTCTCTTTGCCTGCAAGCCTCAGTCTCTCTTACCAGCTGCTTCTCTGCTCAGCAGGGGACATGGCTGTAGGCTGCTTTGTCCTCCCACCTCTGTAACTTGTGACCGAGAGATAAAGACACACTTCTTCACAGCTCAAATTCAAAAAATACTCAGAGAAGGGCCTTGATTGGTCTGGTGCAGCTCATATGTCCACATTTTGGACTAGGAACCAATCAGTTTTCATTAAATAAGATAATTGATACATTTTGTAAATTATAGACTTATGGAAACACATGGTATTATAATTATAAATGTAATTATTATTTTCATTAATTCCTCCCTCCCTTCCTTATCTGGCTCACTTCTACTTGTTCTTCAAAATTTGGTACAGAGACCCCCTTTAACAACCTCAAGATGGGTTATATGTCCCTTGTTTGTGTTCCGTAGTACCTTGTGCTGTTTCTTGTCCCTGCATTTCCTGTGCTAAATTCACCCCTGGACTGCAAGCTCTTTGAGAGAAGCCATAGTCTATGTCTCTGTCTTCTAGCATATAATGGATATTTAATAAATGTTGAATAAGTTATTAATCATAGCTGAAGAAGCATTGAACTAAATGCATACTGAACCTAGGATGTGACTTAGAAGTTACTCTTTAAATGCGTGAACAGGGTTTGTTGTCTATGATTTGCCTCTGCCAATTTTATGACTATATATATATATATATATATATATATATATATATATATGTATACACACACACACATATATATACATACATATACATATATTTTTAATGTTTGTTTATTTTTGAGACAGAGAGAGACAGAGTGAGAGTGGGGAAGAGACAGAGAGAGAGGGATACAGAATCTGAAGCAGGCTCCAGGCTCTGAGCTGTCAGCACAAAGCCCAACATGGGGCTTGAACTCACAAACCATGAGATCGTGACCTGAGCCGAAGTCCTCTGCTTAACTGTCTGAGCCACCACGGCCCCCCTATATATGTATATATTTAAAGTTTTTATTTATTTATTTTGAGAGAGAGAGAGAGAGCAGGTGCATGCAAGAGTGGGGCAGGTGCAGGGAGAGAATCTCAAGCAGGTTCCATGTTTATAGTGTGAGCTTACAACTCATGAACCATGATATCATGAACTTAGCCAAAATCAAGAGTCAGTTGCTCAACCGACTGAGCCACCCATGTGCCCCAATATGACTATATATTAATTGCACTGAAGTAAAATTATTTGAATAAAACAATAAGAGTTAAGTTTTGTTCAGCACTTACTATGTGACAGATACTGTTCTAAGTATTTTACATATATTAACTTGAGTAATCTTCTCAGGGTCCTTACCGTTACTGTTACCATTTTACAGATAAGGATACTGAGGCACAGAGAAATTAAGTAACAGGCTAAGCACACAGCTAAAAAGCCGGTTGTGGGAATGATTTCAAATGTAGATAGTCTGGCTCAAAAGCCTATATTTTGAATTAATCATTCTAGTTTGTAGTTCATGTTTAAATGAATTTTAATCATATAATATGTTCCTGTACACACACCTTTGGTTGGTATAGAGGGAACAAATTCTCCGAAACCCAAATTCTTCCAACTGCCATCAGTCTCCCCCATGAGCACTACCACCAAGAGTATCAGAAAGGACCTACTGAGTCACACCATCAAGTGCAAGATACAGTGCTAGGTACAGGGACACAAAGGTTTATGTCGCACAGCCTTCACCTTCAAATAGCTTAAAATCCAGTTATAAATATGTCCCACACACTTAGGAAGAGAACTATCATTCGAGATAATCTGTGCTAAGTCTCAAACAAATGATATAGACAATAAATGCTTTAGGGTAGTTATAGTATTTTAAAAGTGGCTGAAAAACCTGGATTTGAAACCCATGAGATGAAGCACACCTGAATAGACTGTCAATTTCTTGAGGAGGGGAAGTGTCTTAGTCGTCTTGGATAAACACAGTCCTGGTACAGAGTAGACCCTTGTCTGTATTGTGAGTGGCTTGGATCCTGGTTCTGTTAACTTACAACCTGGATGTGGGCAGGTCAGCTACTCTTCTGTGCCCCAGTTTACTCATCGTACTACCTTTGCTGGGTTACCTATGAAAGGTAATGGGATGGTCTTGAGAAAGTTGGAAGTGAGTTCCTAGCACCCAGGAGTGAGTGCCCTCCCTGTTTGTTTGGGAAGGGGAGCTGCACACTGTAGCATCTGGTTCAGATGCACACTGGTTCAGGTGATTTTGTGAGTCATCCAGTAGTCACTTAGAGCACACTCTTTGGGCTGAATTGCGTGTGATGTCTCCAGTGACAAATTTCTCCATGGGAGTCCTGTGGTTGCAGTTGCCGTCTCAGCTGGGTGTTGGAGGGCTCTGGAGATGTAAACTGTGGGGTGAACCCAGACTTAACTCAAAACAAGCCATCCTAAGTCAGCTGCCAGTTCTTCACACTTCTCCAGACTGAGCAAAGCATTTCACTGCAAAGTTGGCCCACAAAAAATTTCTGATGAGTCCCAACTGGTTCATAATTTGTATATGTGACTGAAACCAAGAACATTTCACGTTCTCTTACATTCTGTTCCCCAGGCTCCTGCAGATCTGTTTTCCTCTTCCTCATGTTGTTGAAGTTACGACACCCACCTCTTTTTACTGCCTGAGATCCTATTCTCATAGCGTCCATGGGAGTCTGCAGCCATGATTAGTGACAGAAAACAGACTCACCACGTCTTTTGCTTTCTTGCCACTTACTGGGAAGGTGGTGGGAAGAAGGAATGCCTTCTCTTTGTGGGCTAGAGTCCCCAGGTGATAATTCCAGCACTGTGAACCTTAACCTCCCACAGTGTTTGACATCAGGTTCACAGAATCTGGAGCAGTCTGTTCTGGCATATTCTGAAAATAAAGCAACCCAGAGGACTTTAACTCTTGTGTTTCTGTTAAGGCTCACAACCTCATTTCTGACATTTCTTTTTTTTTTTTTTTTAATAGTTTTTTTTAATGTTTATTTATTTTTGAGAAAGAGAGAGAGAGAGAGAGAGTGCCAGCACGAGTGGGGGAGGGGCAGAGAGAGGGAGACAGAATCCATAGCAGGCTCAAAGCTCCAAGTTGTCAACAGAGTCTGACGTGGGTCTCGAACCCATGAACTGTGGGATCATGACCTGGGCGGAACCAACTGAGCCACCTAGGCACTCCTCATTTCTGACATTTCTATTCGTGTTTGGCAGACTTAATATCTTTTCTGCCACCTCTATTGTTTGGGTTGCAGAAAAGGAGATAAGGACAGATGGGTGGGCAGGGAAGGACTCAGTTTTGAATCTTGGCTAACAGGGCTACTACTACCAAATTGCAGTAGAACCTGTAGGTTTTGTCTTCTGGGAAGCACTGCTATATGATGATCACACAGTAGGGCAGTGGAGCCTGAGAGGTGTGGGTTTGAATCCCACCTCTGCTTATGAGCAATACCTCTGTGCCTCAGTTTCCTTATGTATAAAATGGGGATAGTTATAAGATCTGTCTGGTAACTTTAGTAAGAATTACACAATGTAAGCATTTAAGGACTCAGTAAAGCGTCTGGCATGTAGTAAGCATTGGCATTAGTACCTGCTGACATTACTGAGCCAATAAAACTTAGTTAGAAGTTGGTAAATGGATCTCAGTGTTTTTGTATCCCCCTTAGGAGAGTCTGAGCAGACTGATAAAGATATAGGATGATCCAAAGTGGATCCCTTTGGGGGATTCCTTTTGATCTTTCTTAGTCTATAGCTTTGGCCCAGATCACCATCCTACCTCTGTCCTTGAAAGGACACACCTGGAGCCTCATCAACACAACAGTTTTCCTCTAAGGAAATAATCTGATGCAGGGGAATACTGACAACTTCTGGAACACTGCAACCAGCAGCTTCCTCCTTCCTCTTGAAATACTGAAATATTAAAAAGAGAAAAGAAGCTTTTTTTTTGGCTGTCAGGACAGAGCCAGATGAGGGGCTTGAACTCACAGGCTGCAAGATCTCGACCTGAGCTGAAGTCACTTAACTGACTGAGCCACCCAGGGGCCCTAGAGAAAAGAAGCATTTTAATGACATTAAAAAAAAAAAAAAAACAAACCAAAAACTATTTCGATTCTGTGTACTGCAATCTCTTAGAAGGGTGGAGATGGGTTGTTGGGACCATTCATGGAGTGGTTGGCATGTTTTGTAGGTACACAGCGGGATGATGATGGTGGATTAAATTAGAGTGCTTTGGCCCTAACCTGTGTCCACACCCTTTCCAATGTCAGGCCTGGATCCATGTGCCCGTGGACTTTTTGGCCTGACTCCAGACCAAGAACTAAAGGTTCAGAATGCACAGTTAATCACTTTACCATTAAGTAAAATAAAGTGGCCACATTTCTGACTTCTTGAGTGGCTGGAGAGGCAGTAAGAGAAACCATTGCATTCTTTTCTCCCCTCTCCTTGTCTTAGTAATAAGAGAAGGTCTGTGGATTGGTTTAGTCTGGATATTTTCCTTGTTCCACTTCGCCAAATACTTGTTGAGCAACTACTGTGTGTCAGGCACTGTGTGAGACTCAGAGGAGACAAAGATAAACGGGACATGGATTTCATGAGTTTGTATTGTAGGAGGAAAGAGAGAGAAAGGAGAAGAGAGGGAATGGGAGGGACCAAGAATGGTTCCTTCCTCAAGGACACAGGATGAAATAATCACCTTTTCCTGAATGTGGCAGTCCACAGGACTTCTACTACTTCAATGTTTTTCCATAGAATAATGGCTTTTCAAGATCCTTCTAATTATAAAAGAAGCATTGCATCTTGTCAGTATAATAAGCCCTCAAAAACATTTCAATAACTGCAGTTTTTCTTCACGTTATGGCTTCAGCTCTGTCATTTGTAATATATATGACTAATGCAAGTTATTTAACTCTGTCTAAACTTAGTTTCCTTATCTGTGAAATGGGAATAATACCTAATGGTGTTTGTAAACCATTATGGTTTTTGTAAACCAGTTATGTGTAAAATGTTCTTTGTATAAGGTTGGCACTCAAAACATTTGTAGTTATTGTTGTTATATATTTCTTGAGATTTTCTCCAGTAAAGGTGATTTTCTCCTACTTGATTTATTGTGGGGTTGGGCTTGAGGGTAGATGTCTTCCTTCCACCCTCTTGATACTTTTAGACCATAACTACCCTCTCCTTTTATAAAAATTCCTAGTCTTTTGAGGCTCAAACCATTTAACTGTACCACATTCTCCTTTTCTTCATTGTAACTTGGTTACTCTTTAGCGAGTAAATCTCTTTAGTATTTACCCTCTCACTAAAGACTTTAGAACCATGGCTTAATCTTTCTGTCCACTTCAACCTCTGTCTTCCTTGGTAACTTAAATATCCACGGTTAAATTTCTTCAACATCTCAAATTTCAGGTTTTGAACACTTCATCTACAATGACTTTCTCCTTCAGTCCTTTGTTAGGCAACCCTCTTCCATGGCTACATGGTGATGGCTGTCATCACCATAGGCTTCCACCTCTGCAGAATATCTAAATTGCACATCCCGATTCCTGAAACCTGCTGTTTGTATCTTTCCTGCTTGCTTGCTGACGGGCCCCCTGCATCTCCAGTCCACTGGCCCTTTCACTGCCTTCCCATTAGCCCCTCTTGTTCTTCATTGTTCATTACAACCATTCCTTTGTTGCAAAACCCTCATGTTTTTTCTCTTTCTGCCCCCCCACCCCACCTGATTACACTCCAGCTCTAGATGAACCCAGCCATCCAATTTCTCATGGGCCACCCGTCATGGCATGGCATCACTGGAGAATATCACACAACCTGGCAGATGGTAACACTGTGTTGCACCATAACCAAACTTAACTGGTTTCTCCCCAGTCCATGGCAAAACTAGCACTATTTTGTCTAGTAAGCTCCATCCTTCTTTCCTCAAGGACTATTTCATCTCTTCTCTACGTTCCTTCACTTTCCACCCTCCCTCAGTCTCAGAAGGTGACCTTGTCTCATATTTAAAAGGGATACTCTCAGATGGAAACTCCCCATGTTCCCTTCACATGATCTATGCTGTATAGTTGCATCTGTGCCCTCTTCATACCTTCCAATGGAGGACACACCACTCCTCTTGTCCAAGTCTACTTCCTCCTTGTGTGGTTTGAATTCCACTCCCTCTAGTCTTTCCCATCTATTTGGATCTATTTGATCAGTATTAATACATGTTACAGTATTTCCCACCAGGAACAGCCACAATGACAACAACAATAAAGATGACAAACAACTGCCACTACCACCCTTCTTGGATCCCAGTCTCTCTCTCATCACTGTACTTCAATCACCACAAGCCTTGTTTGCCCATGCCCCTGAACTTCCTTACCTCTGACTTCTAACCCATTCCAGCCTGGCTTCTGTCCTCACAACTGCATTATATCAGGACTTCCAAAGATTACCTGCATGTGTTAAATACAATGGACTCATTTTAGTTCCCATTTTACTTTATTTGCAGCAATAGTCAACGTTCCTTTATTGAAATGCTTTCTTCTTTTACCCCCTGGCACCAAGTACCCTTGATTTCCTCCCATCCCATGGCTTCTCTTTCCTAGTCTTTTTGACCTACTTTGAAATACTAAACCATCAAACAATCACATATAAACAAAATAAGTAAAATTAAATGGCTATCTCTATAGATTAAGAAAAATATTTGGGGTGATCCAAAGTCCATTCAAGACAAAAACTGTCAGGGGTTGTGGGAGGGGGGAAGGGCTAAATGGGTAAGGGACATTAAGAAATCTACTCCTGAAATCATTGTTTCACTATATGCTAACTAATTTGGATGTAAATTTAAAATAATTTAAAATAACTAAACCCTCTTCTCTTCATCCTCTTTACTTTCTGTCGGCAGCCGCAGCCACTCTTGTGATTTTGTTTATTGTTTGTATATGCATGTGACTTCACAATTTATATCTTCTGCTCTGACTTCTCTTTTGAGCTCTAGAATCTAGGTACAACTGTGTTCTAGACACATCCGCTTCAGTGGCTGTAGACGTTTCAAACTTGATTGTACAGAATTAAGTTTTTGATGTTTTCCCATTGCTCTCTCTCCCCAATCTGCTCTTCTGGTATATTCCATTTAGTGGGTAGTACCACTATCTGTCCTGTTGCCTTGGCCAGCGCTAATTGAATTTCAAGTTTGATAATTCTACTTCAAAAATGCATATTAAGTTCATTTCCACATTCTAGTGTAAGCCAACATCATCTCTTGTTAGGGTGACTGCAATAGCTTTTTAATAATATCCGCATATCCATTTTATATTTCTTATTCATTCAGTATACTGTAGTCAGAATAATTTTTTAAAAGCAAAAATTTGATCAAGTCATTGGCTCCCATTACATTTAGGATAAACTACAAAGTAAACAACAAGGCCAGTAAGACTGCTGGGTTTGGTTCCTGCCAACTCTTGCCAGTCTTCCCTTTGCTTATGATATTCTAGCCACTAATGCCTTCTTCCCATTTCTCAGAATGCCTAAAGCTCTTTCCTGCTTTAGGGACTTCCCACATGCTGTTTCCCCCTGCCTGGAACTCTCCCCACTTCTTATCTGTCTGATTCCTACACATACCTCAGGTCCCAGACATTAGGTTCCTAAGATATAAAAACTCTTTCATAGTATTCTGTACTTTTCCATCATAGCACTTATCACAATTCTTATCTTTATTTATGCAAATATTTATCTGTCTCCACACTAGACTATGAACTCCAGGAAGATGTCTGTCTTCCCACCTCTGTATCCTTAGTGCCTAGCACGGTGTCTGGCATGTGATTTGGGTCCAGTAATATATGCTGAATCAGTAAATGGTTCATAAAAAAACCCTGGATCAATTGGGGGTGATTGATTATGTCAGGATGTGTTGATTCTTTTGTTCGTTCGTTCATTCATTCATTCATCCATCAAATACCTAGGTATTTTTGAATCCAAAGGAAGAAATCACTTTCTTCACCTTTCCCTTGACTCTTTTATATCTTAATACTTAGCAAGTTTCATCTAGCTCATCAGGGACCCAGTCCCTGGCAGTGGCCACATTTATTATATTTGTCTGGCTCACTGGATACATTAAGTTCTAGGGAAGCATTTTTTTCCTCTCTATATACTACATTGCTCTGTTCCTAAATGTTCTGACTGTTCTTAATTCTGTCACAAATAATCTGAATTCATCTGCCAAAGGTGAAACCAAGTATACCTAGAGGGACACTTATATCATCTGTGTGTTTTTTTAAATAAACATTTATTGGACACCAACTATGTGCTAGATTTTCATAGAATCTTTCTTATTTAATTTTTATAACAACCTCTTACTGCGGGTTTTACTATTCCTAATTTATAGTTGAAAATATTGAGGCCTGGGGAATTAAAGTGCTGCAAAACAGGGATAAAAATGCTTTCTTTTTGTTCTCGTATGATGTATGCATTTTTCAAAATCATGAATTCATGTTTAAAATGAGCACAGCCAAATATTGAATTATATGTGGTAATTCTTTCAGAAGACTTAAGCACACATTTTAAGGGATTCCATTTTAGAAGAGTAAGATGCTAGTGACCCAGAGATTCTGCAAATTGTTCAGAATTTAGCTGTATGCTGTGCTTGTGGGGTGGGAGGTAAATGTGTTTGATTCTCTCTGAACCAAGTCAGGCAGAAACATGGTACCACCCTTCTAGACAGACATCTGTTCAAATATAAATTTCCTGTTTATTGAGGCTTCTGCTCTATTGAAGTAAAGGTCTCGATACGGCTGAACAAGTCAATCATTATAAACCTTGTTAGTGTGACAGCCCCCTGTGTATTGTTTAACTGGAAATGAAACACAAATACACCAAACCCCTGCAGTATCCGCTTCATGGTGCATAAATCTACCGTGCATCATGTCATTTGAAATTTGATGGCAATCTACCAAATGGCAGAAAAGACTTCATCCTCAGAGGGCTATGCAAATGAGTCCAGGCTCTGAACAATCAGGTGAAAGGACACAGCCTGTCCTTTGCTCCCTTCCCCCATATCCTTCCCAGAAAGCATTCCCTAGGGTAATTTCTTAGTGGCAACTGGTGAATTATCCAAATACAAATGACCAGTGTTCATTCAGTTCCACATGCAGATCTGGCTTTAGATGTTCTAAATAGGATTGAAACGTTCTTCCTGCCTTCCACTATCCAAGCTGTATTATTGCTTGCAGCAAAACCTTCTCAGACCCTTATTAAGCCATCTTAATTGCTTTCCTCAGCTTTCTTTCTTTTTTATCCAAACCTCAGAGGTGAGGGATAATCTGCTCTTAGGCTAAAATAGAGATGCTCATCTCACTACCCCCCTTATTGGCCCCCCTCCCCTGATTTATCACACATCCACGCCATAGAAAAGCCTGCAGTTTTGAAAGGACTAAACCAGTCTGCTAGTCTGTTGCTAATAATAGGTATGGAGGTTAAATTATTTTACTACCAGTCATATTTTCTCTGTTTAGGTTTTAAATGGGTAGGACATTTCTCTGTCTGGCTCTACTGGGAAGATTAATTCATAAATTGTTAGAATATTTACTTATAAACTGGAAGTCTCAAGGTATTATCCGATCCAGCTGCTAGTCTTGAGCAGATTAAATCATTAAAAACAAGCAGTTGGCTGTTGGAATCAACCCCTATGGGTACAACCAAACCTTGTCAGGGCTGCCCCTGAAGGCAGGGCCCAGGTGGAGGGAGGCTGGGACAAACCAGTGTGGGTCCATTAGCAGTTCATGGGAGGAGCAAGCTGGCTGAAGTCTGGAGAGGTTGGGTCTTATGAGAGTACATATAAATAGGCATGTCAAGCCGAGCGGACAGAGCAGCAGAAGGCTGGAGAATAAAGCAAGAGTTAGGAATGGTGGCCAGATTATGGAGAGTTTACTCCCCATCAAGCCATTGTCTATCTCATTAATTCTTTTAGGAGCATCCAAGAGGAGCTGTGAGTCTCCTGAAGGGCTGAAACTGTGTGACAGTTTCTTCTACGCTCAGTGACTTTCTTGGAAACATTAAATGATAATTTTTCCCCTTGTCAACTCTAACCTCCCTTTTATCATCCTTGTTTATGAGAAAAAGAAGAATGTATTGAATTTTATAACTGAATTTATTCCTATTCTTCCCTAAGAAGATATCAATGTAACTTTTGATAAAACATGGAAAACCATGTTCGATACAACTATTCGATTATATTTTAAAATACATTCTTATGATAAGCTCTTGAAATAGCCAAGAAATGTATGAAGACATCCTTGAACTGGTTTATGTTAGAGTACCATCTGAATTAAAAGCAGCGGACTCCATCTCTTGTTGATGAAGGGAGAAAATAATCTCTTTTTGGAAGGCAAATGATTTTGTACTGGAGAACATTTGGTTCATTAGGAAAGCTGTTGATTTCTCAGAAGAAACAGTTTATTTTCTCATCTCAGAATGAGGAAATTGAAAAATATTTCATGTGATTCAGGAACAGGTAAATCTCTGTGGAACTCACAACTGTAGTATTCTATGGGAACATATACATGCTATGTAAATTTACATAATAACAATCAATATATTCTATAGACTTAATCTTTTCACTGCTTTAAGGGCCAGAGCCTGTAGTGTAGACTGGTTTTGACTAAAGAGAGTAAGGAGCAAAACTTTCAGCTTTCTGAAACAAAAACAAAAACAAAAACAAAAAAACCTTTCAGCTTTCTGTTTTGGGACTAGAGCAAGACACCCAACCACAGTAATATTTGCTTACAATTCTTTCCTTTACTGTTACCCCATTAATTTTTCCTGAGCAGCATCATAACCCATAATTCTCAACTCTGTAATTTTCTGGCCTATTTTTTTTCTAAAGTATATTATTTTGAGAGAGAGAGAGAAAGTATATGCTTGAATGGGGGAGGGGCAGAGAGAGAGGGAGACACAGAATCCCAAGCAGGCTCTGTGCCATCGGTGTGGAGCTCAAACTCATGAACCCTGAGATCATGACCTGAGTCTCAGGTCGAGATCAAGAGCCAGATGCTTAACCGACTGAGCCACCCAGGCACCCCTCTGGCCTATTTCTTATAGGTGGTCTAGGGCACTGGTGTGGGGATGGAGGCAGCCATCATTATGTTGCAAACAGGTGGAGGATACAAAAGAAAAAGGTGGTTTCTGCCTCTCGCTGGAAAGGCAGAATATATGCTCATGAAGGACATTTAAAGGCTAATTTACAAAGAGAATGTATTCATCAGCGTTTATACATTACCATATAATAATTATAACTTGTCTTCAAGTGATTGCTGTGTACTAGAAATGCTACAAAACATTCTATAGGACATACTACTATTTCTGTGTTATGGATGAGGAAGCTGTGGCTCAGAGATCCCCAGGATCACCCAGCTAATACATAACAGAGTCAGGATTAAAGTCTAGCTGGGTCTGACTCCCATGCTCAATCTCTTGCCCATTGCTGTGTCTCCATAGGCAGCAACTGTGTCTCTCACCTTCACTATCTTACTTAGCACTTTGCACGACGTTTGGCACATAGTAGGTACTCAAGGATGATTTACAGATTGACCACTGCTAAAGCACACAAAGGAATGATCCTGTTATAAAGCTTAAATTGTCATTGAATTAAATGACAGGATATTCTGAAATATCCTCTATAGGGCTGCATGTTAAGACTTTTTTCCTCCATAGGGTATATAGTTCTACTTTCTCTGTTTAGCTTCTGCATCTGCCCCTTTCTTTAGCAAACTGTGAGGCTGATTTTGGGCTTAGGGAGGGCAGTATTTGTTGGTACTGGCTGGAGCATCCCCATTCCCCAAACTCTGCAGATCCACCAGTGCCTGGTTCTGCAGCCAGGAGCATGGCTGCAGCTGGGGTAGCGGTGCCATTCTTTAGACTGCTGACCTCCTTGGGGAGCCTGAGTGGCTCAGTTGATTAAGCGTCCTACTTCAGCTCAGGTCATGGTCTCATGGCTCGTGAGTTCAAGTCCCACATCAGGCTCTGTGCTGACAGCTCAAGCCTGGAGCCTACTTCAGATTCTGTGTCTCCGACTGTCTCTGCCCCTTCCCTGCTCATGCTCTGTCTCTCTCTCTCTCTGTCTCTCTCTCTCAAAAATAAATAAACATAAAAAAAAATTTTTAGACTGCTGATCTCCTCAACGGCTCTAGCATGGAGAGAGAGAGGGCCCTTCTCTCTCAGCCAGAGAGTTGGCTCTGCTTGTGGCTGCCTAAGAGCAGGCTGGGAAATGTGACTTATTATCCTTCATTAGAAGATCACTCTAATTTACAGACCTTAGAATGAAGTTATGTGCATGATGCACTTTTGAACTCATTACTGAGTATATTAAATCATATCGAAATGTGGTTCCTGCAGCAGGTGTACTGGTGACTGGGAGCTCAGACAGGGCCTTGGGTATGAAATGTCAGTCTGGCAACATTATTCCCTCTTTTTCTATTGTCACATTCTTTGCACAGTTTGGAACATCTGTTCATATTTGTTTATTGAACCCTTGGGGCTTGCTTCTCCAAAATCACGTTTAACTTCATGAAATTGCCATTTTAAGAACACTTTTTTTTTTGCCACTCTGCTAAAAATGAATGATATATAATAAAAAAGAATGGGGGTGGAGCAAATCATGATATTTTAGTCCCCTTTGTTTGCTGCAAGGGCCTAGAGGACACAGACCTTCCTCACAGAGGGAAAATGGTCTTGGACACTTATGAGCTTGCGTGCTCCCTCACTGGCTGGATGTGCAGTGTGGCTTTTAAAGTTATCCCCTGGTATGGGGAAGTCAGGACAGAAAATGACAAGGACAGCAAAGTGGAGGGTGCTGCTGTTGCTAGCAGATGGTAGGTTGTATTAATCAGCTGGGGCTGCTGTGACAAAGCAGCACAGACTGGCTGGTTTAAACGACAGTAGTTCATTATCTCCCGGTTCTGGAGACCAGAAGTCCAAGATCAAAGTTTCAGCAAGATTGCTTCTCTCTGGGCTGTGGCAGAGAATTTGTTCTCTTAGTTTCTGGTGGCTTGCTGGCCGATCACTGGTGTTGGTTGACTTATGCTATATCACCTTGACCTTTGCCTTCATGTCCACATGGCATTCTCCCTGTGTGTGTGTGTGTGTGTGTGTGTGTGTGTGTCCATGTACAAATTTCCCTTTTTTATAAGGACACCACATTGGATTAGGGGCCACTCTCATAACCTTATTTTAACTTGATTACCTCTGTAAAGACCTATCTTTAAATAAGGTCATAATTTGTCATACTGGGGTTAAGACTCCAACATATCTTTTTTGGAGGGTATAATTCAACCTGTAATATAGAGGTAGGGGAATGCAAAAAACCTTTTTTTTTAGAGAGAGAAAAAATTTATATATATATTATATAAATATGTATATGTGAAATGAGTGTCTACTTTTTGCCTAGCTCTGGGGTAGGTACTATAAATGTTGGAGTGTAGTACCCACCATGGGCTTTGCTGACATTATTCTGATGTCTGGGAATGCTGTTCTTCTGATAATGTCTCCTGTTCTCCCAGGATTTGAAAACTAACACAAGAACCCCAGTTCTCTCCTTTACCAGGGCTGCATATCCTCTCTTGGTGGGGTGTGTGAACAATGTAGGCCAGCAATGTTTATATTCACTCAGCTGGACAATTTACCAGCCATTATTGGTTTTCTTCTAAATGACTTCTCTAACAGCTGATAAAACCCAGCCTAGAGTATGTGAAGTTCACTTCTCTGCCTATCAGGGACAGATTGGCTTCCATCCATAGTAAGCTTTCAATGGGAAGGTTAGTGTTTGCCGATTAGTACAACATTATGTGCAGATATGCTTAATAAATGCTTTATGAGGATTTGTTAACTTATTCACCAGGCATTTTTTGACATTTATTTATTTATAATTGAGTTCCTGCTTTGCATAGGGCACTAGGGAGTACCTAACGTGATATGGAATTTGTAACATAGTCCAATCACAAGTGCAGTGCAGGAATTCCTCCTATATCATTCTTGACAAGCCTATCTTTTTTTCTTATTTTATGTTTTATTTTATTAGGTTTTTTTAATTAAAGTATAATTAACATACAATGTCGTATTGGTTTCATATGTATGACATAGTTATTTGACAATTCTATACGTTACTCAGTGCTCATTATGAGTAAGTCTAGTCTCTTTCTGTCACCATGCATTGTTATTACAATATCATTGACTATATTCCATATGCTGTATTTTTCATCTCTGTGACTTATTTTATTTTATTAAAATTTTTTTTAACGTTTATTCATTTTTTGAGAGACAGAGACAGAGCGTGAGTGGGGAGGGGCAGAGAGAGAAGGAGACACAGAATCTAAGGCAGGCTCCAGGCTCTGACCTGACAGCACAGAGCCCAATGTGGGGCTTGAACTCATAAACTGTGAGATCACTACCTGAGCTGAAGTCGGATGCTTAACTGACTGAGCCACCTGGGCGCCCCTCTGTGACTTATTTTATAGCTGGAAGTTTGTACCTCTTAATCCTCCTTATTGGTTTCATGCATCCCCCTACACACCTCTTCTCTGGTAACCACCAGTTTGTTCTCTGTATTTAAGAGTCTGTTGTTTTTAGGGCGCCTGGGTGGCTCAGTCGGTTAAGAGTCTGTTGTTTTTTTAGTTTTTTCATTGGTTTTGTTTTTTAGATTCTACATATAAGTGACATCATATGCTATTTGTCTTTCTTCCTCTGACTTATTTCACTTAGCATAATACCCTCTAGGTCCATCCATGTTGTCACAAATGGCAAGACCTCATTTATTTTATAGCTGAGTAATATTTCATTGTGTGTATATATACATATATATATCACATTGGCTTTATCTATTCACCTATCGATGGACACTTGGGTTGCTTCCATTTCTTGGCTATTGCAAATAATGCTGCAATAACCATAGGGGTGCATCTAAAAAGTTTATCTTAAATAATCCCTGATATAGGCAGCTAATTACCTGAATGAGGAATTTATTTCCATAGGTGGGCATGTATATTTCTAAAGGTAGAAAGTACTATTTATTTATTTATTTATTTGATAAAGAACATGAGCAATAGACGGAGAGAGAGAGAGAATATTAAAAATTAAAAAAAAATATTTTATTTATTTTTGAGAGAGATAGAGACTGAGTACAAGTGGGGGAGGGGCAGAGAGAGAGGGAGGCACAGAATCCAAAGCAGGCTCCAGACTCTGAGCTGTTAGCACAGAGCCCGGTGTGGGACTAGAACTTGTGAACCGCAAGATCATGACCTGAACCAAAGTCAGATGCTTAACCGACTGACCCACCTGGGCTCCCTGAGAGAGAGAAAATCTTACGCAGTCTCCACGCCCACCATGGAACTGGATGCTGAGCTTAATCCTATGAGCTGAGCTGAAATCAAGAGTCAGACATTCAACCAACTAAGCCACCCAGGTGCCCCTAGAAAGTAGGTTTAAAAAAATTGAACCAACAAGAGACACTTAAATACAGAGAACAAGCTGAGGATTGATGGGGAGGGAGGGTATGAGGTGGGGAGTGACTTAAATGGGTGATGGGCATTAAGGAGTGCACTTTTCAGGATGAGCACTGGGTGTCATACGACACTGGGTTCTGCTCCTCAAGCCAAAACTGCACTGTATGTTAACTAACTTGGGAATGAGAAAAAAAATTGAACTGCTACTCTGTAGTGATATAATACCCACCCAATCATCCTATTTTTAGGGGCACTTAGAAATTGAGGTATACTAATTTGAGGAATAATTTGTATACTATAAAATTCATCTCTTTAAGGTGTATAATTCAGTGGTATGTTCACAAATTGCTATGTTCACAAATTTGTACAACCATTACTACTAGTTAATCAATCACTCCCAAAAGAAACTCTGTATGCATTAGCAGTCACGCCCCATTCTCCTTCTTCCAGCCTTTGAAAACCACTACTTTCTGTCTCTGTGGATTTTCCTGTTCTGAACATTTCATATGAATGGAATCATACAATATATGGCCTTTTGTGTCTTCTTAGCAACGGATTTCAAGGCTCATCCATGTTATAGCATGTATAGTACTTCATTTCTTTGTATGACTGAATAATATTTCATTGTATGAACATACTATATTTTGTTTATCTATTCATCAGTTGATGGATATTGGATTGTTTCTGCTTTTGGGCTATTATGAATAATGCCATTATGAGCGTTAGTGTTCTATAAGTTTTTGTGTGAATGCATGTTTTCAGTTCCCTTGGGTATATATCTAGGAGTGGAATTGCTGGCTTATATGGAAGTTCTATGTTTAACTGTTTGAGGAATGCTAAACTGTTTTCCACAGTAAGATGTGGCACCATTTTACATTCCCATTAGTAGCATATGAGGGTTCCAGTTTCCCCATATCCCTGCCCACACTTGCTATTGTTTCTCTTTTCGATTGTAGCCATCCTAGTGAACGTGAACTAGCGTCTCAGTGTGGTTTTGATTTGCATTTCCCTGATGACTAATGATTTTGACAGTCTTTTTATGTGCTTTTTGGCCATTTGTATATCTTATTTTGAGAAACGCAGCCATCTTAATTTTTCATTTTGGAAAACATTTTCTTATTCATTCATTTAGTCAACATTTGTTGGGCACACATTTATGTGCCAGGCATGTGCTACACACTATGGACACAAAAGGGCATGGAAGAAATTTCAGATTGGAAGGTGGAGTAGTCAGGTGTCTATTTGCATGAAGCAATTCTAAAGGCCGATTGTCAAGGCCTGTGAAGCCTTAGGCGAGAAAGGCAATTCTGAGCAGAGAAGAGTGTCTGAGACTTATTTGGCTTCTGTTTTAACCTCCATGGGTTTGGCTTCTCATACAGAGGTCAGGGATCCACAAATAAGGCTTAGAATCCTTTTATCAAATTTTCAGTGATGAGCATACAGAAATATTGCCATGAAAATGGCAATGAAGTGTTTACTTCTCTTTACTTTTGGAGCTCACTGGACGAAGCTCAGAGCATATGTTAAGGCTTAAGCAGAGCAGTGGGCCAGCAGGATTGATGCAAGGCCAAGGACAAGGAAGGGCATTGGCTTCTCTGGTGGATTCTAGAGGTAGTGTATGTGGCAGCTTCACTGAACAGTACTTGTGCTGTCAACAGCTTCACTGGAGGAAATAGCAGTCACAGAAGGCACTGTTCCATGCGCTGGGGCAGGATCAAAAGAGAAGGAAAATGGTGGAGACGGTGACTAATAGGACTAGCTGAGTGACCTGAGGGGACTCCTGAATTAGGAGGAATTTGAAGGGATTTTGAGGATCCCCAAAGAGTGTGTAGGGACAGAGACAGAAAGAATAGCTCTTTTAACTTCAGCCTACTCTTACTCCTATACTGGTATGACTTGAGGAAGTATAGATTATAGATAAATAAAACATGGTCTCTTCCTTAGACAAGCATGTAGAACAGAGAGGGAGATAAACACTAATATGTAATTTCAATATAATGAGGTAGTTACCAAGAGAGGAATTAATAAAATGTCCATTAGTTGTTGCCTTGAATGTCACCTCCTTCTCTACAAATGCCTGTATTGTCTATAGTCATCCCCAAAATTGGCTAAGTTAATTAATCCCAGACTCTGTTCTTACTCTTCATTTCAGACATTGGTATCTCCTGGTCTCTCCCATTCCTATCCTGTTAATTTTTCTTTTTTTAATGTTTATTTACTTTTGAGAGAGAGAGACAGAATGCGAGTAGGGCAGGGGCAGAGAGGGAGATGCAGAATCTGAAGCAGGCCCCAGGTTCTGAGCTCTCAGCACAGAGCCTGATTTGGGGTTCAAACTCACGAACCTTGAAATCATGACCTGAGCTGAAGTCTGAAGCTTAACCTACTGCGCCACCCAGGCACCCCTCCTATCCTGTTAATTTTTACCTGAATTCTCTTTCTGTCTGGTTTCATGAGAGTAAAGTTTCATTTACATAGATTTTATCTGACTTTTGAATCTGCTTCTGCAACCTCCTGTATGGCTCTCTCTACTACAGCCCATGCTGTCTTTGTTCCCCTGCCTGACCCAGGGGATTGGAACATTATATATGTGTCATAGTATGCTGGTGTCCTTTGGTCTTTTCTATCCAGAGGAGGAGGCCTTTAGGAACTTGGGGGATAGAGGAGAATTTTGAGACTTTTGAAGGGAATGTTTTTTTTCTTCCCACATGGATATGGAGGTAGAAGATAGACACAGAAACTTGAAACAGTTTGACATGGTTTAGAAAGTTTGCAAGTATTTTGGTATAAACATGGGGTACTTGGAGGGAAAGTAATGAGACAAGAGTGGAAATAATGGGCATGAGACAAATTATGAAGGGTTTAAAAATATTGATCTTTCTTAAATTATACAGTATTTATCTTTCTCTGACTTATTTCACTCAGCATTATACTCTAGCTCCATCCATGTTGTTGCAAATAGGAGGATTTCATTCTTTTTTTATGGCTGAGTAATATTCTATTTTATATATAAACCATATCTTCTTTATTCATTCATTATTTTATGGACACTTGGGCTGCTTCCATATCTTGGCTATTATAAATAATGTTGCTATAAATATTGGGGTTTGTGTATCCCTTTGAATTAGTATTTTTGTATTCTTTGGGTAAATACCCAGTAGTGTGATTGCTGGATCATAGGGTAGTTCCGTTTTTAACTTTTTAAGGAACCTCCTTACTGTTTTCCACACTGCATCAATTTGCATTCCCACCAACAGTGTGCAAGGGTTCCTTTTTCTCCACATCCTTGCCAACCTGTTGTTTCTTGTGTTGTTGATTTTAACCTTTCTGGAAAGTGTGAGGTGGTACCTGATTGTAGTTTTGATTCACATTTCCCTGATAAGTGATGATGAACATCTTTTCATGTGTCTGTTGGCCATCTGGATGTCTTCTTTGGAGAAATGTCTGTTTATGCCTTCTGCTCATTTTACAAGTGGATTATTTGTTTTTTGGCTGTTGAGTTTTATAAATTCTTCATATATTCTGGATACTAACCCTTTATCAGATATGTCATTTGCAAATATCTTCTCCCATTCCATGGGTTGCCTTTTAGTTTTGTTGATTGTTCCCTTCATTGTGCAGCTTTATTTATTTATTTATTTATTTATTTATCTATCTATCTATCTATCTATCTATTTATTTATTTATTTATTTTTTAGTGAGTGAGAGTGCTGGGGAAAGGGATAGAGGGAGAGAGAGTGGGAATCTTAAGTAGGTTCCACGGGGAGCCTGACTCAGGATTTGATGCCACGACCCTGGGATTATGACCTGAGTCAAAATCAAGAGTTGGATGCTCAACTGACTGAGCCACTCAGGCACCTTGTGCAGAAGCTTTTTATTTTGATGTAGTCCCAATAGGGGACTTTTGCTTTTGTTTCCTTTGCTTTAGGAGGCATATCTAGAAAAAAGTTGCTACAGCCAATATCAAAGAAACAAAACAAACAAGCAGAGGGAAAGGAAAAAGAGAGAGACAAAGAAACAGACTCTTAATTATAGAAAACAAACTGATGGTTACCAGAGGGGAGGATGGTGGGGGATGGGTTCATAGGTGTGGAAATTAAGGAGTACACTTGTGATCAGCACCAGGTGATGTATGGAATTGTTGAGTCATTATATTGTACACCTGAAACTAATAAAACACTGTGTGTTAAAAAAAGAATACTGCTGTTACCTTAAGGCAGGTAGAGAACACTGAAGTATCTTAAGTAGGGGAGTAATCTGGTCAAATTTGTTTTTTTTTTTTTTACAAAGCTCATTTTGGAGCTTTATATGAGGCAGCAATGAGACCAGAGGGAAGAAGACCTATCAGGTTATTGCAGTGGTCCAAGTGAGAGGTGATGGTGGCCAACATTGGATATGACATTGGATGTGGAGAGAATTAGAAGAATTTGAGAGACCCTAATAAGGTATAGCCAGAAACCTTTGAAATTTCTTGGATATGGGGTAGGTGGGGGAAGGGAAGAGTGAAAAAATGACTCCATTTTCTGACACTGACAATTGAGTAAGTGGCATAATGATAGAGAATGCAGGAGGAGGAATTTTGTGCCAAAGTAGGGCATAACATTTTGTCCTCTTGTACATACTGCATCAAAAACCTCCAGATGCTTGAATTAGCCATCATGATTCTTTTTGACCTTTATTACACAACCTAAAAGTAATTAATCTATTTGTTTAAGATTTATCTTCATTTATAGTCCTCATCATTTTAATTGCTGCTTATATTTGACTTTTCCACTGTTCATCCTAAAATATAATACCTGAAAAAAACTTACTAAATAAGGTTGAAACAAAACTACAGAGTGTTATTACTATCCTCTATGGTAGTAGATACATGATTTACCCCAGTGATACATAATTTTCATGATACATAAATATGTACATCACATCTTCTTTCACCAGTTTTAGAAGCTTCTCCAAACTTTTTTTTTTTTAACTGCAAATTCTTAGGTCATTTTTTTATTCCCTTAGTGTTTAAAAATATATCAAGATGTCCTCAGTTAGTGACTCAAACCATAAGGAGATTTATTGTTTACTTAATAAAAGCCTGAAAGAATGTGATCTCAGGCTTGTTTGATGGATAAATGATGCCATTAAAGATCCAGTTTCTATTTCTATTCTTTCTCCTCTGTTATCATCAGAGGATTAGTTTCACTTTCATGTTTGTGACCTCACAGTTTCCAAATGGCTGCCATAGTTCCAAGCATCAAGTTTTCACATAAAAATATAGCAAGAATGAAGGGACAAGAGGAATATTTGCCTTTCACATCTTTTATCTTTCATGGAGAAAAATCTTTTCTCATAAGTGCACGGACTTCTTTCTATTTTTCATTGGCCAGTCACTGAGCCAAATGGATTGAGACTGACATGCTTGGTATAGACCAATCAAAATTCACTTCCTGGAAAATGAACTATTACTGCCTAAACAAAATCATTGTTTTGTTACCAAGGAAAGGGGGGACACAATTGTGGAATGAGCAGCCAACAGTGCCTGCCCACAGGAAACCAAAGAAATATTTGATTGAATATAGGAACAGAAAGGATCAGTTTGGAGTGGTCTTAAATCTTTATCTATCTATCTATCTATCTACCTATCATCTATTATTTATCTAATCAGTAGACACACCTACTTTCTACTCTACTAGCTTAAATCCTTGTAATTCTATTATCATCTGACTTGAAACATTAACGGAGAAATTATCAAATGTTTCATTAAGGAAGGAAATGAGAATAATTTGCCATAATATTTTTAATGACCTAGTAATTTCCCCCCAAGTTTTCCTGAGATATAATTGATATATATTCACTGTATAAGTTTAAGGTATGCAGCATAATGGTTTGATTTACATATACTGTGAAATGATTATTAGAATAAGTTTAGTTTGCATCTATCATCTCATGTAGATGCAATAAAAAGAAAAAGCAAAAAAAGGAAAAATTTCCTTATGATGTGAACTTGTAGGATCTATGCTCTTAACAACTTTTCCTATATATCATGCAACAGTGTTAGCTATAGTCATCATGTGGTACATTACAACCCTAGTGCTTATTTATCTTATAACTAGAAGTTTTTACCTTTTGACCAACTTCCTGTGATGCCCCCACGACCCACCTCTGGTAACCACAAATCTGATCACTTTCTCTGTGAGTTTGATTTCTTTTTTTAGATTCCACGTATAAGTGAGATCTTATAGTATTTGTCTTTCTCTGTCTCACTTTCACTTAGCATAATGCCCTCAATCCATGTTGTTGCAAATGGCAGGATTTCCTCTTTTTTTTTTAATGGCTGAATTATATCCCAGTTTCTTTATCCATTCATCTCTTGATTGACACAGAGGTTGTTTGGCTATTGTAAATAATGCTGCCATGAACATAGAAATGCATATATCAAGTTAGTATTTAATTTCCTTTGGCTGTATTCCTAGAGGTGGAATTGCTGGATTGTATGGTACTTCTATTTTTAATTTTTTGAGGATCCTCCATGCTATTTTTCATAGTGGCTATACCTGTTTACAATCTCACCAACAGTGTACGATTTCCTTTTTCTCCACATCCGTGCCAGCATTTGTAATCTCTTGTCTTTGATGGTGACCATTCTAACAGGTGTAAGGTGATGTCTCATTGTGGTTTTGGTTTGAATTTCCCTAATGACTTGTGATGTTGAGCATCTTTTCATGTGTCTCTTGGCATGTGTTCTTTGGAAAAATGTCTATTCAGGTCCTCTGCCCATTTTTTAATGGGGTTATTTCCTTTTTTTGGTGTTGAGTTGTATAAGTTCTTTATATGTTTTGGATATTAACCCCTTATTGGATATATCACTTGCAAATATCACCTCCATTCAGTAGGTTGTTTTGTTGTTCTGTTGATGTTTTCCTTTGCTATATAAAAGCCTTTTAGTTTGATGTAGTCCTAATTGTTTATCCTTGTTTGCAAATAGACGGGCTGGAAATATTTCTCTTGGTTTCCATTTTAAGTTATTATTGTCTGTTTTTGTTTGTGAAATTTTGAATAATAAATGCGTTCACACTCTAAAGTTTTGTGTAAGGCAAACCCCTATTCATGCTGAATTGAAGAAGTGACACTGCCATGCTTATTTTTTTTTGAAAGCACCTGACTTTTTATCTTTTTTTTTTTTTTCAATGTTTATTTATTTTTGGGACAGAGAGAGACAGAGCATGAATGGGGGGAGGGGCAGAGAGAGAGGGAGACACAGAATCGGAAACAGGCTCCAGGCTCTGAGCCATCAGCCCAGAGCCCGACGCGGGGCTTGAACTCACGGACCGCGAGATCGTGACCTGGCTGAAGTCGGACGCTTAACTGACTGCGCCACCCAGGCGCCCCTGACTTTTTATCTTAAAGTGATTACAGACTCTAGACCCAACCTGGTGCTTATCTCTGGGTGGGGGTGGGTGAGGAAAAGGCAGGAGGGTGCAACTGTATCAGTTATGCTTTGTTTCTTTTTTTTTTTTTTTTTAAATTTTTTTTCAACGTTTATTTATTTTTGGGACAGAGAGAGACAGAGCATGAACGGGGGAGGGTCAGAGAGAGAGGGAGACACAGAATCGGAAACAGGCTCCAGGCTCCGAGCCATCAGCCCAGAGCCCGACGCGGGGCTCGAACTCACGGACCGCGAGATCGTGACCTGGCTGAAGTCGGACGCTTAACCGACTGCGCCACCCAGGCGCCCCAGTTATGCTTTGTTTCTTAAGCAAGGTGTTCTAGTCTTTAAACATTTTTTGTGTATATTTAATATTGCATAATTTAAAATGATTATGCCTATAAATACAAAAACATTAAAAATAAAAGGAATAAATTGGCTGACCAACCTTAGTCATTATATTAAAAAGGTAAAGTTTTAATTGGCTCATCTTGGCAGATTCTTGCATTCTTTTATTTACCTATTCATTCAGCAAACACTGAGCACTTACTGTGCTATGCAATGGAGCTATGAAGATCTATAAAGCTGAATAATGTGGCCCTAGGCTCTAGCAGATCTCCCAGTACAGTGGAGATTTATTGTAAACAAATAATTATGTGATACTATGTCCAGTGATAAAACAGAGATACCAGGAAATGTGCTATGGTAGCTGAAAGGGTGTGTGTGTCTGTGTGTGCACGTGTAGCTGTGTGTTAGGGCAGCCATGGGTGGCTTCACAAAAAAAGAGACTCTGAGCCTCTTTTTTCCTTAGTTATATCAAAAGTGCACCCCGTGAGTCTCATTCTTTGCACTGGGAGCTTATGGGAACTATTTATCCTGAGGCCTCAGGAATTGATGGGAGAGGAGATATTTTTTTAAAGATTTTTTGCTTTTTTTTGTTTGTTTTTTGAGAGAGAGAGATAGAGAGCAAGTGGGGGAGGGACAGAGGGAGAGGAAGACAGACTCCCAAGCTGTCAGCACAGAGCTAGCTGCGGAGCTTTGGACTCAGGACTCACTGTAAGATAGTGACTTGAGCCGAAATCAAGAGTCAGATGCTTAACTGAATGAGCCACTCAGGTGACCCAATGGGACAGGAGATCTTAAATAGCACAAGTGTCTGGTCTTGTCTTCAGGTGCCTGACTGTGTGCCTCTGAAGCTTCTTTTTTGATGCATCCTTTTGTAAATTTCTCTCTAGTCCAGGACAAATTAATGCTTTATGTTAAACATGAGGGCTTTATTCAAGTCACATTGGAAGAAGAGGGAATATGGACCTCAGTGATTGATTCCTGCTTTGCCCTGTTCCTATTTTTTTCTCTTTTAGTTCAGAAATGTAAGAAAGCAGTAGAGGGTAGAGGAAGGGGAAATCAGTCTAGAGATTCAGTTAAACATGTCATGCAATTTGGACATGACTTGCCTCCAAAATATCGTCTGGAGTATTTTCACTGAGAGAGGTAACACTTGGGTTTTTATAAATTGAATTTTGTACTGATGAAAGACCTGGCTGAGAATCTTGGTGTGGGTTTGTTCTCTAGAGGCAGAGCTGGCCAAAGGGCCACAGTGAAGGGATAAGTTAAATATGGCAAGTGCCCTGGTCCCAAGGTCCCAAGGGTTTAATGCATGTTCTAAATATCTTTGTATATTTGTAGTTGGGGGTTGCATTACAAAATTCACTTCTGAGGAGATAGGGATAGGGAGGTAAGCTGGTCACAGACTGAATCAGAAAATAGTCATCCCGGGGCGCCTGGGTGGCGCAGTCGGTTAAGCCTCCGACTTCAGCCAGGTCATGATCTCGCGGTCCGTGAGTTCGAGCCCCGCGTCGGGCTCTGGGCTGATGGCTCAGAGCCTGGAGCCTGTTTCCGATTCTGTGTCTCCCTCTCTCTCTGCCCCTCCCCCGTTCATGCTCTGTCTCTCTCTGTCCCAAAAATAAATAAACGTTGAAAAAAAAAATTAAAAAAAAAAAAAAAAAAAAAAAAAAAAAAAAGAAAATAGTCATCCCTCTTCTCCCCTCCCCCCACCATTTGTGTGTTTTTTCTGGTTTTCATTAGACTGGTGTATTTTTGTATCTACCTACTACCAGAAACATTCCTCATTCCCTTTCCAGTGGTCTCCAGGTTAGAGAGTGGTTTGGGGACCTCATTAAGTGTCTAAGACTGAAGCATGTGAGACATTTGACTAGAATAGTTATGGAGAAGTAAAGCTAGTGGTAATTCAAATCTTTTCCACTGCATAATGCTCAGGGCTGATATCTCAGTCCTAGAGAGTGTTACAAATATTTCCTAGCTTCTATTTTTCCTGGCCTATTAATAATTTTCCCAGAAGGATTATCAAAACTCAATTTTACTTGACATCTTGTAACTGTTACGGAAATAACAAATGGTCATTTTTAAAAAATGTGTATTTATTTATTTTGAGAGAGAGAGAGCGAGAGCACCAGCAGGGGAGGGGCAGAGAGAGAGAATCCCAAGCAGGCCCTGCACTGTCAGTGCAGAGTCCCGTGTGGGGTTCTAACTCCCTAACCGTGGGAGGTTATGACTTGAGCCAAAACCAAGAGTCCAATGCTTAACTCACTGAGCCACCCAGGTGCCCCAACAAATGATCATTCTTAACAATTTAATTTGATGAGTAGTTATCTTATCTTTTCTCCTCTAAAACTGATGAAATTTGGGCAGCAGTCACAAATTATACCTTCACAGTCAAAGTACAATAAAGTTCAGAGGAAAACTAGGTATTTGAGCAAGAGCAACAAAGAGAAAAATGCCTCATTACTTTTCCCTGCTTTTGTTCATTCATTAATTCTCTCATTCACTCAGTAAAGAAATATTTATTGGGTACCTCTTATGTGTTAAGCTCTGAGTGAAGTGTTGGGGTAAAATGAATAATATGTCTTAGCCCTAAAAGTCTTATCTGGTAGGAAAGACAGATACTGAATAAATAGCTCCCTATATTCATTACAAACTATACTAAGTGCTATAAAGAAAATGTATGAGGTACTATGAGAACTTGTAACAGAAAAATCTGGTTTAACCTGTGAGTCAGAGAAGAGTTCCCTGAGAGAATGGTTTTTGAACTGAGATTCCAAGGGAAAGTAGGAGTTAAGTAGAAAGAAAATGGAGTGTGTCTTAGTTATCTCAGGCTGCTGTAACAAATACCACAGATTGGTGGCTTAAATGACAAACATTAACATTTAATTCTCACAGTTTTGGAGGTTGGGATCTCCAAGATCAAGGTGCTGGCAGATTTGTGTCTGGTGAGGGCCTGCTTTCAGGTTTGCAATGGCTATCTTCTTGCTGTGTCCTCACATGACAGAGAACAGAGAAGGGGGTGGGGATTGAGAGAGAGAGAGCAAACTCTCATGTCTCTTATAAGGACACTAATCGTATTCATGAGGGCTCCACCTTCATGACCTAATCACCTTCTAAATGCCCCTCCTTCTAATACCCTTACATTTGGGGCTAGGATTTCAACATATGACTTTTGGTAGGGACACAGGAAC
This sequence comes from Prionailurus bengalensis, assembly GCF_016509475.1. Taxonomy (NCBI): domain Eukaryota; kingdom Metazoa; phylum Chordata; class Mammalia; order Carnivora; family Felidae; genus Prionailurus; species Prionailurus bengalensis. The sequence goes on along the minus strand of NC_057356.1, from coordinate 42,947,752 downwards.
ATTCAGTTCATAACAGAGTTCTGCAGCTCTGGAGTAATATGAGGTGGGAGGGAGCATGTGTTTTGAAGGAACTTAGACCAGTGGCTGGAGCTCCAAGGGAGGAGTGGAGGACTGCACTATGAAGCTGGAGAGATAGGCAGGGGCCAGATTATCCAGGGCCTTATAGTAAAAGGTAAGGATTTTGTGATTCTAAAAGAATACAGCAATCATTTGAGGGTTTTAAGAGGGTAACAGCATGATCGTATTTTCATTTTCAAACATCACTAATTGTAGTGTGGAGAATGGATATGGGGCAACTGGTGCAGCTATTGCCTAGTGCAGGTAAGAAGTCATAACTTGGATTAGGTGGTGAATGTGAAGATGGAGACTAGTGGATGGTCTGAGTTATTCAGTGGTAAATTGATAGGAATTGATAGATTGGAAACAGAAGGTGAAGGAGGTGGAAGGTGTCAAGTCTTACTCCAGTTACCTGGTTTGTTATGCTTATTAGGTGATAGTCCTTGTCACTGTGATAGAGATCACTAGGAGAGAATCAGATGTGGGGCAGAAAGTCATGAAACTTGTTTTGCATTTGAGAGCAGTAGTTGAGGTGCTTTTGAGATTTCCAAATGGAGCAGGGAGTTGTATACGAGTCTGGTGCTTAGAGGAGGAGTAGGGCTGGGAGATGTAAATTTGGAAATTGTAGGCATGCAGATAGTTACTGAAGCCCTATTTTGAGTGAAATATGGGCTGGAGATGATGAACTAAATGCAGTTTAGTTCAATGTGACTACATGGAGGTTCATAAAATGTTAGCATTGGATGGAAACTTAGAAATTACCTATCAAGTTTATTTTTCAAATAATAAAATAATTTTTATTATTTCCACTATGAAGTAACACATGCTTATTACAAAATGTTTTTGGAAAAGCTAGCCCTACCTCTCCCTTCCCCATTTTTGCAAACAGATGATGGAAAGGAGACTTCAGGAGAGGAAGGTGTTTATCTTTAGCAACAGGTCTGTGTTAAGAACCTTAAACTCCTCCGTTATGGTTATTTTATATCATAATCATAAACTGTTTTCAATCTAGGGATTTTTTTGATATGGAGGGGTAAGATTTTAGGAAACAAAGAAGCACGGATCTGACTCCAAGTATTGCTGCCGAAAACTTAAGAGCAACCTGGTAATGGAAAGAGTTAGCCCACTCGACATGTAATTAGTCTTTTCGGCAGTTACTTCCAAAACAAGAATGAATCAGGGGTTTTATCTGGTTTGTAGTGAATCATCTTTGAAGAAAAAGTCTAATCAAACTCTGGGCATCTGGGGCCACCTTGGATGATAGGATTCTGACCCCTTACATTAGATAGTATCTCATATATATTTATATTTAATAAAAGTAAACTATGATCAAATCAGTTATATTTTTGCTTGTCTGTAGTAGATAATGATGCAGGCAAGTTGGATGGTAAATGTATTGGTGTTTATCACCTACCACTCAAAGGAGAGAATTTACCTGGCAGGCAAATATCTTTGGTGCCTCTATTTCAGTGCATATCACAGGTTTGGTTCCCTGGGATGAGGACTGAGATGAAGATGAACATACAGGGGTTTATTAGGACATATCCTTGAGGTCAACATCTGCAGAAGGGAGGGCAGCAGGACTGGGCAGAGGGAGAGGTCAAACTGTGATGCAGTCTCAGCAGAGGCCTCAGCTGACTCCGTGGGGTTTTCTTTTTAAATGTATGTTTATTTTTGAGAGAGAGAGAGAGAGAGAGAGAGAGAGAAAGAGAAAGAGGGGGGGAGGGGCAGAGAGAGAGGGAGACACAGAATCCGAAGCAGGCTCCAGGCTCTGAGCTGTCAGCACACAGCCCGACATGGGGCTCGAACTCACAGACCGCGAGATTGTGACCTGAGCTGAAGTCAGACGCTTAACTGACTGAGCCACCCAGGCGCCCCTCTGTGGGGTTTTCTGAATGTGGGATACCCCTTCAGAGTGGTCTGGAGTTGAGTCAGGGACAGGGCCATTGCACATACATGTCAATCAGTCATTAGATTCTGGCCATCCTAGGAATGAGGTGTGATCTTGGGTGAAGCCATTCTCTTCAGTCGAAGCAGTCTACATAGGGGTCTGAGAAGTAAGAGCTCCTCCTTTCAGCACTTGCAGAAGCTGAGAGTTAAGTCTTTCATTCCAGGTAGTGCATCCCAGCAGCCACCACATTCCATCCCTTGGACCATTTTGATCCACTTCTTTGTATGAATTTTGGAAGCAACTCCTCTAGTATTGCTTTGGGGCTTTCTCTTTCTGAGGCACACTTAGAAGAGAGATACATTGAGAACTCTAGCCTCTTCATTTGCAGCTGGTCTTGGGGCCACAATTGATACCTATAGTCACCTTACTCTGCTCTTTGTTCCAGATTCTCACTACCTTTTAAAACAACTCTGCTGGTCTTAGAGGGTTACTTGTTTGTGTGACCCAAACCCTCATCCCTGATGGGGTCTAAGCCCTTGGTGTGAGGAGCCTACAGTGCCCAGATGGGAGCTATGGTTGTTCAATGAGACTTGTGCTGTGTTCCCCCAAAGGAAGTATTCTCTCTTTGGGTATCAGGACTTGTGAAGCCACAGAGACCCAAGTTGCAGGGCCAGGAAGCACAAATATTCCAAATGGGGCCCTGGGAATAATGGTATATGGAGCCATTCTTGCTTCTACTCCTTGGTTCTCAGACCCATTTATTCTACTGGCTGGGGATGCAATGCCTGTATAAACATAAATGATTTAAAATGTACTCTCCATCCTGAAGGATGGCCGATCTCCCCCATCCTTGCAAGGCAGTATTTCGGAGTTGACTCTTCAGCTGTGCTTTCAATAGGCTGTTCCATCATTCTATCAGCTCTAAGCTTCCTGGTATTGTAGGACATTATATGAGAATAGATTCTTTGGTCACTGTCCTCTCTTATAGCTTCTTTCCTACAATATGCATTCCTTGGTCTGATGCAATATTATGTGGGATGCTTTGCCAGTGGATCAAATGTTCTGTATGCCTTTGGACAGTAATGCTGGCTAGTAGGAAAGGCAAATTTCTCAGACTGTATCTCCTAAAATATATATATCTTTTCCTATAAAAATGAGTAACTATTCCTTCTATGAAGGAAGAGGTCTAATGTAATCAATTTGTTACCAGTGGGTGGTTGGCCCCTTGAAGGATGGTGCTGTACTGGGAACTCAGCATTGGTCTTTGCCATTGGTAAGATAAACATTCAGCAGTCATAGTAGCTGGATCACCCTTGGTAGGTGAAAGGTCATTCTCTGAACCCACATATAGCCTCCATCTGTGCCACCATAACTACTCCTTTAATGGAGTAGTAGTTAGTAATGTAAGTTCCATTGTGTCTGCTATGGGTGGCTAGTGACAGAAGCTGGCTGACATCAACTAGCTGAGTTATTCTGTTTACTTGATTGCTTAGTGTCTCTCCTGTGATGGATTATCTCTGATGGGCTTTGATATGTGATGTGAAGATCTGTCACCTTGTCCCTACTCCTGTATGTCCATCCACATGCTTCTGTCTTAGACCTCCTTGTCCCTGATCTTACATTTTTCTTCCAGGCTCCTGACCAATCAGCCAAGCCATTTACCCATGAGTTCATGTACAGTCTCTTGGGCCACTTGTCTTTTCACAAAGTGGCCACTGCCCAAAGCTCTGCTTGTTGAAAAGAATTCCCTTACCACTGTATTTCATGACCAATTCAGAGTAGGGTTGTAGTGCAGCCAGCATTCATTTTTGGCTTTCATTCACATACTGAGCTGACCCGTTTTGAGTCATATATTTTCTCTTCCTCCATCATCAGCTGGTCACAGGGACTGCTCATCTGACCAGAGGTGTGCATTGAGGGAGAGGGTGTGTGTAGCAGTGGTAGATGACGTGTGTCAGGGCTACTTGCTTGTGCAGCTTGTTTGTGCTCTCTGTCCCTGCTTGTGTTCAATCCCACATGTACCAACTTAAAGCTGGACCTGTCCAACCTATGACTTGATGGTTCTGACATGTCCAGTTCATCAGGGGCAGTTCTGACTTGGTGTCCCATGGTCAGACATTCCATCTCTAACAGGGCTCAGTAACATGCTTGGAACGATTTCTCAAAAGGTGTGTAATTCTCTGTTACAGGTGGCATGCCCCCAGAACCCAGTGGATCAATGTTATAACTCTTCCATAGGTCATTACCGTACATTGCACATGGCATCTTTTCTAACCACTGAAACCTCTATTATCACAGGCTTTGCTGGGATACTTGGTCTAAAAGGCAGAGGGTTGCTTGAAGAGGGAAGCCTAGACCTGCTGCCTAGCCCTTTGCTGCTCTGATCCCAATGGGGGAAAAAAAAAGCTGACAGCTCTTCATACTCTGCACTAAAAGCTGGAAATTTGGTTTATGTGTTGAAGCAATATTCTTGGGTATGAAACATACTTTGTGTTTTCTTCTTCATGGTGGGAAACACAAATTATAGTATTTGTCCTTTACTTTGCAGGAGACATCCTGGCTTACTCCAGTCCATTAGACATTTAAAATTGATAATGCTATGTAAACATTTACTGATAAGGTCCTGAATCTTCAGAGGGTATATCTTCCATACTCTGCAGTTCAAGTGTTTAGCAAGGCCTCTAATCTACCAGCCACATCTTGCTTATCTGCTGTGATTACCACAGTGTCAATACAGTGGGCCAATGTGGTGCTGAGATGTCCAGTCAGTCTTTTGTTGGATTATATTATGACAGAGGGTGAGAGAGTTAACATAGCCCTTGGATAAGACTATAAATATTTACTGTTGTTCATTTCAGGTGAATGTACACTGTTTCTGATCTTTTCTGGTAGGATGGAAAAGAATGCATTTGCTAGATCAGTGCCACTTACCATGCACTCAGGGCTGCTCTAGCAAAGATTTCACATGCAACACAGCAGCTGCAAGTGGGGTTATACTACTTGATTGAATTTGTGGCAATCCATGTCTACTCTGGAAGACTTCTAGTGTTTTCAGGGACCAGGATGGTTAATTAAATGAATAGAATCTAATTCCTTAAATATGGTATTAATCTCAGCCACTCTCCTCAGGAGGCAGTATTATTCTTGATTTTCTGTCTTGTGGTGGTGGGGGTTTGTATTTTGGAAGATTACCACTTGGTCTTCCACACCATTCTAGTTCTTACTCCATAGGCCAAAGAACCAGTGCAGTGGTTCTGGCAACTAGCAATTGTGTCCATTTCAATTATACATTTGGGGATGAGAATATGACCACCAGGTGGGTCAGTGGACCTACTGCACTGACTGTGATCTGGACATGGGTCAGGACTCCATTTATTATCTGGCCCCATACACCTCTACTCTAATGGGTGCGGGGGGCATGATGATATTTCAGTTTTCTGGGTTTATGTGTCAACTTGGACCCATGCAAAAGGAATGGACCTTTATACCTTGTAGAATGCCCCAGAAAAGAGGTGTGTTGCTTGGATGAGCTGCACGCCCCTTGCAGTACTCCTAGCAGCTGGAGAGTAAGTTCTTTATTCCTATAGGGAAGTGTGGGGAGTGTCTTACACTGCTCACCATAGTGCTCATCTGCTACTACACCTGCTCTTTCCATGTCCACCATCACTCCTTTATTCGCCAAAGGAACACTGACTGAAGCTAGTGAAGCATAAGCATTATGTCCTTTCCAAGGACATGGGCCTTTGCATGGGCCCTTTCCAAGACTCTCTGCCTGATTTTGTATTATTTTTCTTGGAAAGAGCCCCCCAAATATAAAAGCTTCACAAAACTTAATTCTTACCCTGCTTCTGCTTCAGTTGCTCTGAGTTGGGGAAGGAGAAGAGAAAGGACATTGACATTTAAGTACCTACTGTATCCCAAGCATCATGCTCAGTGTTTTGTATGTATTATATCATTTCACTTTGGGAACTTGGTTTTCATTTCTCCAGTGTTCACAGTCCTTGACCTCATAATATCTTCTTTGCATATGTTTTTCCTTTTGACTAGAAGGTCCTTCCTCACTTCACTTGTTTGTGGAAGAGTTTCTTAGCCATTTTGATTTCACCCAAGTATTGGATTTTCTTGGAATCCTTCTTGACTGGGCTGGGTGCTTCTCATAGGACTTTGTGGGCATCCCTTACTAAACTCTGCTCACAGATCACAATGGCTGTTTACGCTGGTGTCTCTCTTGTCTTGAGTTCTGAAGTGGCAGATACTGTGCTGTCCATGTTGGCATCCTCAGGGTCTAACACAGTCCGTGTCATAGAGAGGAAGTGTGTGAAATAACAGCTGAGGATTTTCCAAGCCTGGAAAAAAGTCTCAAGAGTATCACTTTTTTTTTTCTTCTTGAGAACTGAGCTCATGAAGCAACTTCTGATAGAGAAACTTGATTTCCTAGTTTCTCAATAACAGGGTGAAGGTATTTTTAAAGAAAAGAAACAGGCATTTTTAGTAGCAAAATTTCACTGCATATTTTCAGTGTGAAAGAATAAATCAACTTTGTAGTTTGTCAGTTGGACTCTTGAGAATATTTTATCCAGAGTCAGTCTCTCAGATCTTGAATGCTTCTAAGTTAATGGATAAAAAGGAATTTTAGAAACTGTAATAAAAGGTGGAGAATCTGGATTCTACATGGTGAGTCAACCAATCTATATATTTATCAGACAATTTTTTTGTTATAAAAATGAGCTCATTCTGTGTATCCTGGTTTGTAAATTCCATATCAATCAATAAGTAAACATATATAACATCATTTTTGATTTGTGAACAGTTTTTAATTAAACAAATGGGCCAGAATTTATTTAACCTAATTTACCTAAAAATATTTTTTAAGTTGTTTCTAATTTTTTTTTGCTATTATAAGCAAAATGTCAGTGAACATCTTTTTTTTTAAAATTCTATTTTCAGGTAATCTCTACACCTAATGTGGGGCTTGAGCTTACAACCCTGAGATCAAGAGTCACATGCTCTACCAACCTGGCTCTACCATTCAGGTGACCCTCAGTGAATATCTTTATGCATGTATCCATTTATTTACCTTAGATAAAATTTGAAAAATAGAATTGCTTGGTCAAAGAATATGACTTTTAAAACATTATGTGTATATATGTGTGTGTATGTGTATATAAAAACTGTGTATTTATATACTGTATAAATACACAGTTTGTGTATTTCTATGTTTATTTAGCTTTCTTGTCAGAGATAATCTCATGCCCTGCATCCATAGTGGAGATTCATTGCTGAGGAACAGCTGTTCCCAGCTCCTATTGCATCTCAGGGGCCCATGTACCTGATTATCATCCAGAGACAGTGAGCAGAACTAATGTGTGTTACCTTCCGGTGGGCCTTCTCTATGGCTTCACCTTTCCTCCCATTTTCAGCCAAGTGTTGATGCCTGAGTTACCCTGGAAGCCAACTGATGATGGTGGAGTCTGTGTCGATCAGGCTCTGTCATCCTCTCTATCAGTGAGAGGATGAGAGACCCCTACCACCAATGAGGATTACCCTTTTCAGACTTTAGGTAAGAACTACTCATTTATGTGAAGCCACTGACAACAGGGGTTTATCCATTATAGCACCTAGTGCCTCCTTAACTAATACAGGTAACTAGTCCTCCAGAAAGGTTGTTCCTCCACCAACAGTGTGTGAGAGTGTCCCTCCTTGTTCCCTGCAGTCTTCCTAACACTTCTATAGTGCTTCAAAATTGCCAGTTTCATAGCTGGTAGGTGATAGGTGTGTCATTGTTGTTTGCTTTTATAATTCTTTTAGTCCTAGTAAATTTGACGTGCTGATTGACTACTGGTATTTCTTCTTAGCCTAGAGACCTGTGACTTCAAAATTCCTGGAAGGCCAAAAAGAAAAAAAAAAAATCTAAGTTTTACAAGTTCTCTTACATGCATATTTATGAACACTTAGAGATACCATCTTTAAGCCAAAGAAAACTAGGCTGAATTAACAGAAATATGAGAGTAACTTCAATATCATTTATTTGGAGCTGCCAGCAGCCTCTTAGTGGGGCTGTGAGCCAATCTGATGGGGTGTGTATGAGTAGGAGAAAAAAAAAACTCAATGGAAGTTGTTCAGTTGCTTTAATGAGTCTTGAATCCAGTGGACTAAGTGAAAATTCATCTGATTTAATTGAGTGACACTAATTGGTGAAAAGAAGGCAATCAAATAGGCTGTGCAGTGTAGTTATTCAAAGTTCAATTTTTTATAATTTACTGATATTTTACTCTTTTCCTTTGTGCTCTGTGAGCAGATGCTAAAAATACTTTAGTGTTTATTGAAATATACCACAACAGATTAGAGAATACTCTGTGTGCTTGAGTTTGTTCTTTAAACTAAAAGTTAAGATATTTTGTTTTTTGAGTTGGATCACTAAACACAGAAACAGCCTGTGATCCATCATCATGTTTATTGTTAAAAATCCAAGTCTGTAAGAGGATGAGATGGTTTGCAAAGGTAATAGAAGAGAAGGTTTAGAGGAAGAATCAGACTGGATTGAAAGAAGAAGGAAGGATATATGGTCTTCTACTAGACTGAAGGCATGATTCTCTCAGCTGTGAGAGAGAAGCAGTGAGGACTCAGGCCCATTTTCATGGTAGTAACTGGTGAGGCAGCAAGATCCCAAAGAGAATGGCTACATGGTGCATGCATAGGGGAAGGCCTGACCTCAGGCTTAGGGGTTCCAGCCTTACACATATCTCTCTACCCCCAGACAGAGCAACAGAAGCCACAAGAAGTTTCTGGATCTGAAGAAAACTATGTGATCCAGGACAGTGGGTACCTAAACAGAAATTTATCAAGGCAGATGACCTCAACATGACCCTGAAGAGGGCGGTGTCCCTTCCCAAGCTGTGGGATGGGGAATGAGCCAGAAATTAAGTTAATTTATTAAAAAATTGATTATTTTGCACACCTAGTCAGTGGACAAAGATTAATGTCCACTCTATCTACATTTCCTGGGGCCAAACATCTCAGATCATTATATGCTCATGAGGAGCCATAGTTTTATTTAATTGCATTTGTTCATTTACTATAATTTGATAATATTTCCTATGAGCACACATTTAAATAATTATTTGACTAAAACAATGTTTTCAGAGTTGGCCTGGAAAGGGGCTTTGAAATGAGAAGTCTCCAGTAATACATGATCCATCAGCATGAGGTTTAGATTTGAATTTCATCATGACTTAGCAGAAATCAGAGCAGATTTATTGTGCATATTTAACCGTGGGTAGAGTTATATGCAGAAAAATCTTAAAATAATGAAAAATAGTACAAAGTGTCATTGAGCTCTGGTCATAGGACACTGGATCCCCAATTTTAGAAGTGGACCCCAGAGTTTCCCTGTGTATTTATGTGTTTGCTTAGGGGTATTTGAGATTACAGTCATTGTATCAAACTTTGAGGTTACCATGAATAGAAGAAATTAGAGGGATGTTTCTGGAGTAGGAACTGTGGCTGGCCCTAGATTTAGGGCCAAAGCCTTAATTTTGGAAGATTGGATTCGTTGTCATCTGAGAATGTACTTCCCCACCATGTCATCCGCTCTCCCGGTTTGATGTGAGACCTGGAGCCCCACTAGTGATGCCTGGGCTCCCACTCTGGGCTCTGAGTTGCTGCCTTCTTTCCCATGTAGTTGTGTTTTGGTTAGTATTTGGGAATCTATTTTGCTGATGCCGATCACAGTGCAGCACAGGACAAACCAATTCCTGGTCTGTTCCCCATCAACACTCTGCAGTATTTCAGAGTCATAGTTAGCATCGATGTTATCTGTGATTGGCTAAAAAACTGATGTGATTTCTGTCCATTGAGATTTGCAGCTGCTGGCAAGCCTTTCTTGACCAAGGTCCTTTGTCCCTGCTCCTTAGGTCATCTTTATGTGCAACTGATGCTTTTGTTGTTTTTGTTAGGTCACAGTTATGCTGGGGAGCTTGAAACCCTGCTTCAGTATTTTTTTCGTGCTTGTACGAACCATGGTTCCTTCCCTTAGATGATTACACATTGACAGGGACATCATCCGCCTGCTCACCAGGGCTGGTTGAAGTGCAGAAGGTCATCTTGTTGGTATAGATAGCTTTATAAGAGGTCAACATATTTAACACCTATTTTCTGAGTCTTGTAACGGCCACTTCTAAGGTGGCATGAATCTGGGAGCTCACCTTTGTGCAGAGAAGCAGTGGCAATTCTGTTAATCATCACTGTGAAGAGAGAGACTTTGCTGATATTGTCTTCATCCTGTATCTGCATTTGCTATGAAATTAAGATTTTTGACTGGACCTAGTCACCTGGGGACCTGGGCTGATCTGGAGCCAGGCTTGAGCATCTACTCTGGTGTTTGAACTAGCCATTTTTTTTTTTTTTAGACACTCTTGCTTTTGACCCTGAATCAAGAATCATGATGTTGGGACTTCATAGGGACCTCTGTCTCTTTTACATCCTTTTTTTTTTTTTTTTAACCTATAGATCAAGTTAAAACAAGTGTTTGGTTTTAATTTTTCAACTCTGTCTTGGTAGATAACATCACAAAACAGGTGATCCAACAATACTTTGGACTTCACTTTTTAAAAAGGATTTTGTGGGGGATCTAACCAATGAGAACAAAGCCTCTGTTTCTGATTTAGGTGATGCATGGGTAGGAGCAATCCCTTTTCTGATAGATAGAAGTGGGGAGTGGTAGGTGTGGGGATAGGAAGAGATGAGTCAGGACAGGCTAAATAATGCTTAGGTAACAAGTTAACATTGCAATCCCAGTGGCTCAAGATAGTGAAGAATTCTTTCTTTCTTTTTTTTTTTTTTAAGTTTATTTATTTTGAGAGAGAGAGCTAGAGCGAGAGAGCAAGCACTAGCGGAAGAGGGGTAGAGAGAGAGGAGAGCTCAAATAGTCTCTGCACTGTCGGTGTAGTGCCAGACATGGGGCTCAAACCCACAAACTGTGAGATCATGACCTGAGCTGAAATCAAGATTTGGATGCTTAACTGACTGAGCCACTCAGGCGCCCCAAGAATTATTTCTTGATCTTGTGTAGTATATTGCAGACCCTCATGCTCTGTAGGGCAGCTCTGTTTCAAGCAGTGATTTAGGGATCCCTCTGCTTCTTTCTGAATATTAACAGCTGGATTCCAGTCCATGGTAATAGGAGAAGACAGACCTGGAGGATTGTGCAGGAGCTTTTCACTGCCTTTGCCCAGAAGGGATGCATGGTACCTCTGTGTAGAGTTCATCGGACAGAGCTAGTCACCCAACTCTAATTATAAAGAGGCTGGGAAGAGCAGTCTCCTCCCAAGAATGAGAGTAGACCATGCTGTTTGTGACTGATAGTAATGTTTTTGAGTGGAAAATCCACAATAAAAGAACTAAAGCTTCTTTCATGAGGTGGGGGCTGCTTTGGTTGGCATTTTTCTAGTTTTTTCCTCTCTCTTCCCAACAGGGACTATGTTGTTGATTTAGCATTGCCAACGCATGATGTCCACCTTGCATGCATGGTCAGCTACATATCTGCCTGAGAGTTTCTGCCATGGGGCTCATGTTGAGAGAGTGGGGAGCAGAGGGAGACAGTTGGTGCAATTATTCATTTGTCTCCTATGCCCAATCAGGTTTTTTTCTGACTTCTTAAACACTCATTTTGTTTAGACCACATGGGTAGGTATATAAGTTTTTGAAAAGCTGCTGCTGATTCCTCTAGCTCATTTAGGAGCCATCTGGAAGAGGCCTTAGGGCCAAGGCCAAGGTGAACATGCTGTTTCCCCAGCCTCTGAGAGCTGTCCCTAGGGAGCAAATATATATGTAGGATCCTGAGAGGCAGGTTGCTGAGCCCTGTGTTTAGCATTGATTAAATATAAATTGTATTTCTTGTGAGTAGAGGTAGCAGTGGTTTCCAAATGCTGGTCTGTGGACTGGCTGAATCAGAATCACCTGGGACATCAGCTAAAATACAGATTCCCAGGCCCTAGCCCAGACCCATTGAATTGGCATCTCCTGGGCTGAGACACAGGGGTATTCATTTGAATAAAGTTTTTAGGTCATGTAGATGCTGTGGAAATGGCAATGGAAATGTGAGGGTTTGCTGGCTGGGTTCTAATCATGGTCTAACACTGTGTGGACTTGAGAAGTCACTTAACTTTTCTGTTCTGTTTTGTCAGCTGCATGGTGGTGGGACTGAACCTAGTTTTTCAAATGAGATATTACCCAGAGCCCCACTAGGTAAAGCAGATAATAGTAGGGTGGGTCTGGTGGAAGCAGTGGTCAAGTTATCCTTTGATTTCCAAAATGACCCTCAAGGGTTGCCAAAGAATTCTAGGGATTTCTGGCACACAGTTTGAAACACCTCTGGGTGAGTGATCATTAAAAAAAAAATGTTTATGTATTTATTTTTGAGAGAGAGTATGTGAAAGGGGGAGGGTCAGAGACAGAGGGAGAGAGAATCCTAAGTAGGCTCTGCACTGTCAACACAGACCCCAACTTGGGCTCAAACTCATGAACTGTGAGAACATGACCTGAGCCATAATCAAGAGTCCCATGCTTACTGACTGAACCACCCAGGCACCCCTGGGTGAGTGATTATTAAGGTTCTTTTCAGTCCTAGAACTCTTTGAATGTTGGCCATAGGGGGTGGGGTGGGCATGAAAATCAATGAAAAATAATCATTTAGAAGATTCATATTCTTTATCTCTCTTTGTTTGTTTCTTTTTTTTTTCTCTGTGTTTCAGTGTCTTTTTCTCTCCCTTACCTGGAACAAATGAAAACCCAAGATATATATCTCTCCCCAAGTTCTCAGGTGAAATGTGGTAGGAATTTGAAGGGAGAATATCTGAAACTCATTTGAAGGTGCAAAGTTGTAGTGCCTATAGATTTATTTTTTTACCTTCAGTAGAATTTTCAGGTCCAGGTCACAGTTTTTTGAAGTTGAATCTATCAACTTACAGTTTTTAACATTTCTTAACACATTTGACAAAAGTCCTGGCAGGCAAATCAGGCACATATTTAATAAAAATATATGATGTATAGTATAGACTATGTAAGCAGGCTTTGGTTCATTATTGCATCTAACTACTCAAACACCCTCTGGAATCCTATTTTTGGTTTGGGGATGTCAAGTGTTTATTATGTTAGAATTATATGAGATTAGGTATGACAGAACTCCTTTAGGAGTAAGAACATTTAATTAGATTCCAAAACTGTCTTGGTTTAATACAGGACTCCATCCTACAAAATCTGAATTTAGCACATTATTTAATAGTTTTATTTTAAAAACAAAGTCATTTCTAATGTCAACAATAATGACAACTAACATGTGAGTTCAAGGTGTCCTAATATTTCAGTCTTAAATATGTTCGCATAGTTCCTAAGAGCAAGGACATTCTAACACACAATCACATAACATTCTAACATAGAACAATAATAAAATTTAGAAAAGTTAACCATAATATAATACTGTTATCAAACATTCAATCCATATTCAAACGTTACCAGTTGGTATTCATATTTTAATAATTATATCAATATGAATGTTCATATTCATTTTCAAGCTTGAGTGTGATAGCTATGTGGTACATATGAATCAAGTGCTTGCTATAGGACAATTTATTCAACATTATTAAATAACAATATTTAGGAATGTAGAAAATAATTTCTGGGGATATACACACAAAACAAAACCTTCCTTACCTTGAAGATCTCACACTCCAGGGGTGCCCTTGAAAATAGGCAGAAAATCACAAATGGCACAATATGTTAGAATAGAGAAAACCGCAGGGTAATACAGAATGAATGGTCACCATTCATAGAAATGGAGAAATCAGGAGAATGAGGTGGGTTGTGAATGCTGAATCAGAATGTGTTTTGGGAGTATATGATACAGATGGAGACTTCCTGTGGGCACTCGGACCTGTAGATCTTTACAAAGATTAAGGTTAGAACCATAGCTTGGGAAATGTCATAGAGAGAAGAAACTTGAAACCTTGGAGAGGATACATATTTTAAAGGGGAGAATATAAAAAATTGAGGATAGAAAATTGGAAGATGATAAAGATCCAGAAAGCCCCAGCATATAGTCTCATACAAGAACTGCTTTTCTCATCAAATATCTTTGTCAGGTTATTTATTTATTAGAGGGTTAGGTCATTGTAATTCATATTTTGGTATGCCTGAAAACTCTGTGATCTATCTTTTGCCTTGGATTAGAGGATTTTAAGGAAACAGTCCACATATAAGTTTAAATAGGAAGTTAAAAATTCACATTAGCCCTTTTCTGTTGAAATTATGATATGAATCACTATTATTTGAGAAGCTGTTTGCCTAAAATAGGTAACATCCTGTAGATTTGCCTGTAACTATTCTATTAATTGCCCTGCTGGCATGTTTATGTTTTGAGATCTGTTCTAGCAGTCTTAGATTTGCCAGATGAAAAACACAAAGACCAGTTCAACCTAGGAGATAATCAATTTTTCATGCTCATTATCATTTAGATGAGTCTCTTATAAGGGAATGGTTGCAGTGTGACGCATTTTAATGCTGAGTAACACCTCATTCCTCTAGATAGCTAAGTGAAAATGTAAAGATCTTAAATTTTAGAGTAAAAGAGAAAATCAAAGGAAATTTGGAAAAATGAGAGCCAGAGAACCATAAAATTTATTGCCAGGAAACCTTTCAATTTCATCAATATTTTTATAGATTTGCCTAACCATCATTCTTTGTGTGCCTTCTGAGTGTCCTGAAGGAAAAAGAAAATCCTTCAAAGCTTAAGTATTTTATTAAATCTTTTATATTTTGATGCCACTTTGGAACCATCTTAATACTTCACATTGAAAAAAAAAGACATCTCATGTCTTTCTGAAAAATTGAAATGAAAACAGAGACCCAATTACACTTTAGCATCTTGGCCAAATGTTGAATGCTTGACAGCCTCACAACACAGGCCTTTACCTATGTATGTAACCAGTGAGTGACCTCAGAGACTTGATTTTTGGGAGGGGAGAATCCTATGATTCTGAATTTTTATCAATTTACTAACATTTTCTAGAACTTACATTTAAAATGGGAATATTCCAAGTAATTTTCCCTTCTTTTCTTTCACTCTTATTTAAGAAAGGTGTTAACACTGCATGGGTCTGCCCCCGAAAGAGTAAGGTTTACAAAGCTACTCCATTGTTGTGCTTTATTCTTATTTTTAAGATGGCTTTTGGCCTTTGGCTCTGGTTACCAAGCCTACAAGCTTAAACTCATTCTGTCTCCGTTGAACTCATGCTGCCACGTCTCCCACAGGAGTATCCGGTGAAGTGTGTATGCATGTGGTATGCAGACACACACATTCATATCAGATATATATACCCATGAGTGAATATGTGGCAGAAGAAATGATCATTTAGAAACGTGAGGACTAAAATGGGGCAACCACGAAACACTGCTGCCTTCCCTTAATACTGGATTGCATTTTTCAAAGGAAACTTTATTCTTTTCACCATAAAAGCTTCTGGCCATGATAAGGGTGATTTCCAAGACTGTACATAGCACCAAAAGAGCTCCAGCTAATGTGACCAGCTTCAATTTCAGCGTAGCTCATTAGAACAACAATGCAAACCAGCTGTCCCCTGGTGTTTGGAGAAGAAAGATCCAATTAACTGGCTGTCATCCACCTGGTTCCAGATTTTGCCATCTCCTTATGTGCTTGTAAGAGCAGCCAGTTTGCATGAATTTTAGTCATTAAATGCAAGCTAGGGGTGAGGGGAGATGGGGAGAATGGGTATTTTCTGAACTGCTGTGGGAGGAAAAGGCGAAAGGCCATCTAGTGCTTGGATAGCTGGAAAGGCAGCAATGAATTAATTTAGCAGGGTATTAACTCTAAAACTTCCTTATTTTGTGTATGTCGATGTGAAGGCTAGAAATACATTATGCTTCTATGAATGCAAATATAGAACCACTTTGTAATGCATTTGTTTGGATTTTTCTTTTTAGCAATAGTGACATTTAAAGTGGGAACTATACATCTATATTATAATTAACCATCTACCTATATTAGAATATTTAAATTTCATTGGAACTCATCATTAAGGCTTTCCTTTGTGGATTTATTGAATATCACGATTAACTCAGAAATAAACACAGACTGGAGCCCTCAAATCATTATTATTTTATCTTTTGAAGGAAAGCACATAATTGGTACCTGACTATTTAGTCCCTGGAATAAAACATCTAATGATATGGCTCCTGGAAATGTTACAGGCCTACATTTTTCTGGAGTAATATCATATTCTCAGTAGATCCGTCAATAAAACAACCATTTCTCAGCACCGAAGACTGAAAAACCTGTTGTATTACACTTTCCAATCTCTTCAAAATCACATTTTAGAAATCCATTTTGTTGCAAGATGACCAATCTCATCTGATTTATAAGCCATGGCCTCGGAGGAAATATGGGATGCTTGGAGTTGAAGCTACAGAACAAATGTGCCGGGCTGGAAGCAGACACTTCCTGCATTTTGAGCAGTTTCCAGGATGTGCTTTAGAATGTCACTTTACAGTTTTTAAGTCAGGTGGCAGATGATCATTTACTTGGTAGCCTGAGTACGTTTATATTTTATGAAAGGCTTGTGTTTTGGATTTACATAGACCTATCCTTTCTATCTGGTCTAGAAAGCATATGTATACACGATTATTTTCTAGGAATTTCTTTTCTTATCGTTTCATATTTTAAAAGAATTTCATTAATTTTCACTTCTCCAACTGATGATATTAAAATCGTCTGATTTCACATGAGTTTTTCATGTTCATCTCTTTCCTCATTCTTAATAATGTTGCAATACATTTTGGAAAAATATCAAGATTCCTTTGAGCTAAAAGTTGTTGCAGCCTGCAGTGTGTAAGAGGTAGAGTTCTTCATCAAGTATACTTTGTGGACTTTCTTTAGGTCACTTGAGGATTGTATATTTTAATCCCTATAATTTTTTAAAGTTATTTAAATATTTAAAAAATATTTGCATCCTGCCCATGACCAAAAACAAATAACTTGCTGATCTTGGATGTCTATGACCTTAAATAAGAAGTTGAATAAAGGAAACAAAGCTCCCCAAACTATAGCCACAGTCTTTTTAATGTTAACATTAAAATTTATTTTTATAGGATGGGTTATTTGCCTTGTTAATTGACTAGCTAACACTTGATTTGAGAAGGTCTGATCAATATCTTAAACACTTTTTTGTTTTCATTACTTTAGCCTTATAGTATAGTTTGAAATCTGGGAGTGTGATACCTCTAACTTTGTTCATCTTTTTTAAGATTGCCTTGGCTGGTTGGGGTCTTTTGTGGTTCCACACAAATTTTAGGATTATTTGTGCTAGTTTCATGAAAAATGCTATTGGTATTTTGATAAAGATTGCATTGAATCCATAGATTGCTTTGGGTAGTATGGACATTTTACCAATATTCATTCTTCTAATCCATGGTCATGGTACATTTTTCCATTTATTTGTGTCATTTACCTGCTCCTTCAGACTTTATTTCCCTAGTGGCCCTAATCCCATGGCTAGCCATTACAATGAAGTCCTCGTCAGATTCTTAAAATTCCTCAGCTCATTTTACTATCTTTTTGTGTCCTTTGCAGCTTGCCAAAAATTGCTAGAGAAAGTCAGAATGTTACACTGAATAAATCCTTACCTAATAATATTGGATAAAGATCTAAATCCTTAATAAGGTCCATAAGACCCTTTGTGAGCTGGTCAATGTAGTGTCCATCTGTTCTCTTCTTAGTTTTTCCGTTCCATGCTGGCCTTCTTGTAATTTCAAAAACACATCACTCTTGATTAGGGGCCTTTGCTTAGAACAAAGCCCCTTTAAAATCTTCCTGTTAACTCTTAACCAGCCATTAGATGTCACCTTGAATACCACTTTCTTAGGGAAAGTGATAGTTTACATTAAGCCTCCTCATCTCTCTGGTAGATCATAAACCATGTACCTCTAATGCAGTTACGATTTTACATTTATTTTTGTGATTATACATTCGCTACCACTTTGATGAACATTCAAACTAGGAGTGTTTCTGCTTTTCCCTGTATACTCAACAACTGTACTGTGTTAAGTAAATAACTTCTGTGGAGTAAGTATACTAAATATTCCATAAGTGGCACTTTTATTAGCAGTAACTCCTGAAGTAAATAATAGAGTATTAGAAATACTTTCTTTATATTGAAGTGAAATCTCCTTTACTAATTTTATTCATTGGGATCATACAAATAAAGTGATTTCCAGCATGGTTCTGGCATTGCTGTGGAATAAGATTTAGTTGAAGCTACCGTAATTGGGGGCTCACTGTGTGTCTGGCACCATGCTCATCTGTAAAGTGGGAATAATAGTAATTGCTTTACCCAATTCAATTTAAAAAGCATTTGTGGAATACCTATGGTGTTCCACGCAGTCATTAGTATTTGGGATAAAAGATGATGTGCATATGCTATACTTGAGGAGTTTACAGTTTGTTGGAGAAGAGTAACAGAATATCTCAAGTGGCCTTTTTGCTAGGAATATAGTTTATTGAGGGTTGACTTGATTTTTTTCCACTCTTACAATAAAAATAAACAGGGGCTCCTGAATGGCTCAGTCAGTTGAGTGTCTGACTTTGGCTCAGGTCATGATCTCACGGTTCATGAGTTCGAGCCCCGCATCGGGCTGTGGGCGTACAGCTCGGAGCCTGGAGCCTGTTTCGGATTCTGTGTCTCCCTCTCTCTCTCTACCCCTCCCCAGCTTGCACTCTGTCTCTCCCTCTCTCAAAAATAAGTAAACATTAAAAAAAATTTTACAATAAAAATAAACACTCAGGAATGTATTGGGAGTCAGATTATTTCTTTTTCTTTCTTTTTTTTAAATTTTAACGTTTATTTATTTTTGAGACAGAGAGAGACAGAGCATGAATGGGGGAGGGGCAGAGAGAGAGGGAGACACAGAATCGGAAGCAGGCTCCAGGCTCTGAGCCATAAGCCCAGAGCCCGATGCGGGGCTTGAACTCAGGGACCGTGAGATCGTGACCTGAGTCGAAGTTGGACGCCTAACCGACTGAGCCACCCAGGCGCCCCAAGGGAGTCAGATTATTTCAAGTTGCCTGGCCAACGTGAGGAGACAGATATTTAGTTAGAGCTTCCAGAATAGTTGTGATCCAGGAATACATAAAGATCCCTGAAGGTGACATAGATGGGTGAAATTCTTGGAAGAAATTCAAGTTGTATCATTGGCCACTGGAGGCTTTGTTGGAGCCTCATGGCTACAAAAACCTGCCTTTTCCCTCCTTGCACCTATAACTTCACTGTGTTCCGTCCTGTGTGGTCTTCTATGTGCTGATGATTGTTTTACTTCATATAAACAGTTTTTTTAAAAAAATGTTTTTTTATTTTTGAGAGAGAGAGAGAGAGAGAGAGAGCGAGCAGAGGAGGGGCAGGGAGAGAGGCAGACACAGAATCTGAAGCAGGCTCTAGACTCTGAGCTGTCAGCACAGAGCCTGTCATGGGGCTCGGACTCGTGAACTGCGAGATCATGACCTCAGCCGAAGTTCGATGCTTAACCGACTGAACCACCCAGGCACCCCTAAACAGACTAATTTTTATACTTTGCCTGTGTTTGACGATGTCTTCCCATAATTCCCTTCAGGCATGTATCAACCACATAAGGAGATATACATGTATTTTGATCATTTAAATATATGAAGTAAGTGATATAATGGGGAGCTGTCATGTGCCACAGTGGGAGTAAAAATTGGTACAACCATTTTGAAAACTGGCATTACCTACAAAAGCGGAAGATATTTTCGTAAGTATTTTTATATTTAGCTATATACCCAGTAGAAGTGTGTCAATATGTTCACCAAAAGATATGTATTAGATTCACATCCACACTATTATAGCCCCAAATTGGAAGATACCCCAATGCCCATCAACGATAGATACATGATAAATTTTGATAAATTTGTGTTGTATTCATCCACTAAGATACTATACAACAAAGAAAATGAGTAATTTATTGCAAAAAAACTATAATATGGATGACTCAGTTGCATAGAGTACAGATCAGACAAAACACAACTAAATGTTACAGGTTGGGATGACAAGGACTACCCTTGTTAGGACTGATTCTTAGAAGAGAACAGAGGATGGCATTCCTGGGGGTGCTGATAATCTGTTTCTTGATTTGGGGTGCTAGATAGTTTGTGAAAATTCTTTGAAGTTTATACTGATGACCAGTGTATTTACTTGTATGTGAGTTTATATTTCAGTATAAAGTTTAGAAAGAGTTGGTTCTATTTGTTCTATTTTTCCATCATATTGAATTCAGGATTCCTAAAAGCAGCTTGGATTACAAGAGTAAAATATGGAGCATTAGCATTTAGGAAAGGAACTGTCCTGTTACACATTTCAAATTGGCACTTGATCTGAAAAGCAATCATCAAGCTGGTAGGGGGCGTCTTTGAACTGATGTTCCATAGATGATAATAATTGTCTCAGTAATTGCAGAGCCCTTGAGATGGACTGACTTGGAATCTATTTCCCCATTTAACTGTGGTGATAGTTGCTATTTTTCTTTTAAAATGAATCCGATAGTCTTAAATGTTAAATATTTTCACTTTTATTATGTAATTTGCTCTTAAAAAATGACAGGTTAGCCACAGAATTGGCACTTCTGAAAAAATTGCTAGCTGCTCCTTGAAAATCCTGTAAAATAAGACAATGGAAAATGAGTTAACATTGAAAAAAATTTTTTTAAAGAGTTTATTTGAGAAAAAATTGATCTGAATCAGGCAGAGCCAAACCAGAAGTATTTATTTTCCTTCCAGTTTTATTGAGATATAATTGATTGTATAAGTTTAAGGAGTACATCATAATGACTTGACACATGTATATACTGCAAAATAATTACAACAGTAAATTTAACATCCATTACCTCATATAGTTATACTTTTCACCCTTGTGTTGAGAATTTTTACGATCTACTTTCTTTTTTTAAAATTTTATTTATTAAAAAATTTTTTTAACCTTTATTTTTGAGAGACAGAGAGCGACAGAGCAGGAGGTGGGGGGCAAAGAGAGGGGGAGACACAGAATCCGAAGCATGCTCCAGGCTTGGAGCTGTCAGCACAGAGCCCGGTGCGGGGCTAGAACCCACAAACCATGAGATCGTGACCTGAGCTGAAGTGGGGCGCTTAACTGACTGAGCCACTCAGGTGCCCCAGGATCTACTTTCTTAGCAACTTTTAAATATATGATACAACATTGTTAACTACAGCCATCATGTTGAACTTTTCATCCCCAATACTTATTTATTTATTTAAAAAAATTTTAATGTTTATTTTTGAGAGAGAGAAAGAGAGAGAGAGAGAGAGAGGGAGAGAGAGCATGCACAGGTGAAGGGGCAGAGAGAGACAGGGACAGGATCCGAAGTGGGCTCTGCCCTGACAATAGAGAGCCCGATCTGGGGCTCATGACCGAGCCTAAGTTGGATACTTAATTGACTGAGCCACCCAGGCACTGCAATGCTTATTTATTTTGTAACTAGAAGTTTGTACCTTTTGACCACCTTCACCCAATTCCCCCACACCCATGTGTCTATGGAAACCATAAATTCAATCTCTTTGTCTATGATGATTTGTTGTTGTTGTGGTGGTGGTTTTTGAGATTGCACATGTAGTGATATCATACAGTGTTTGTCTTTCCTTATGTGACCTATTTTATTGAGATTTTAACATAACGTTAAACTCTAAAGTTGTTGCACTGTCACATTTTTAGGAGATTGAATATTTAAAAGGTCCATGTAAAATTAGAAAATAACAGATATTGAAGACAGCTTTTAAAAACAAATGCATTGATTTTGTCACATCTCTTTGGTTGCTGACCCACAACAATTTCTTAAAATCTTACCTAATGACCATCTCCAGCAGCCTTCATAGGGTATTGGATTAACACAGTGATAGGAGCAGTGATAGGAGTGAAATAAAGTCTTAGGGAGGTCCAGTATTTGACTGTTTTTCAGTTTCATCTTATTTGGAAATGATCTATATAGTCAACAAATATCCATGATTTAACTTATCTCAGTATGACTGTAAGGTTTCAAGTTACCAAAAAGACTTTGGAAACTATTTTTAAGTAGACATACTATAAAGCATAATTATTGTTGAAAAGTTCATTTATAAACTTTTACTTACATCTATTTAATTTACTTGTTCTTAACAATTATGTTTAGACTAGTCATGAAAATTTCACAAGACATTAAACAGCTAACCATCATCTTAAGTTGTGTTTCTTGCTGACAAACGAGATAACATGACAAATAGAGAACATGAACTTATTTGACTTTTTAGGAAATCTGGTTAGAATAAAAGTATTATGTTTATGCTGATAACTCTAAAGGCATGCCTGTTCTTTTTTATTTATTTAAAATTTATTTATTTTTTGGGAGTTGCGGCAAGATGGCGGCTTAGGAGGACGCTGGGCTCACCACACGTCCTGCTGATCACTTAGATTCCATCTACACCTGCCTAAATAACCCAGAAAACTGCCAGAGGATTAGCAGAACAGAGTCGCCGGAGCCAAACGCAGACGAGAGGCCCACGGAAGAGGGTAGGAAGGGCGGCGAGGCGGTGCGCGCTCCACGGACTGGCGGGAGGGAGCCGGGGCGGAGGGGCGGCTCGCCGGCCAAGCAGAGCCCCCGAGTCTGGCTTGCAAAAGCGGAGGGGCCGGGCGGACTGTGTTCCGACAGCAAGCGCGACTTAGCGTCTGGGAGGTCAGAAATTAACAGCTCTGCTCGGAAAGCGGGAAGGCTGGAGGACAAAGGGACGGAGAGCTGCTGAGCCCCCTGACAACAGAGCTCAGTTTGGTGGGGAACAAAGGCGCTCGCCAGCGCCATCTCCCCCGCCCATCCCCCAGCCGAAATCCCAAAGGGAACCGGTTCCTGCCAGGGAACTTGCTCGCTCCGCGCAAACACCCAACTCTGCGCTTCTGCGGAGCCAAACCTCCGGCAGCGGATCTGACTCCCTCCCGCTGCCACAGGGCCCCTCCTGAAGTGGATCACCTAAGGAGAAGCGATCTAAGCCTGCCCCTCCTGCCCCCGAGCACCTTGCCTACCCACCCCAGCTAATACGCCAGATCCCCAGCATCACAAGCCTGGCAGGGTGCAAGTAGCCCAGACGAGCCACACCACCCCACAGTGAATCCCGCCCCTAGGAGAGGGGAAGAGAAGGCACACACCAGTCTGACTGTGGCCACAGCGGTGGGCTGGGGACAGACATCAGGTCTGACTGCGGCCCCGCCCACCAACTCCAGGTATACACCACAGCACAGGGGAAGTGCCCTGCAGGTCCTCACCACGCCAGGGACTATCCAAAATGACCAAGCGGAAGAACTCCCCTCAGAAAAATCTCCAGGAAATAACAACAGCTAATGAGCTGATCAAAAAGGATTTAAATAATATAACAGAAAGTGAATTTAGAATAATAGTCATAAAATTAATCGCTGGGCTTGAAAACAGTATACAGGACAGCAGAGAATCTCTTGCTACAGAGATCAAGGGACTAAGGAACAGTCACGAGGAGCTGAAAAACGCTTTAAACGAAATGCATAACAAAATGGAAACCACCACAGCTCGGCTTGAAGAGGCAGAGGAGAGAATAGGTGAACTAGAAGATAAAGTTATGGAAAAAGAGGAAGCTGAGAAAAAGAGAGATAAAAAAATCCAGGAGTATGAGGGGAAAATTAGAGAATTAATTGATACACTAAAAAGAAATAATATACGCATAATTGGTATCCCAGAGGAGGAAGAGAGAGGGAAAGGTGCTGAAGGGGTACTTGAAGAAATCATAGCTGAGAACTTCCCTGAACTGGGGAAGGAAAAAGGCATTGAAATCCAAGAGGCACAGAGAACTCCCTTCAGACATAACTTGAATTGATCTTCTGCACGACATATCATAGTGAAACTGGCAAAATACAAGGATAAAGAGAAAATTCTGAAAGCAGCAAGGGGTAAACGTGCCCTCACATATAAAGGGAGACCTATAAGACTCGTGACTGATCTCTCTTTTGAAACTTGGCAGGCCAGAAAGAATTGGCAAGAGATTTTCAGGGTGCTAGACAGAAAAAATATGCAGCCAAGAATCCTTTATCCAGCAAGTCTGTCATTTAGAATAGAAGGAGAGATAAAGGTCTTCCCAAACAAACAAAAACTGAAGGAATTTGTCACCACTAAACCAGCCCTACAAGAGATCCTAAGGGGGACCCTGTGAGACAAAGTCCCAGAGACATCACTATAAGCATAAAACATACAGACATCACAATGACTCTAAACCCGTATCTTTCTATAATAACACTGAATGTAAATGGATTAAATGCGCCAACCAAAAGACATAGGGTATCAGAATGGATAAAAAAACAAGACCCATCTATTTGCTGTCTACAAGAGACTCATTTTAGACCTGAGGACACCTTTAGATTCAGAGTGAGGGGATGGAGAACTATTTATCATGCGACTGGAAGCCAAAAGAAAGCTGGAGTAGCCATACTTATATCAGACAAACTAGACTTTAAATTAAAGGCTGTAACAAGAGATGAAGAAGGACATTATATAATAGTTACAGGGTCTATCCATCAGGAAGAGCTAACAATTATCAATGTCTATGCACCGAATACCGGAGCCCCCAAATATATAAAACAATTACTCATAAACATAAGCAGCCTTATTGATAAGAATGTGGTAATTGCAGGGGACTTTAATACACCACTTACAGAAATGGATAGATCATCTAGACACACGGTCAATAAAGAAACAAGGGCCCTGAATGAGACATTGGATGAGATGGACTTGACAGATATATTTAGAACTCTGCATCCCAAAGCAACAGAATATACTTTCTTCTCGAGTGCACATGGAACATTCTCCAAGATAGATCATATACTGGGTCACAAAACAGCCCTTCATAAGTTTACAAGAATTGAAATTATACCATGCTTACTTTCAGACCACAATGCCATGAAGCTTGAAATCAACCACAGGAAAAGTCTGGAAAACCTCCAAAAGCATGGAGGTTAAAGAACACCCTACTAACGAATGAATGGGTCAGCCAGGCAATTAGAGAAGAAATTAAAAAAATATATGGAAACAAACGAAAATGAAAATACAACAATCCAAACGCTTTGGGACGCAGCGAAGGCAGTCCTGAGAGGAAAATACATTGCAATCCAGGCCTATCTCAAGAAACAAGAAAAATCCCAAATACAAAATCTAACAGCACACCTAAAGGAAGTAGAAGCAGAACAGCAAAGACACCCCAAACCCAGCAGAAGAAGAGAAATAATAAAGATCAGAGCAGAAATAAACAATATAGAATCTAAAAAAACTGTAGAGCAGATCAACGAAACCAAGAGTTGGTTTTTTGAAAAAATAACCAAAATTGACAGACCTCTAGCCAGGCTTCTCAAAAAGAAAAGGGAGATGACCCAAATAGATAAAATCATGAATGAAAGTGGAATGATTACAACCAATCCCTCAGAGATACAAACAATTATCAGGGAATACTATGAAAAATTATATGCCAACAAATTGGACAACCTGGAAGAAATGGACAAATTCCTGAACACCCACACTCTTCCAAAACTCAATCAGGAGGAAATAGAAAGCTTGAACAGACCCATAACCAGTGAAGAAATTGAATCGGTTATCAAAAATCTCCCAACAAATAAGAGTCCAGGACCAGATGGCTTCCCAGGGGAGTTCTACCAGACGTTCAAAGCAGAGATAATACCTATCCTTCTCAAGCTATTCCAAGTAATAGAAAGGGAAGGAAAACTTCCAGACTCATTCTATGAAGCCAGTATTACTTTGATTCCTAAACCAGACAGAGACCCAGTCAAAAAAGAGAACTACAGGCCAATATCCCTGATGAATATGGATGCAAAAATTCTCAATAAGATACTAGCAAATCGAATTCAACGACATATAAAAAGAATTATTCACCATGATCAAGTGGGATTCATTCCTGGGATGCAGGGCTGGTTCAACATTCGCAAATCAATCAACGTGATACATCACATTAATAAAAGAAAAGATAAGAACCATATGATCCTGTCAAACGATGCAGAAAAGGCATTTGACAAAATCCAGCACCTTTCTTAATAAAAACCCTTGAGAAAGTCGGGATAGAAGGAACATACTTAAAGATCATAAAAGCCATTTATGAAAAGCCCACAGCTAACATCATCCTCAACGGGGAAAAACTGAAAGCTTTTTCCCTGAGATCAGGAACACGACAAGGATGCCCACTCTCACCGCTGCTGTTTAACATAGTGCTGGAAGTTCTAGCATCAGCAATCAGACAACAAAAGGAAATCAAAGGCATCAAAATTGGCAAAAATGAAGTCAAGCTTTCGCTTTTTGCAGATGACATGATATTATACATGGAAAATCCGATAGACTCCACCAAAAGTCTGCTAGAACTGATACAGGAATTCAGCAAAGTTGCAGGATACAAAATCAATGTACAGAAATCAGTTGCATTCTTATACACTAACAATGAAGCAACAGAAAGACAAATAAAGAAACTGATCCCATTCACAATTGCACCAAGAAGCATAAAATACCTAGGAATAAATCTAACCAAAGATGTAAAGGATCTGTATGCTGAAAACTATAGAAAGCTTCTGAAGGAAATTGAAGAAGATTTAAAGAAATGGAAAGACATTCCCTGCTCATGGATTGGAAAAATAAATATTGTCAAAATGTCAATACTACCCAAAGCTATCTACACATTCAATGCAATCCCAATCAAAATTGCACCAGCATTCTTCTCGAAACTAGAACAAGCAATCCTAAAATTCATATGGAACCACAAAAGGCCCCGAATAGCCAAAGGAATTTTGAAGAAGAAGACCAAAGCAGGAGGCATCACAATCCCAGACTTTAGCCTCTACTACAAAGCTGTCATCATCAAGACAGCATGGTATTGGCACCAAAACAGACACATAGACCAATGGAATAGAATAGAAACCCCAGAACTAGACCCACAAACGTATGGCCAACTCATCTTTGACAAAGCAGGAAAGAACATCCAATGGCAAAAAAGACAGCCTCTTTAACAAATGGTGCTGGGAGAACTGGACAGCAACATGCAGAAGGTTGAAACTAGACCACTTTCTCACACCATTCACAAAAATAAACTCAAAATGGATAAAGGACCTAAATGTGAGACAGGAAACCGTCAAAACCTTAGAGGAGAAAGCAGGAAAAGACCTCTCTGACCTCAGCCGTAGCAATCTCTTACTCGACACATCCCCAAAGGCAAGGGAATTAAAAGCAAAAGTGAATTACTGGGACCTTATGAAGATCAAAAGCTTCTGCACAGCAAAGGAAACAACCAACAAAACTAAAAGGCAACCAACGGAATGGGAAAAGATATTCGCAAATGACATATCGGACAAAGGGCTAGTATCCAAAATCTATAAAGAGCTCACCAAACTCCACACCCGAAAAACAAATAACCCAGTGAAGAAATGGGCAGAAAACATGAATAGACACTTCTCTAAAGAAGACATCCGGATGGCCAAGAGGCACATGAAAAGATGTTCAGCGTCGCTCCTTATCAGGGAAATACAAATCAAAACCACACTCAGGTATCACCTCACGCCAGTCAGAGTGGCCAAAATGAACAAATCAGGAGACTATAGATGCTGGAGAGGATGTGGAGAAACGGGAACCCTCTTGCACTGTTGGTGGGAATGCAAATTGGTGCAGCCGCTCTGGAAAGCAGTGTGGAGGTTCCTCAGAAAATTAAAAATAGACCTACCCTATGACCCAGCAATAGCACTGCTAGGAATTTATCCAAGGGATACAGGAGCACTGATGCATAGGGCCACTTGTACACCAATGTTCATAGCAGCACTCTCAACAATAGCCAAATTATGGAAAGAGCCTAAATGTCCATCAACTGATGAATGGATAAAGAAATTGTGGTTTATATACACAATGGAATATTACGTGGCAATGAGAAAAAATGAAATATGGCCTTTTGTAGCAACGTGGATGGAACTGGAGAGTGTGATGCTAAGTGAAACAAGCCATACAGAGAAAGACAGATACCATATGGTCTCACTCTTATGTGGATCCTGAGAAACTTAACAGGAACCCATGGGGGAGGGGAAGGAAAAAAAAAAAAAAGAGGTTAGAATGGGAGAGAGCCAAAGCATAAGAGACTGTTAAAAACTGAGAACAAACTGAGGGTTGATGGGGGGTGGGAGGGAGGAGAGGGTGGGTGATGGGTATTGAGGAGGGCACCTTTTGGGATGAGCACTGGGTGTTGTATGGAAACCAATTTGTCAATAAATTTCAGAAAAAAAAAATAAAATTTATTTATTTTTTAATTTACATCCAAGTTAGTTACCATATAGTGCAACAATGATTTTAGGAGTAGATTCCTTAATGCCTCTTACCCATTTAGCCCATCTCCCACACAATGTCCCAGCACACAATGTCTCCAGCAACCTTCTGTTTGTTCTCCATATTTAAGGGTGTCTTATGTTTTATCCCCTCCTTGTTTTTATATTATTTTTGTTTCCCTTCCCTTATATTTATCTGTTTTGTATCTTAAGATCCTCATATGAGTGAAGTTATATGATATTTGTCTTTCTCTGACTAATTTCCCTTAGCATAATACCCTCTAGTTCCATCCATGTGGTTGCAAATGGCAAGATTTCATTCTTTTTGATTGCTGAGTAATACTCTAGTGTGTGTGTGTGTGTGTGTGTGTGTGTGTGTGTGTGTGTGTGTGTGTATATATACCACATCTTCTTTATCCATTTGGGCTCTTTCCATACTTTGGCTATTGTTGATAGTGGTACTATTAACATTGGGTGCATGTGCCTCTTTGAAATAGCATACCTGTATCCCTTGGGTAAATACCTAGTAGTGCAATTGCTGGGTCATAGGGTAGTTCTATTTTTAATTTTTTGAGGAACCTCCATACTGTTTTGTAGAGTGGCTGCCCCAGTTTGCATTCCCACCAGCAGTGCAAAAGAGATCCTCTTTCTCCGCCTCCTCACCAACATCTGTTGTTGCCTGCGTTGTTAATGTTAGCCATTATGACAGGTGTGAGGTGGTATCTCATTGTGGTTTTGATTTGTATTTCCCTGATGATGAGTGATGTGGAGCATTTTTTCATGTGTCGGTTGGCTGTCTGGATGTCTTCTTTGGAGAAGTGTCTATTCATGTGTTTTGCCCATTTCTTCACTGGATTATTTGTTTTTTGGGTGTTGAGTTTGATAAGTTCTTTATAGATTTTGGATCCTAACCCTTTATCTGATATGTTGTTTGCAAATATCTTCTCTCATTCCGTTGGTTGCCTTTTCGTTTTCTTGATTGTTTCCTTTGCTGTGCAGAAGCTTTTTATTTTGATGAGGTCCCAATAGTTCATTTTTGCTTTTGTTTCCCTTGCCTCTGGAGACATGTTGAGTAAGAAATTGCTGCAGCCAAGATCACAGGTTTTGGCCTGCTTTCTCCTGAAGGATTTTGATGACTTCCTGTCTTACGTTTAGGTCTTTCCTCCATTTTGAGTTTATTTTTGTGTATGATGTAAGAAAGTGGTCCAGGTTCTTTTTTCTGCATTTTGCTGTCCAGTTTTCCCAGCACCATTTGCTGAAGAGACTGTCTTTATTCCATTGGCTATTCTTTCCTGCTTTGTCAAAGATTAGTTGGCCATATGTTTGTGGGTCCATTTCTGGGTTCTCTATTCTGTTCCACTGATCTGAGTGTCTGCTTTTGTGCTAGTACCATACTGTCTTGATGATTACAGCTTTGTAATAGAGCTTGAAGTCTGGGATTGAGATACCTCTAGCTTTGGTTTTCTTTTTCAAGATTGCTTTGGCTATTCGGGGCTTTTCTGTTTCCATACAAATTTTAAGATTGTTTGTTCTAGTTTTGCAAAGAATGCTTGTGTTATTTTGATAGGTATTGCATTGAATATGTAGATTGCTTTGGGTAGTATTGATATTTTAATAATATTTGCTCTTCCTATCCAGGAGCATGGAATATTTTTCCATTTTTTTGTATCTTTTCCAATTTCTTTCATTAGCTTTCTATAGTTTTCAGTGTATAGATTTATCACCTCTTTGGTTAGGCTTATTTCTACGTATTTTATGGTTTTTGGTGTAATTTGTAAATGGGATCGATTCCTTGATTTCTCTTTCTGTTGCTTCATTGTTGGTGTATAGGAATGCAACTGACTTCTGTGCGTTGATTTTCTATCCTCTGACTTTGCTGAATTCATGGATCAGTTCTAGCAATTTTGGGGGAATCTTTTGGGTTTTCCAGGTAGAGTATCAAAGACATGCCTGTTCTAATTAAGCCAACAAACTTTAACTTTTATTTCTTGAAGATTATTCTAGATCATGTGAATTTGCAAAACATTTGGGTTAGTTTCAATAGTTTTATGAGTATATTTGATTTATATAAATGCTTAATTTCCCTTAAGTCTACTAAATAGAGCTCTTTAAAGATTAATTTTGGCAATTTGGAGGTAGAAAAATATTGGTCTGGAGGTAGAAAATATCACACATCTACAATCTACATACACAGACATACATAAACATACAGACAGACAGAGATCTTACAACTTAAAAAAATATTTAGCCATGAGATGGGTATGATAATGCAAAACTCACTAGTTTATAAAAGAACACTGGGATCCAAATTGTGTTTCTGGTAGATGGAATAAATTTAAGAGTATCTGCTCAGATGTCTAAAGCTTTTTACTAATAATTGTGGAAGAGACTTAAGATTTTTTATAAGGCCTAGTTTTTAAGGTAACCTTTTCTTTTTTTTCTCCTTCTGATAAGAAGTACTTTGGTTTCTAAAGCTGACCATGTTGAATACTTACATTTTAAAAGATACAGAAAAAAAAATGCAAGTTTTACCAAGAATGACTTTTGTTCCTTAAGTGTGTGTGTGTGTGTGTGTGTGTGTGTGTGTGTGTGTGTGTGTATTTTATAATACCTGCAAATCTTTTGAAATGGATAGGAAAGGTTTGGGATTGGAAAAAAGGCTAGTGGGCTTTGATTGTTTCTAGAGCTTCATTTCTGTTCTTGGGAAGACTCAACCTTAAGACGAGTACAGTTGTTTTTAATTCCTCAAAGAACTGGGTTGCAACCAGAAAGATATCAAGACTCAGACCCACCCATCAAACCACATTGTCTCCAATTTGCATCTTTATATCAGGGAAAAAAATCTTAACTAAGATGGAAATCAGAAGATTCCTATGTTCTACATTTAGAGTTGTGTGTCTTCAAAATATTTTAGTAAATCTTTCCATAAAGCCTTCAGAATGTTTTTCTTTCCCTCTGGGTATGTTGTTTCATTTAAACTTAGGGGAAAAGGCCTAAAAAAAATTCCTATCAGGATCTAAATATCAGCTTCCAATTTGGCAAACTTCTGACAATAGAGCTACTTAAAAAAAGAAATTCTTTCAAATATCTTGTCAAGTTTCAGCTGGGACAAATCATAAATATTCCTGGCAGTATTGAACAACCCCATGGACACAGGAGGTGTCCCTAAGGGGAGCAAAGATATTACCCTCCCAAGGTCCAGAACCACTCCCATAGATAACCAAAAGAGACTTGGATAATTTCTGTCAAACATGGCAATAGTTGATAGGACCCTAGATGTAAATGGAGTACAATTCACATTTCTTTCCAGCCATGTCTAGCCACAAATGGAGTGCAACACACATTTCTGTCTGGCCATATTTTTGTGGCCCCCAACCTGATGATTGCTAAGCCCATTTCCTGGGATGCAAAGTGAGGCAAACAAGAAGGCAGTAGCTGTCCCTGGGAGAGGATTACCAACCAGTGGGTACCCAAAAGCAAATTAATGAGTCATAATTCAATGATCCAAGTTTTGCAAATATTTTTTCTCTGCCAATCTGAGTTTGGAAAGGAAAGGATTGTGTGAAATTATACCTTCCTCTTTCAACCAGGCACCACAGATCTGGAAGAACTTAGTTTGGTAGGAATTCTCACACTTTGCTGGTTTCTGCCGGTTTACCCAAGATCCAACTACAGTCTCTGGAATGAGTAGGTAGTCCCAGTGGGTCTCATCCTGGTCTCCAGAAATTAGAGGAGGGAAAATAATTTTCCCTCTACTTTTTATGGTATTTGGTTAAAACCCCTTTTTCTTTAAGGCATCTCATAGATGGATAAGCTTATTTAGGTTAAAAGTTCTCAACTATGCAATTGTAATTAAATACTATCTTCAGTGGGTTCACCTGCTTGTTCCATTTTATTTATTTATTTAGAATTTTAAAAATTTATTTATTTATTTATTTATTTTTAAGATTTTTTTTTTTAATGTTTATTTATTTTTGAGAGAGAGAGAGACAGAATGTAAGCAGGGGAGGTGAAGAGAGAGAGGGAGACACAGAGTCCAAAGCAGACTCCAGGCTCCAAGTTGTCAGCATAGAGCCCGACATGGGGCTCGAACTCACAAATGGTGAGATCATGACCTGAGCCGAAGTCGGATGCCCAACTGACTGAGCCATCCAGGCAACCCTAAAATTTATTTATTTTTGAGAGAGAATGCATGAGCAGGGAAGAGGGGCAGAGGGAAACAGGGGCAGAAGGAGAGAGAGAATCCCAAGCATGCTTCATGCCCAGTGTTGAGCCTGACACCCATTACCCTGAGTCGAAATCAAGAGTCAGATGGTCAACAGATGAGCCACCCAGGCATCTCTGCTTGTCCCATTTTATTTTATTTACTTTATATTTTTTAAATGTTTATTTATTTTTGAGAGAGAGACAGACAGACAGAGACAGAGAGAGAGAGGGAGACAGAGGATAGAAGTAGGTTCTGCCCCGACAGCAGAGAGCCCAATGCAGGGCTTGAACTCACCAACAGCGACATCATGACATGAGCCGAAGTTGGACACTTAACCGACTGAGCCACCCAGGTGCCCCTGCTTGTTCTATTTTAAAACAAAATTTTGTTTGGATGCAGTCTGACTTCAGTCCCATTTTGGTTTTTAAGTTGGATATAGTGTGACTCTGGCTGGTTTCCAGATCCACTCTAGAAAAA
Source organism: Prionailurus bengalensis (assembly GCF_016509475.1). Lineage (NCBI taxonomy): Eukaryota > Metazoa > Chordata > Mammalia > Carnivora > Felidae > Prionailurus > Prionailurus bengalensis. The sequence goes on along the minus strand of NC_057356.1, from coordinate 42,914,688 downwards.
GGAATGCTCAAACAAATATAGTCTGAAAGCTCACAATGAAAAGGCTACAGAGCTAGGAACTGAGAGGGACTCATCCACCACCTCTAGAGGAAGCAAAGAAGTGCCAAGTTCAAGGAGCTTAATGAGTACCTATGACTGTTGCTCATTTTTCCCGGGGACCATCAGAGTCTTCTTGAGTTCTTTCTTCTGACACTAGAACTGTCAAGAGATAAAATGAAGCATATTCAAAATTTTTAAAGTTTTATTTGAGCCAAAATTGATTACAATCAGTAGAACCCAAACTAGCAGATAGAAAGGAGCTCCAAGGAACTGTACAAAATGAAAAACTTTTATAGGTAGAAGGGAGCAGGGACAGGAAGTTACATAAGGCACAAAAAAAATGGGTTGGTTATTGCAAAGCTACTTCCCTTTAGGGAACAGCAAAGGTCTTATCAGGCATGTCTATTGTCTAGTGCTAGTTAGGCCATTCCTGATTGACTGGTTTAAAAATTATTTTTTAAGTTTATTTATTTATTTTGAGGGGGTGGCAGAGAGAGGGAGAGAGAATCCCAAGCAAGCTCCCTGCTGTCAGAGCAGAGCCTGACTTGGGGCTCGATCCCACAAACCATGAGGTCATGACCTGAGCTGTAATCAAGAGTTGGATACTTAACTGACTGAGCCACCCAGGTGCCCCTGACTGATTTAAAATTCCATTTCTGGAAGAGCCAAAACTATAGTTCGGTTGTGTCTGGGTTTGGTGATACAGAGCTTAGCATAAGTGACTTCATTTTGGACCTCTTTTTGTCCATACTTGTTAACATACTTGTTTTGTTAACAAACTCTTGTCCTGGACCTGACTCATGAACCAAAGGAGAAACACTTTTTCACAACAAATGTCTATACTGTTTTAATAACTAAGGGGATTTTAATGATTCCAAATATGAAACTGTGTTGAACTTGTCAATTGAAATTGCAGTCTTTGACCATAGAATTTGGCACAATTAATTGGCCTAGTATGTGCATAATCAGTCTTGTTAACCTCATTGGAGAATGTTAAGCAGAACCATTGGGCCAGTTACTTCTGGCAAAACAAAGCTAGCTTGTGGAAAGAGATCTTCATTGGGATAAGATTACATAGAATTTCATACCAAAGGCTTTTCAAGTTTGACCTGGAAGGGTCTGTCACTCATTGATTTCATTTCATTCATGTAATCATCATTCAGAAAATATATTCAATGCCTACTCCATAGTGGGCACAAAATCCAATGATGAACAGGACCTCTGGCCTCAAAATGCTCACAGTTGATGGGGGAGGTTGTCTAGTGAACAGCATGCTGAGTCACATCAGGATAGACACATCAGGCCAGGAGCATATTTTATAATTGCTGTGTGCTATGTATGCTTCACAATATTATGTTCTGAATGTTATGTTCACAAGACTGAAGACACAATATAATTTTCTGTTCCAACTGTTTGTTAGAGCAGCAGTTTTATTTTAAAGTCTACATTCTGTTTCTTTGTTTGGAAACTTCTTGTTTCAAACCAATTAGGCTTTTAGTTTCGTTCTTACTCTCCATTTCACCAAAAGTGATGTTGATAACGTAATGTTGGGTAAAGCATCCCTTTCTCCACTAATTTGACTTTGTGGTTAAGATACTTGAATGGTCAGAACAAGCGGATTGCCTCTTTCAGTTTATCAGTGCCTTAAATTAACTTCTTAGTTTGGAATAATAATACAGCATGACCTATCTAACACAAATATGCCTTGCCAAGAGGAGAACTTGGGTAAATTCAGAAGGTATGTGAAAAATACTTTATATTTCCCAGATTCAAAAATCTCAGAATGTTATATGCATGACAGTTGACACAATTTTTTCCTTAATTGTTCCTATATTTTCTGTGGAGAAGAAGTGAATAGGCACAGTTTGCTTTTTATGAATTTGAATGCTTCTTTTTTTTTTGAATTTGAATGCTTCTTATGGTTACTTAATTGTGATAATTTTCCAGTGAGAACTCATGTCCTCTGAGTGGAGGATTGCTGATTTGAGATGAGTACATTCTGTGTGTGAAAATAATTAAATTGGAGAATGGTGGATTACATCCTTTTTCTACCTTGACTGGTTGGAGGATACTGAGTGTATACATCCCACTATGCTAGAGGAGGCTGTAACAGGTTGGAAAGAGGGTAGCAAGTCAGTAGCCCACCATAACTTATCACTCTCTCAATTGCAAGAATTAATCATTGATACTTGACTTGATTCAAAATTGTTTTTACTGTAAAGTCTAATGAAATTCAATGATCACTTGTGCCATGAGTTTTACCAAAATGTATGGATTGGGGCTGGATATTGCATATGAAAATCTGCTGGTAGTTTTGTGGGGCTTCTCTTGTGTATAACTTCTCTTTTTACTCTTGCTACTTTTTTTTTTTAAGATTTTAGTTTTTTAAAGTAATCTCTACACCCAACGTGGGGCTCAAACTCACAACCCTAAGGTCAAGAGTTGCAAGCTCTAGTGACTGAGCCAGCCAGTTGCCCCTACTCTTGCTGCTTTTAAAATACCTTGTCTCTGACTTTTGACAATTTAATTATAATGTGTCTTAGTGTAGCCCTATTTGGGCTCAACCTATTTGAGGTCCTTTGGGCCATGTGGATCTATCTGGATGTCCATTTCTCTCCCCAGGTTTGGAAAAATTTCAGCCATTATTGTCCGTTTCTCTTTCTCTTCTTCTTCTGGAATTCCCATGAGTACTGTCTCTTTTCACCATGTCACATAATTCTCATAGGCTTTCTTTTTTTTTTTTAAGTTTTTTTTAATGTTTATTTATTTTTGAGAGACAGAACATGAGTGGGGGAGGAGCAGAGAGAGAGGGAGACACAGAATCTAAAGCAGGCTCCATCCAGGCTCTGAGCTGTCAGCACGGAGCCCGACGTGGGGCTCAAACTCACAAACCGTGAGATCATGACCTGAGCCAAGTCAGACACTTAACTGACTGAGCCACCCAGGTGACCCTCTCATAGGCTTTCTTTAGTCTTTTTCAGTCATTTCCCCCCCCCCTTCTAACTGGATAATTTCAGATGTCCTGTTCTTCAGGTTATTGATTTTTTTTCTTCTGCATAGTTGAGTCTACTTTTGAAACTCTCCACGGAATTCTTCAACCCAGTTATTCCATTTTCAGCTCAGGATTTCTGTTTGTTTGTTTCCTTTTCCAACTCTCATTTTGTTCATTCATTATTTTCCAAATTTCATTTAATTGTCTGTTTGTGTTTTATTTAGTTCATTAAACTTCCTTTAGAAGATTACCTGAATTCTTTGTCTGACAATTCATAGATCTCCATTTCTTTAGGGTCAGTTATTGGAGCTTTATTAGTTTCCTTTGGTGGCATCCTATTTACCTGATTTTTTGTGATCTTTGATTCCTTACATTGTGTATGCACATTTGAGTAAGTGGGCTCCTCTTCCAGACTTTACAGATTTGCTTTGGCAGAGACAGTTCTTCACTAGCCACGTCTGTCTGGGTTTCTGGGTGTGTCTGCTGGTAAAGTCCTTGGACAGGTGGGACCTGATATTTTATTGTCTAGTTTTGGGTGAGGTAATTGTCTGAGCTCTAAGGATGGAAATAGGAAGGTGGTGCCACTGTCTGAGAGCAGTTGGATAGGGCTGCTGGCTTAGTGCCCTACCCAAGTGAGGCTATAGCATGGGCTCTGTGGTTGCCTGGATTCTTTGGTCAGACTTACTAGATGGTTGGGACTGGGTACTATATTTTAGTAGTAGATGGAGCTGTGAATTAGCTTCCCTGCCCTGACAAGGCGGCAGCACAGGACCCAGAACCTATATGGTTCATTGTTTGGGGACCTGAATCAGGCATGGTGTGCACTGAATTCCCTGGTCAGGTGAGTTCATTGATGTTGCTCTCCAGGTGGGGTAGGCTAAAGGCTCTGCTGTCTTTCCAAGTGCCACCATATACAGGGCTGTTGAATTGGCTACATACCTTCCCCTGTGCTCTGGTTAGTTTCCCAGGTTAGGTAGGCTGAAGGCTTTATTCAGCAATGAGTGGAGCTATGAATTAGATTCCCTGCACAGGTGCAGTGGGTGAAGCAGCTCTAAAACCAGTAAAACTCTTAAGTCAAATGACTTGTGCCCTAAGTTCCCTGGCCAAAGAGGGCCACTGGCTTTGCGTTGCAAACTATCAGCTTTGTCCACCCTTTTCTCTGCTCAAGAGCCCCTGGGCTGCACTGCTTTAAAGTATTTTTGCCAGCTCTTCTGGTCAAATGGGGCCATAAGACACTCTCCACAGTGGGTGGGGTTGTGCCTCAGATCCCTTCCTGGGCAGGAGGGTGATGGACCACTCTAGCTATCATTCAATTTCCCAAACAGGCTTTCTGGTTGGGAGGGGCTGGGAGTTACCCTTAGTTTTAGCTATGAATTAATTCCCCTGCCTGTGCATAAAACTCCTAGAAAAAAACATAGGAACAAAATTACTTGACATGGGTCTTGTTAATGATTTTTTGGACATGACATCTAAAACACAAGAAACAAGGGGTGCCTGGGTGGCTCAGTCTGTTAAGCGTCCGACTTTGGCTCAGGTCCTGATCTCGCAGTCCGTGGGTTCGAGCCCCGCGTCGGGCTCTGTGCTGACAGCTCAGAGCCTGGAGCCTGTTTCGGATTCTGTGTCTCCCTCTTTCTCTGACCCTCCGCTGTTCATGCTCTCTCTCTGTCTCAAAAATAAATAAATGTTAAAAAAAAATTAAAAAAAAATAAAACACAAGAAACAAGATAATCAACAAATGGGACTACATCAAAGTAAACAGCTTCTGTACAGCAAAAGAAATGTACATACCCAGCTTTCTGGGATACAGCTAAATAGTATTCCATAGATGTACCAACTTGTATTTCCAGAGTACAAGAGAGAACAGAGTTCTGTTGCTCTATATCTTCAACAACCTCCAAGTATTTTCTCTTTTTAATTTTTTGTGTTATCTCATTCTATCTTGTTAGTTTCCAGTTAGTGTTTTTTCATTGTAATTTTAATTTGCATTTTCTTGATGACTAATGATATTGGGAACCTTGTCATTTGGTTACAAGCCATGTGGATACCTTTTTTTGTGAAACAGCTGTTTAAGTCTTTTGGCCATTTTTTTCTGCTAGCTTGTCTTTTATTTAGTAACTTGTAGAAGTTCTTTATGTATTTTGAATGTGAGTGTTGTGGCAGTTAAATGTAGTGTGAGTATCTTTGTCTATAGATCGTTTTCTACTCTTAATGATGCTTTTTCATGAATAGAAATTATCAATTTTGATGTACTCTGATACATCAATTTTTTTCTCTTATGCTTTAATGCTTTCTGTATCTTCTTTAAGAAGTCTTTTCCTCCAAAGTTGTGATGATTGATGTTTCCTCTAAATGCTTATTTTTTTATTTTTCATATTAAATCTGCATTTTTATTTTTTTCATATTTTGAACCAACATTTTGTTGGTACTCTATAATTAGAAAATCTATTTCTAAGTATAATACAAAGATAAATTTTCTATTTTTTTGTAAGAAATTTTGCCAAATTGGCATTTTGCTCCTTGAATGATAGGAAGAATTCACCAGTAAGACCACTTGGGCTTAAGGACTGTGTGTGTGTGTGTGTGTGTGTGTGTGTGTCTGTGTGTGTGAAAGTTTAAATAGTGGATTCAATTTTGTTAATGAATACCACACGATTAAGATTTTCCCTTCTTTTTCTGATAGCTTTGATAAATTGTATTTTTGAGGAATTTTTCTTTTATCCAAATTGTTAAAATTATTGACCTGAAGGTTTTAATTCTTTGATCTTTTATTAGTTTTCACGTCTCTGTTATCTTCTCATGTCCATAGGATCTGTGATGCAACTTCCTTTTTATTTCTGATATCAGTAGTTTATGTTTTCTTATTTTCTTCCTTGACCAGTCTTAGGGGTATTCTAGTAATATGAATGTATTTAAAGAACTAACTTTTGACTTTGATGATTGCTTATCTTACACATTTGCTTTGAATTATTTTAAAAATTTAAAATTAATTTCTGCTGTTATCTTTATTATTTCTTCTACTTTTTTTTCGGTTTTGTTTGCTGTGAGATTGTATATATTAAAATTTTTTTTAAATGTTCATTTATTTTTGAGAGAAAGAGAGAGAGATGGACTGCAAACAGGGGAGGGGCAGAGAGAGACAGAGACACACTCTGAAGCAGGATCCAGGCTCTGAGCTGACAGCACAGAGTCTGATGTGGGGCTTGAACTCACGAGCTTGGAGCTGAAGTTGGATGCTTAATCAGCTGAGCTACCCAGGTGCCCTGAGAATGTATATTTTTGATGCAATTTTTATATCCTTGTGAAAACATTTGAAATATATTACAGATATATGTTTGTGTGTGAGTATATGTGTATCTTTTCAAACTTGATGGACAGTGAATTTGTTTGACAACGTAAAGATAGATAAAGGTAGCAGATAAACAAAATGGAGTATTTTTGGAAGTTACCACTGAGGAGTCCAGCTCCTGCCCAACAACCAGTGAGTGATCTTTCGGCCTGATCATTGACAATTTTTGTAATTGTAATTGCATGGCAGGCTTCATGGAGGAATGTGCTGTCCTCCCCACACCAGATGTGATGCATATCCAGTGCTTTGCAGCCTATGAAAGGAGTTCTTCTCAAGGATTCAGACCCCCTCCCTGGTCGGCCATGCTCTTACACATAGCTGCATCCCTAGCCCAAGTGCCTCCAAGTGGAGGCCTCCTTATCCTGGAACAGTTGCAGAGGTGTCCTTATGAGAGTAGAAGGGAAGAATTTAAAGACACTTTCCTTTACTCTGATTCAGTACTTGGTACTTTTGCACTCCTAACACTTCCTACTCCCTTACCTTATCCCCTGGGTCCATAATATTGCAGGAGCCTTTTGTTTGTGGTTCCTCTGGCAGTGAAATGACTCTGTCACCTGACCCTCAACTAGTGATTGGTGACTGGCCATGTCCCATGGGGGAAAATGGAGCAGAGGGAATTGGTTTAGTCTCTTGCTTATACTATTGCAGTAAGTGATTAAAGCCTTGACTGTTATTTTAATTTTCCTTTGTTGTTTAATTGGCTACTGTGATATCTGACAGTTCAGCTCTCTCAAGCTCAGGTCAGGACCTAAGAACTACACTGATCATTTTGGAATTTTGGGGAGATTTTCATAGCAGACAATGTGAGATCAAACTTTGGATGTTGAAAAATAAGAAGCTGAATAAAGCAGAATCTGGTGGAGATTGACAATATTCATCTTGTTCCTTTGGTGCAAATATTAAATTTCCCTCCAGAGGATTATCCCCCTCAAATCAAAGTATTTTCAGAATCTTTTAGCATTCAGACAAAGAATTAAGAATTTTCATTAACTTCTCTCTTCCCTTATGGGATGGAAAAGTAAAAAAAAAATCCTGCATATTGATTTGAAGTTTTGCTTTAAATGGAAACATGTTTTGGTTCTCAAACTGCTTAAGAGTTAGGTGAAAGAAGTTGAGGCTACATGGAGTTCTGCAGACATCAAGAGAAATGTTTGACTGATCTCATTAATAGTATTTGGGCATTTACACCATGTTTACATAGTTTAAACATTTTATATAGTATGACTGGTCTTAGATTTTCAAAATCTCTGTCTCTAAGTTGGTTGTTAAGAATGCCATGTATACTTTTCTGCCACCCTTTGGTTTCCAATTTAGTTTTATCATCAAAAAAATCTCACATTAATAAAGAGGTCAGTAAGAAATGATCTGATTTGCTGATTGTTCAGGATTTTACATAGGATCACTATAATTTTTAGATAAAGAATACTGACAGAAAAGGGTGCCTCTGTTCTGCCACTCACTTCTGCAGCTTTACTTCTTTGGTCAGAGATTCACCTTATGAACTAGATTGTTGTTATTTCATCCAGTTCTATCCCCTTTCACTAAGGGAATTTCTGGGGAAGCATTAAGGTGAAAAACAGAGGAAACCCCAACCCTGCTTTTGTTCTCTTTGCATAAATGTAAACAAAGAGTAACACAGAAGAATGAATAGTCTGAGAGCCAAATTGTGATTGTGGCTGGCATTTCTCTCCTTTCCTCCTGCATTTAGACTTTCCAAATTAGGTTACCTTTAGCTTTGGAGTGATCTCTATTTTAGGGAGCTGAGAGGAGAAGAAATAGTATGAGTGTTGTTTTGGAAAAAGTTCAGGTCTCAAGAGAGGCAGATCAGCAGCCCTTCAGGTTCACTTGTGGTCTCTCAGGCTAGGCTATCAGGTAGAAAAGGAAAATTCTGGACAGAAACCGTAAGAGTTACGATTATAGGTATGGTTAAGTGCTTCTTTGCTATAGAGGGCAAGTTAATTCCACATGAGTCACACTGAGTTATTGAAAGTAGTATAGCAAACTCGTATGACTACTTTTCCCTAGTAAATATTTAATAACTTTTTTTAATTGAGAAATGCAACAGTAAATTGTACAGGTCAGTAAATTTCTATCTATCTGTCTATCTATCTATCTATCTATCTATCTATCAATCATATAATGTCTGGGTATTGAGAAATAGAACAAGAAATAAATCAAGGCACAGAACATTGCCAGCACTGCAGAAAGCTTTCTTATAACCTTTCCCATCACTATTTTCCCACCCCAAGGTTTCCACTATTCAGACTTCTCTCCCCATAGATTATTTCACTATTCCTGACCTTTATGTAATTGGAGTCATAAAATATGTACTCTAGCTGGTTGACTTATTTCACTTATTATGTCTGTGGGAGTCATCCAACTTTTCCTCTAGTACATCCCTTTTCCTCCATTATTATTATTTTTTTAAAAAATTTAAAACCTGCAGAGACATTGAAAGAGTTGTGAAGTGAGCAACACATACTCACCATCCAGATTGAATGTTGCTATCACTTTGCTGCATCACAATCCATCCATCTATCCATCCAACCATCCATCCAGTTTTTGATGCATTTCAAAGTACATGGACAGCAGTAGTGCCCTTTATCCCAGCCCACTTCAATATCCATGTTTCCCCCTTGTATATTTTTAATTTTGCAAAGCTTAGTAGGTGACCCTGTTAGGAAAATCTGTGTGTATTTCTGAGACACAAGGTAAAAATAATCGGAACATCGTGCTTGAATTTAGGATTCCCTATTCTAACATTTTGTAATCTGGGCTTCAATATTTTGTCGGGGAGGGAAGTAGTCTTGACCTGTAGCTTGTATTTTCTTTTGTGGTTGGGAGACTAAGGAGGGCTCTGTAGATCCCCCAGGGAGGAAGTGGGAGAGATTCAGGATTCAGAGGGGAGGATGAGATGCAGCCACGTAGGGAGAAAGAAATGAGGTATGAGTTGTACTTTCTGATTTCAGAAAGAAAAAATAGGGGGCTGCTTCTTTCATTTGACCATTTAAATTTGCTCAGGCTAAATGCATGTTACTTAGAGGAAACTGCTGAAAATAGCAGATGTTTAGTCAATGCATAACAAATGTGTATACAGAGAGTTCTTGAGAATGGAATACTTTTTTATTTTCAATTTTTCCTTTTTAAATTTATTTTTCTTTTTTCTTTATTGTTATTATTATTATTTAAAAAATTTTTATATATATATATAGAGAGAACACAAGTGGGAAAGAGGGGCAGAGGGAAAGAGAAAATCCCAAGCAGGCCCCACGCTCAGTGCTGAGCCATTGTGGGGCAATGCATGACTCTGGGATCAGGACCTGACCTGAAATCAAGAGTTTGTTGCTCAACTGCTGCAGCCACTCTGGAAAACAGTGTGGAGGTTCCTCAAAAAATTAAAAATAGATCTACCCTATGACCCAGCAATAACACTGCTAGAAATTTACCCAAGGGATACAGGAGTGCTTGATGCATAGGGGCACTTGTACCCCAATGTTTATAGCAGAACTTTCAACAATAGCCAAATTATGAAAAGAGCCTAAATGTCCATCAACTGATGAATGGATAAAGAAGTTGTGGTTTATATATACAATGGAATACTAGTTGGCAATAAGAATGAAATATGGCCATTTGTAGCAACGTGGATGGAACTGGAAAGTGTTATGCTAAGTGAAATAAGTCATACAGAGAAAGACATATACCATATGTTTTCACTCTTATGTGGATCCTGAGAAACTTAACTGAAGACCATGGGGGAGGGGAAGGGAAAAAAAAAGTTAGAGAGGGAGGGAGCCAAACCATAAGAGACTCTTAAAAACTGAGAACAAAGTGAGGGTTGGGGCGCCTGGGTGGCTCAGTAAGTTAAGCGTCCGACTTCAGCTCAGGTCACGATCTCGTGGTCCTTTAGTTCGAGCCCTACGTTAGGCTCTGGGCTGATGGCTCAGAGCCTGGAGCCTGCTTCCGATTCTGTGTCTCCCTCTCTCTCTGCCCCTCCCCGATTCATGCTCTGTCTCTCTCTGTCTCAAAAATAAATAAACGTTTAAAAAAAAAACCTAAGGGTTGATGGGAGGGTAGGAGGGAAGGGAAAGTGGGTGATGGGCATTGAGGAGGGCACTGCTGAGATGAGCACTGTGTGTTGTATGGAAACCAATTTGACAATAAATTTCATATTAAAAAAAAAGAGTTCATTGCTCAATTGACTGAGCCACCCAGGTGCCCCTATTTTTTTTTTTTTTAATTTTAGAGAGAGAGAGAGAGAGTGAGAGAGAGAAAGAGAGAAAGAGAGCCAGGTGAAGGGGCAGAAGGAGTGAGAGAGAGAATCTTAAGCAGGCTCTATGCTCGGTACTAAGCCTGATGTGGGGCTTGATCCCGTGACCCTGGGATCATCAAATGAGCCAAAATCAAGAGGTCGATGCTAAACCAACTGAACCCCCAAGGAACCCCCCCAAATTTTACTTTTAAGCTAAGTAGGCAAGGTTGTGGAAAACATCTTGGGGAAGGAAATAAATACCCAATGTATTTCTAAAATGAAGGATCCATTGAACGGGATTTTTGAGATCATCTAGTCTCAATTCAAATTAGAATGCCTCAGGGGGGCTTTTAAAAAAATCACCACAGAGATTCAGATGCAATGGATCTAGGTGAAGTCTGGGTATTCATATTTTAAAGAAGTTCCCCAGATGATTCTAATGTGCTGCCAATTTGAGAACTCTGGATGCAGTTCAGACTTTCGGTATCTACCTTTTACTGATACTTTTAAAGTTCAGGTGTAGGAAGATAAAATGACACTTGATGCATATTTCTTGGCTAACCAATGCACAATTAAGATCAAGCACAAAGTCTGAAATATTAGTCACAAATTACCACCTGAAGATGAACCTTTCCACAAATACCTGTGCTTAGAGGAGTTCCTTCTATAAATGGCTTGTTTTCTGATGTCAGCAAACATGACTGATTTGGACTTGTTTTCCACATGAATTGAAATGATCATATATAGACTCCATGGGGGTGGATTAGATAGAACCCAATAATAGCTGGAGAAGTCCATGTTCTTATATTTGTTCAAGCTGCCGTCTGTGGTGATATGCTGATATCTTGGCATTAGACAAAAACAGCACTCTATGGAGGGGACAGTTGACATATATTTAGTGCCTGCTTTGAGAGCTTTAACTCCACAAAATCTTTTATGCAGTCAAGTGGATCATCAAATGGTCCTTGTGAATCTGTTTTGTTAGGTGACAGTTAACAAGCGTGTTTTTATTAAAAAATTTTAAAATGTTTTTATTTATTTTTGAGAGAGAGAGAAAGAGTACAACCTGGGGAGGAGCAGAGAGAGAGAGGGAGACACAGAATCTGAAAGAGGCTCCAGGCTCTGAGCTGTCAGCACAGAGCCTGACGTGGGGCTCAAACTCATGAACCTTGAGATCATGACCTGAGCTGAAGTTGGACGCTTAACTGACTGAGCCACCCAGGTGCCCCAACAAGAGTGTTTTTAAATGTTTGAATTTAAATTCTCAAATCAGTTGTAAATGTGTATTTTGAATTACGTTGGCTTGAAATCTATTTATATGAAAAAAGGTCTGAGTTGACCGCAAACTAGTAGAAGCCAACTGTATAGTAATCCCTCTAGTTCATTCTTTACTGGATGACAATGTGTGGAAGCACGAAGTCATGTCATATGTGGAGGGTAATAAAAATGGGATAATTCTGACAAGGAGTTATCCTGTTTTTCCAGAAAGCCAAACTAAAGAGAACGAATGGGTACCAGATAGAAAGCAGCTAATTTTGCTCTTTGTAATAAATAACTTCATTATTTTTTTTTTGTTCTATTACAAGGTATTTTTATTTTTTTTTTAATATCTTTCTTTTTTATTTTTTTTACACTTTATTTTTTTATTTTTTTTTATGAAATTTATTGACAAATTGGTTTCCATACAACACCCAGTGCTCATCCCAAAAGGTGCCCTCCTCAATACCCATCACCCACCCTCTCCTCCCTCCCACCCCCCATCAACCCTCAGTTTGTTCTCAGTTTTTAACAGTCTCTTATGCTTTGGCTCCCTCCCATTCTAACCTCTTTTTTTTTTTTTCCTTCCCCTCCCCCATGGGTTCCTGTTAAGTTTCTCAGGATCCACATAAGAGTGAGACCATATGGTATCTGTCTTTCTCTGTATGGCTTATTTCACTTAGCATCACACTCTCCAGTTCCATCCACGTTGCTACAAAAGGCCATATTTCATTTTTTCTCATTGCCACGTAATATTCCATTGTGTATATAAACCACAATTTCTTTATCCATTCATCAGTTGATGGACATTTGGGCTCTTTCCATAATTTGGCTATTGTTGAGAGTGCTGCTATGAACATTGGGGTACAAGTGGCCCTATGCATCAGTACTCCTGTATCCCTTGGATAAATTCCTAGCAGTGCTATTGCTGGGTCATAGGGTAGGTCTATTTTTAATTTTCTGAGGAACCTCCACACTGCTTTCCAGAGCGGCTGCACCAATTTGCATTCCACCAACAGTGCAAGAGGGTTCCCGTTTCTCCACATCCTCTCCAGCATCTATAGTCTCCTGATTTGTTCATTTTGGCCACTCTGACTGGCGTGAGGTGATACCTGAGTGTGGTTTTGATTTGTATTTCCCTGATAAGGAGCGACGCTGAACATCTTTTCATGTGCCTGTTGGCCATCCGGATGTCTTCTTTAGAAAAGTGTCTATTCATTTTTTCTGCCCATTTCTTCACTGGGTTATTTGTTTTTCGGGTGTGCAGTTTGGTGAGCTCTTTATAGATTTTGGAGACTAGCCCTTTGCCCGATATGTCATTTGCGAATATCTTTTCCCATTCCGTTGGTTGCCTTTTAGTTTTGTTGGTTGTTTCCTTTGCTGTGCAGAAGCTTTTGATCTTCATAAGGTCCCAGTAATTCACTTTTGCTTTTAATTCCCTTGCCTTTGGGGATGTGTCGAGTAAGAGATTGCTACGGCTGAGGTCAGAGAGGTCTTTTCCTGCTTTCTCCTCTAAGGTTTTGATGGTTTCCTGTCTCCCATTTAGGTCCTTTATCCATTTTGAGTTTATTTTTGTGAATGGTGTGAGAAAGTGGTCTAGTTTCAACCTTCTGCATGCTGCTGTCCAGTTCTCCCAGCACCATTTGTTAAAGAGGCTGTCTTTTTTCCATTGGATGTTCTTTCCTGCTTTGTCAAAGATGAGTTGGCCATACGTTTGTGGGTCTAGTTCTGGGGGTTCTATTCTATTCCATTGGTCTATGTGTCTGTTTTTGTGCCATAACTTCATTATTTTTGAACACTCGGTATTTGCTAGCACATGCCAAACATTTTATTTGATTTTCTTAAATTATAAAAATAACCCTACAATGGATACTTTAATCTGTTTTTTTTTTATTTACTTAAAAATTTTTTTTAAGTTTATTTATTTATTTTGGGAGAGAGAGAGAGAGAGAGAGCAAGTGGGGAAGGGGCAGAAACAGAGAGGGAGAGAGAGAGTCCCAAGCAGGCTCTGCATCACCAGTGCAGAGCCCAATGTAGGGCTTGAACTCGTGAACTGTGAGATCATGGTTTGATCCAAAATTGTACGCTTAACCCACTGAGCCACTCAGGTGCCCCTAATCTATTTTAGAGATAGATGGGGAGATTGAGGCTAGAAAGAATATCCTTGAGGTCACAACATTGATAGAGATGACACCCAAACTCCAATCTGATTCCAGAACTTGAACTTCTCACTATTGCCTCCCAGGGAAAAACCCTCCACTGTATTTTGTTAACTGCCTTTCTCTCCTGTGGGAGGGGAGCTTGTACCTCTGAAATTTTAAGAACTCTTCCACCTAGAAGATCCAAAGCTGCACTAGAAATGGACCCTAGTAAAGCAACTTGAGAATAGAGCATCATGTGGTAGAGTATGGATTTTAGAATCAGAAATTTACCTTACTTCCCAGCTTTATTCCTTCTTGGCAGTCTAGCCTCAGACAACTTATTACCTTTTCAAGTTTCTCTCCTTTCTTTTATGAAATAGAGATAAAAATTTCTACCTTTTGTTATTGTTGTGGGTGTTAGAGATAATTCATATGAAGTTCAATTCAACAAATGGTATCATCTTTAATTTTCCTAATTTGGGATACGTGTGGCCAGGGGTGACCATCACAGGGACGACGACATCACATTTGATTGTTGTGGTTTGGTGGAGGGAGACTAAGGAAGAAAGAATTTGAGTTTTCAGTAGGTGTTTGCTAAAGTAAGCCATGAATGAAGTTTTACTAGGTTTTAATATCCTGAAGTGAATATGAATGGTTGTTTTGGATTGGGAAAATTGATTAAAAAATCAGTCTAATCACCTTGAAATCTCCCCTTATTTTTATCAAGGAAAGTAAGTATACTTCATGTTATTGGTAACCAGAGGTCTTACACTCTCAGAAAGGGACCCAATTAAAAAAAAAAATTTTAAATCCAAGTTAATTAGTATATGGTGTAATAATAGTTTCAGGAAAAGGGAGCCCATTAACCTGCAGATGTCATGTTTAAAGCATTGACCTTTGAGTCTGGAAGCTTGTTCATAAATGCACACCATTTTGGCCACCTCAGGAAAAATAAAAATCTAATGTGTCCCTTAGGTTAATTTCTAATCACCTGTTAACTTTAAAAGAATCCGTGTATAGACGGAGGCCAGGCCTCTTGCTTTGTAGTTATAAACAAGGAACTGCCTAATTATACCAGGGAAAGGAAGCTGTTCATAGTGTCTAAGCTGCAAATTCAGCATACACTGTACTTTTTTATCTTTTAAAATGAATTTTCAGTAAGAAGGTTGGATAAATTAGATAATTTTCCTCCATGCCATATGGCTATATAAAATAGCAGAATTACTAGTACTTCTGCCAAAGGTGACATATTTCTTTCAAAGGAATTTTTGTTTTCTTGGTCTCCATTGAGTATTCCTGATTCTTGGGGAGTGGGGGAGAACAATGGAAAAGCCTTAGATAAAAGAAAGCAATTTTATTGGGATTTTAAAAAGAAACCAGGGGACAAGAGAAGCAGAAAGAAAAAGAGTTGACTAAATGGAGGGAACATGTCTGGCTTGGAGGTGGGCTTATTTATGATTTGGTAACTGTTGTGTTCCATCATGAGTGAGCATTTCAGTCTGGGGATCTATTATCCTTATAGCAGGAATAATCAAATTTATTTCTGTGGAGAGAGGATGAATTACATGCCTTCTGACCTATAATTTAGGACCACAGCATTCAAGTTTGCACCAGTGATGAATTATAATCCATTAAAGTAAAAAATGAAACTCAACCCCATAGCCTGGTCCTGTGCCTTTTTGCCAATAGATGGCCCCATCTTCTTCTCCTTCATCTAGGCATAGGTGCTCTTATCTTCTTGCTTTGTAATGCCTGTGCAGTGTAGCTTTCACCACCTGAATATGTTTCATATCCATTTCCTTCTCACCATTATCATTGTATGTTGCCTAGGCTACGTAATTGTTTCATATCAGGTCCTGCTCAGCCGCATGAGTCCTTCTCCAAGTACTTCCCCTCACTTGCATCTGAAGTAATCCTTTCAAAGCACAAATGTAATTCGTAACCCCCTTGCAAAGAAAGCTCCAATGGGCCCCATTGCTTTTAGGATAAAGACTATGGCCTGCTATGTTGTCTCCTTTCTAACTGACTCTTTAGCTTCATCTCCTACCATGCTCCCCTTCACTATTCCTCTCTGGCCTTTTCCCAGTGTTTCTTAAGCATCTTTGTTCCAGGGTATTTGCATATGCTCTTCTCTCTTCCTGGAATGCTTTTCTTTCTCCTTTCCTGCCTATGGTTCTTAACAATTGTCCCTACCCACTCCTGCTTAAATGTTCTCCAAGCACTGGATAGATAGTTCTCCTAGCACCTTCATTTCACATTTCCTGGTGCAATATTACATTTTTAAAGTTTGAATAATGCCTACCTCCCCATTAGGTTGTAAGATCCACAAGGGTAGGGACTTGGTTCTTGCTTACCATTGTATTTCTAGCACCTTTCACAGTGCTTGGCACAAAGCAGGTCCTCAAATATTACTTGAATGAATGAAAGCTGTCCTATTTTGGTATTATACTCTATTTCAAGGATGTATGTCTAGTGGAACTTATGACTGAACCACAACTTGTAGCCCAAGCCCTGTAATCAAGTTTGCCTTTAGTCTTTGTACTTAAATCCTTGTCTTTGCTCTCTGCCCAGTATCCCAATCCATTCCTGCTTTTCTGTCTGGTCATTGCAGGGTCTTAAATCTTGCCTCTTGAAACCCAATTCCTGTGTTTGCACACTGTCTTCTTTGTATTTGATAGGTTAGCTATTAATGGTTTCTCCATTCAATTTCAGATGGTTTATCCAGCTCCCAAGCTCTCACAGCCTTTGTTGTGACATTTATTCCTTTTTTATTTAAAAAAATTGTTTTTAATGTTTATTTTTGACAGAGAGAGAGACACAGAGCATGAGTGGGGGAGGGGCAGAGAGAGAGGGAGACACAGAATCCAAAGCATGCTCCAGGCTCTGAGCTGTCAGCACAGAGCCCAACTTGGGGCTCGAACTCACAGACCACGAGATCATGACCTGAGCCTAAGTTGGACACTCAACAGACTGAGCCACCCAGGCGCCCTGACATTTATTCCTTTTTAAAAAACAACTCTTTAAAACTATGATTAATTTGTGTGTAAATAAATTTCATTCACTGTTCTTCAATTTAAAAAATCATTTGTAACTTTACTAGTCAAGTATTAAACTTGACTAGTGACTCAAACTGAGTCAAAACATAAAAAAATACTGTCTACACCTGGGAGTCTACAGGTCTGCTAGGGCACAGGCATGATGAGGTCATGGGCTCAGGGATGATACTAACATCTAGGGTTCTTAACGTCTGTTCTCTGCCATCCTCAGTGTTTTTTTTCACCCTAAGTCTGTATCCCTTGTGATTGCAAGATGGCCCCCAGTGTCAATCAGAGCCATGTATTTCCTGGTTCACGTCTTTTTCCCCCCTTAAGCATAGAATACGTCTTTTCCTTCAGTTTGATTGTACCAACTTCTGTTACATTCTCACCTCAGACCAATAATAGTTGTCAGAGGCATATAATGCATTGATTGGATTAAAAATTAATCATGATATGCCCTCTGGAGTTACCCAAATAAAGTCATGGTTCTGATAGGATGGAGAAGGAGGGAGTGGCTGTTGGGTGGGTAATGAACAGTGTCTACTGCAATTAACTACTATGGGCAAAACACTGGGTATGACACCAAGCAGAACAGACAAATGGAACTCCTGTAGGTTTGGGGAGACAGATAAGTAAATGAATAAGTACAGTAAAAAGTCATCAGTGTCAAATAGAAGTGTAAACCACTGCTGAATGATCCAGCCACATTAAACTGGGGAGAAATTCAGCTCCAGGGACATCATTCTCTTGCATCCTACATGATGAGGCCCCATTGCCTAAACCTTGAGGTCTGTGCCACATGGAAGCTCCCCTCTTCCCTAACTCTTCCTCCACTTTTTCAGTTTCTCTTTAACTTGTTCCCTGTAGGTGTCCTCAGTGCCCTACTCTTGTCTTTGGATATACCTTGGGATGTTCCATGCTTCCCCATCCATCTTCTCAAATATTTGAATCTCAATTCACTTATTTTCTCCTTGTGTTTTACTGATTTCACTGCATTCATTGTCTAGTGAATGACATGATATTCTCTTCTGCTTAGCTCTATTAGCCTTGCAGAGGGAAGGGATGAGGGCAGGTATAGCATAGGGGTGGGGAGAGAAACCACAAGGGGTTTTTACTCTGGCAATTGACTTTCTTCTCACCTGAAATTGGGGCCTCTTTATCAGAGAATTGATTTATTTCTTCCACATTAAATGAGGAATTAATATTTTAATGTTAATTACTAATATTTTAAATATTAATTAGAATATTGAAAATGTTTCTTCCTAATATTTCTCAGGAGTGACTTGGCTTTATTATGCTAAGGGAGCATCTCCTCTGGCTTATTTTATAAAGCACTCTTATACATAAGCTCTTAATGATCACTCCTAAATTACTTCTCTTGAATGTCTAGGTTTAGTCCATGGCCATAAGAGGAAGGACAGGAGTGGAAACTAGGAAGAATGACCTATAATCTGGTAATACAGATATTTTCCAGGAAGGAGGTAGCATTTGAACTGGGTTTTAAAGAATAAGATTTATGGTTAATAAGAATAGAGGTAAGGAGGGGGGCGGGTTCTGGGCTGAGGGACCAGTTGGGTATAAACCATGGAGGCATAACATTTTACATTATGTGCAAGAAAAGTTATCCTTGAAACACCAAATTGTATTTAGACAATTTGGTGATTGTGTCCTTAAATCTTCCCTTTTAATCCTATACAAAATACTTCCTTGTGAACATAGTTTTAACTGAGCAGTGTTCCCCCAATCTTATTTTTATTCCTTGACTTGATTTTGTACATAGGAATGACAAATGAAATTGGGTTTAATTACATTAATTCCAGTTTAAAAATAAGTGGGTGATGACGTCATATTGTGAATCAAAATCTTAGAGTGGAGATAGGGGTTCGTGGGTGGAAGTACAAAGTAATTTTTGCTGTGGAGAATTCTGGCTAATAAAGGATATTTGATTTTAGTTATGTCTTAATTCTTCATGTGCCAAATTAAAGTTCCAGGCTAAGAAATTAATTTCATATCCTGATGATTTCCCCTAAGTATCAATCATTATATAGTAATTCTCTTAAAGTCTGGGAATATAAAACTACAAGTCATCCAAATGCTACATATTAAAATCTGATTGTGCTTCTTTACTGTCTTTTATTGCTTCTCATCCATCTCTCTTACCTATCAAATACTTTACTGCTAAATGAAATGAAAGGAGCTAATAGACACCTTGCTTATCCATTTCAATGAAAAATTGGTTAAAATTTGGAAAAATTTGGAATGGAAATGGAAATGGAAAATTTGTTTCAAACTTTGGTTAGGTTTCAGGATGGTTGAAAATGTGTTCTTTTGGCCTGCCTTTTCATGATAATAAAACATTTGAAAGAAATGCACCTAAAATAAAAGAGGACACTTCCTTAGCTCAGAATAGTTTCTTGGTTCCACATTTTGTGCCTGAAGCATCTAGTTAGAGGAGATGCTAGAAATAATGTGAAGCCTGTAGGTGGTTGCAGCCAAAGACTGTCAAGTATGGCCTTAATGTTGTCCGAGATCTTCAAAGGAAATTTTATCAAATTATGACAGGGGTCATTTGTTATTCTCTTGACCTTCTAGCTTAAATCTTATAAAAATAAGTTTTTATCCTAGCTTTATTGCCAATTACATTAAATGCCTGATCCATCAAATATTAAATCTGGAAGGGATTGTAGACATCATTTAGTCCATCTTTGTTTTACTCATGGGACTGGCTTAGAGAGTTGGAAGTGAATGCTGATTGCATTTTGAGGAATGGATTTAAAAGTTAGGAAAGAAATTATTTTAAGTTGCTTTTGGTGTGAAGCACAGTTCTCCAGAGAAGCTTAGATTTGAAGTCAAAAGACCAGTGAGTAGACCTACAGACTAAGGAAGTCTAAAGGAACATCACCAAAACTAGTGAAAGTTAAATTTCAACTTAGGACATGGCTTTAGAGGTGTAAGGTTGGGTAGTGGATATGCTAACATGGATGGCTTCATGGGGTGGCTGGGAGAAAATGGCCAACTATAGTAAATGGGACAAGGGTAAATGTTTTCAGAAATCTTTTTATTTTCTTACTAATATGCTCCAATACTGAAATTTAAGAATGTTCAAATTAAAAAAAAAAAGATGGCCATATTCAGGTGTGATTTATTTAATGACATTGGTTTGTTTCCCTCCCAAATTGGTTGTAAAACAAATTTCAGATCATGAAGTTGTTTTCACCATGACTCCCATAATGGATTGGAAATATTCTCTCAGGGAAACATTTTGGTCTCAACATGAAATGCAAAACAAAGCAAAACTCTATACATAAAATATTTGATTGCCTTTTGGAAACTTATATAGAACTAAAATAATGTGAAATGTTAATGACTTTGAGTCTCAAAATGCAAATACCCTGTCAGAAATTCTACCCTCATGGGACTGAAGTTATTTGAAGGAAATACTCCTTCAAATGATGATCTTTCCTGTAAAGGCAGTCCTTAGTGACAGGACAGTGTAAAGGAATGTTGCTACATAACAGATGTAAATGTAGTAGCTTAAAACACTATCTGTTCCTTATCTCACAGTTCTATGGTTAGAAGTGGGAAGAGCTTCTGCTCAGGGTTTCACAAGGCCAAAATCAAAGTGTTGGCTATGCTAGGCTCCTATCTGGAGGCTCTGGAGAAGAATTTGGTTCTAATTTAATTCACATTGTTGGCAGAATCTAGTTCCTGTAGGTTCTTGCTGGCTGTCAGCCATGGGCCATTCCCTATTCTTAGAGGCCATTTGTGTTCCTTCTCACACGGTCCTCATAGCCACAAGGGTATATCAAGTCCTTCTCACACTTCGACTCTTTCTCTAATTTCACCTTCTGTCATCATGCAGAGAAAACTCTCCACTTTTAAAGGGCTCTTATGATTAGATTGAGCCCACTAGGTTAATTTCCCTTTTGCTTTATAAGTTCCCATAGTTATGAGTGATACCTTACTATTTTCATGAGTTCCACCCACACTCAAACAAGGGAAGATAACAGAAGACTGTGGGTCATTTGAGACCATACTTTTTTTTTTTCTAATGTTTATTTATTTATTTTTGGGAGACAGAGAGAGAGCAGGGGAGAAGCAGAGAGAGATGGAGAAAGAGCGAGAATCCCAGTCAGGTTCCACACTCAGTACTGAGCCTGATGAGGTAGGTGCTCAATCCCATGACAGTGAGATCATGATCTGAGCTGAAATTAAGAGTCAGATGCTTAACTGACCTAGCCACCCAGGCACCCCAGGAGGCCATTCTTAGAGTTCTGTCCACCCCAAGGTATAGGCTTGGATGTCTGTAACCCAAATAAATATTTTACTTTAAAATCCCAAGGCTTGAACTAAGACTTGGATAAATGTTAGTTTCTGTATTGTTCTATAGCTATAGCTATATTGTTCTATTGTTCTATAGCTATATCTGTATTGTTCTATAGCATTTTCAGTAGATCCAACTTAAAACAGTTTTAAGCTTTTAAATTTTGGGCCCAATTTAATTTTTAGTTTAGTATACATTGCTTTCTGACTATGAATGGCCTATAGTCATATATAAAATAGACACATAGATACATAGTACATAAAGAATATAAGTGAGTACTGTTAATGCTTTTGCCGTATTTTATTTTTCTGTGTACATATGTGTATCATATATTTAATTTTCAGTTATATTTATGGTCACACTCTGTATTCTTGCATCTTTAGTTTTAATTATTTTTATATCATAACCATGCCTCATAACATTTAACACTTTTCATAGGCATACTAATAGTTGTATAATAAATGATGCTTGTTAATCTGTTTTATTTGTACCTTTCTTGATCTAAACCAATAATGAAAACGAAAACAAACAAAAAATAAACCAATACTTACGCTCCATGAAATGGAAAATACCCATTATATTTAAATTATTCATGCTCCTAAATTCTTATTTACTCAACAGTGAATTTTTACATAGTAAATTTTCTTTCAGTGGATGTATACAACTTTTTTTGTCAATCACACATATGTACAAAAGATAGGCAATTCCCAGGTAAAGATTTAAACTTTTTCCTTTCATGATTTATTATTATTTTTTCCTTTAGAATGTGGTTAGAAATTTAGTCAATCTTTGATCTGCCCTTGAATAAAACAGATCTATTAACTAATAGCACATTGAAATATGTGGTTTAAAGTAATCTCTATTTCTATTGCAAACAGAAAAGAAATAGAGTCTAGAAACAAAATTAATTGCTCTGTATCAAGTTGCATTGTCATTTAAAGAAAATTTATCTTTGTATTAATATGAGTGTATTATCCATTATTTGAAAATTTCAGGTATATTTCAGTTTCAGTATCAATGGAGTTTTTGTTGTCAAGTTGACTATTGTTTGTTATTTGTTGAATCTTAACTTTATTAACTTTGAATGAGTGCATTTTGGTGGAAAAGACTTACTTTTATAATATCCATGGACTTTTTTTTTTTTAAAAAGGATTTCTTGTGTCCCACATTTAATTTTGAAAATACTGTAATAATATGGTTAATATTATTATTTCATTAAACTGTTAGTGTTGCAAATTTGAAAGTTTAAGCATCCTATAGCTGATCAGAAAATTTTGTGGAATCACAATTTTGATTGGACTGCCTACTATTAGGAATTTTCACTTCAGATTCCACTTGCTCTGATCTTAAGCTACTTAAATCAGTCGATTAGGAGAACACAAATATCCAGTTCACAATGACCTCACTCCCCAGTACAGATTTCCAATGAAGAAGAAGGAGAATGTTGTGTTTCTTTTATATCTATCATCTAATTGCTTTAGCTTCTGTTTTGCTTTAGGTTCTGTTTTGTCCAGGTGGCTATTTAGAAGCATACTGTGCTTTCAGAATCTCTTGAAATATTTACAGATGATGAATCTGCAGCCGACACATTCAATAAATAGCACCTGCAGAACTTAGACTTTGTCTAAATTCGGGAGTCAAAACTGCAGACTGGTAGTTTGGCTAGGTCTATGGAACATGACTTTTGAAGAGAATTTCAGAAATTTGACACAAAAGCTTGAATTACGTTTATAACCTCCCTGCTAGATTTCTTTTTATCCAGTGTATTTTGTCATTTTCTTACAGTTATTTTTTAAACCCTAACATGTCGGGTTACCAATGTTTTTCATAACTAAGAGAGTTTTGCAAATGTTACAGATTTGTAGAACTGTACCTTTAAGTTAACATGGGCCTGAAAGTAGTGTTCCCTTGTATTTATTACCTAGCAGGGTCTGTCTTTGTCTTTCCACGCATCATCTATCCAGCGGTATGCTGGTAAATGTTCAATATCTGGCTCACCAAAAATAATAAAATAAAAGACCTCATTTGTAGCATTTGCTGATTTCCATGTAAATACATCCTCCATGGCCAATTTCAAGGTACCAAAGATTTAACTGCCAGCTTGCAAAATTTCTGAAAATTTAATGATCAGATGATGAGCTGGTATAACAAGCTAGCATAACCCTGAACTAGTGTTAAGTCTGCTACAGTACTCTACTGCCTGAATCTCTGTTACCTCCTGACATTCACTTGCCTGTCTCAGGCGTTCACAGTTCAAGATTTTTCATCTTTGTTTGTATATATCTTGGTATTTTTTCATATATATTTATGTATATATTTATATATACATAAATATATGTGTGTATATATAAATATATATATACATATATATATATATATGTATATATATATTTGTGTTAAGTTCATGGAAAAGCATTTGATTCACCTGGGCTCCCAGAGATACTTGATTGTATTGCAAGAAACCTCTTCAGGAACAATGGGGGATCTCAGTGATTATCAAAGTCACTGCTAATGTTTAGAACAGTGAAAATATGAGCCGCTTTATATTCTCTTAGAAAGATTAAAAAAAGTTATTCTTGGTGTACTCGTAATTCTGATGCTTAAGTTGTGCTTTCACTATGATTATCTTGTTTCTTTTCATCAGCTAAAATTCAAAGTGGATTTTTGGGGTGTATTTAGTATAATTGGAGAAACTAGAAGTCATGCTGGCATGAAAAATTTTAGAAATTTTGTTTCCTTATTTCCAGAAACAGTTGCCTATACATCAGAATTGGATTGATTCTTGGTAATTGAAACATGAAATAGTCTTTGTTAATTTCTTTATTCTCTAGGCATGATTATAGAGTCATCAATTCAAGCCAAGGCAAAGGTATTCTAATTAAATCTGGGGGAATAATTAGATTGAATTGTGACTGAGTTAGTAAAGGTTAGAAACAGATGGAGCTTGAATAGAAACCAAATTTAATCATGTGGGAGATTGAAGTTGTCAATATGTATGTGATATTCTTAAACTTAGAATACATTTCACATATTTTAAACTCACAAAAATGGATAGCCATTTTTTAAACTGCTTTATTATGGTATAATTGACATACAATAAAGTACATATATTTAAAGTGTAAAATGTGATACAACCCATCACCTCCCCTTCTGTCCTCAGACAACCACTGAGGTTTGAATATTCTCAAATTTTATATAATCATATCACATGGTGTGTAGTCTTTTTGCCTGCATTCCTTTACTCAACATAGTAATTTTGAAATTGGCTCTTTTTTTTTTTTTTGGTGTGTGTGTTTGTGTATCATAGTTCATCACTTTTTATTACTAAGTGGTACTTCATTATATGGATATGCCAGTTTGCTTATTCATTCACTTGTTGATGGACATTTGGAGACTCTCCATATCTGGCTATTACAAAAACTACTAGTATGAAATTTTGTAGATAGTTTCAGGAATGGAATGGTTAGGTCATATGATAGGTATGATAGGTATGTTGAACTGTTGACAATTGTTTTTCAAAGTGGCTGTACTATTTTACCTTCTGACCACCAGAGTGTAGGAGTTCCCATTGTTCCAAATCCTTACTAACACTTGGTATGGTCAGTCTTTAATTTTAGCCATTCAAATAGATGTTTAATGGAACCTCACTTTGGTTTTAATTTGCATTTTCCTAAGAACTGTTGATGTTGAACATCTTTTTGTGTGCTTATTTGCCATCCTTATATCTTCTTTGGTGAAGTGTCTGTTAAAATATTTTGAATCCCTGTCCCCCTTTTTTTTAGTTTTGGATTTTTTTTCTTATTACTGAGTTTTGAGAATTGTTAATATGTTCTGGATAGAACTCCTTTATCAGATATGTAATTTGCAAATATTTCCTTACAGTTTGTGGTTTGTCTTTTCATTCTTTCAGCAGTGTCTTTCAGAGCAGAAATCCCTAATTTTGAAGAAGCTTAATTTATCAAGTTTTTTTAATGGCTCATGATTTTGGTGAAGTATTCAATAAATCTTTGCCTAAAAACCTGTTTGGATTTTGATTGGAATTGCATTCAATCTTTAGAAAAATTTGGAGAGAATTGGTATCTTAAAATTATTAACTTTTTAGACCCATGATTCTGGTATTTATTCAGATCTTTAAAAATTTCCTTCAGCAGTGTTTTATAGTTTTCAGTGAATAGGTCTTAAATGTCTTCTGTCAAATTTGCCCGTAAGTATTTCATAATTTTGAAGTTTTGTAAGTAGTAGTTAAAAGAGCAAAAGAAATAGTTTCTGATTATTCATTACTAGTATATGAAGATACAATGGGTTTTGTGTATTGTCTTATATTCTGTAACCTTGCTACACATTGATTAGATCTATGATTTTTTTTTATAGCTGCTATTGAATTGTCTATATATAATGAATTTTTGTCTGTGAATAAAGAGAGCTTTACTATTTCCTTTATAGTCTAGATGCCTTTTATTTCATTTTATTGCCTTATTGTACTGGCTAAAAATTTCTGTACAATGTTTAAGAGAGAGCAATCATCCTTGCATTGTCCCAGAGTTTAGATGGAAAGCTTTAAAAGTCTTGCACCTAGTCTTCTGAGAATTTTTAATCAGGAGTGGATGTTGATTTTATCATACACTTTTTCTGCATCTATGAAAAACCACTATATTAGATATTAGAAACTACTAATATCGTGAATTACATTGATTGGTTTTGAAAGATTAAACCAACTTTGCATTCTGGAGATAAACCATAAGTCATGAATCTGAGTCATGATATATTATCCATTTTATATATTGTTGGATTTAATTTGTCTAAACTTTAAGAACTTTTGTAGCTGTGTTTATGAAGGATATTGGTAGATAGTTTTGCTTTCTTGTATATCTTTCTTGTATATCTTTTGCTTTCTTTGTATATCTTTGGCTGGCTGTTCTATGAGAATAATGCTGGCATTAAAGGATGAGTTGGGAAGTATTCCTTGGCCTTCAGTTTTCTCGAAGAGTTTGTAGAATTGACAACATTTATTTCTTAAATACTACTTAGAATTCACTAGTGAAGTAATCTGGGTCTGGAGTATTTTTTTACTTATGGGAAAGTTTTTAATTACAAATTCAATTGCTTTAATATATAGAGCTATTCAGTTTCTTTCTTTCTTTTTCAGTGAGATTTTGTAGTTTATGTCCTAAAAGAATTTGTGTGTTTTATCTAAGTTGTTAAATTTATAGGCATAAAGTTGTGCATAATATTTCCTTTATGCTTTTAAATAACTGAGGAATCTATAGTAATGTCACCTCTCTCATTCCTAATATTGGTATTTTGTTTCTTTTCTTTTTTTCTGATCAACCTGGATAGAGGTTTATCAATTTTATCAATCTTCTTTAAAAACCAACTTGTAATTTCATTGATTTTTCTCTATTATTTTTCTGTGTTGTATTTCATTGATTTCTACTCTGATCATTGTTATCTCTTTCTTACTTTGGTTTTAATTTTCTCTTCTTTTTCTAACTTCTTAACCTGAGATAACTGACTTTATACCTTTATTTTCTAATATAGTAATTTAGTGTTAGGAATTTCCATCCAAATACTATTTTAGTTGAATTCCATAAATTTTGATATATGTTTTCATTTTCATTTACTTTAAAATACTCTATGATTTAGTTTTTCATTGTTTTCTATTCTATTCTTCCCTATTCCCCTCCTTCCTATTTGTATTTTATTTCCACATGTTTGGGGATTTTCCCAATATCTTTCTGTTATTGATATCTAATTTAGTCCATTGTAGAATACTGGAGTTGCAAAGTGATTTAACCATCACAATTATAGTATTAGAGTGTTCTGAATTTAACTATATATTTATTTTTATACTTTTTTTGGAGTTTTATACTTTAATGCATTTCTGTTACTAATTACCATCCTTTTGTTTCAGCTTGAGGAACTCCCTTTAAAATTTCTTGTAAGGCAAGTCTAGTGGGGTTGAACTCCTTTAGCTTTAGTTTATTCTGGAAACTCTCTCAATTTTGAAGGACAGATTTGCTGTGTAGCATATTCGTAGTTTTTCTTTCAGCACTTGGAGTATATCACTCCACTTTCTTCTGGCCTGCTGAAAAATCTGCTGATTTTCTCTTGGGAGTTCCCTTGTACATAATAAGTTGCTTCTCTCTTACAGGTTTTAAGATTCTCTTTGTCTATAACTTTTGACAGTTTATTTGTGTTTCTCCGTTGGGTCACTTCAGATTCATATTTTTTAGTACTTTTTGGGCTTCCTGGATCTGGATGCCTTTCTTTTCCCTCATTAGTGAGGTTTCTAGCTATTATTTCTTTGCACAAGTTTTATGTCTCTTTCTCTCTCTCCTCTTCTCTAGGACCTCTGTGATACATGTATTGGTCTACTTGTTGGTGTCCTATAAGTCCATTAAGCTATCTTTACTCTTTTCATTCTTTTTTTTTTCTTTTTTGCTCTTACGATTGGATGAATTCCTCTGCCCTGACTTTAAGTTTTCTCATCCTTTCTCCCACTTGATCTAGTCTGTTGTTGAAACCCTCTATTTTTTTCCCCTTCAGTTCAGTTATTGTATTCTTTAGTACTTTGATTTCTGTTTGATATTTAAAAAAATTATTTATTTAAATTCAAGGTGGTTAACATACAGTGTAGTATTGGTTTCAGGAGTAGAATTTTGTGAGTCATCACTTGCATTTAACACCCAGTGTTCATCCCAACAAGTGCCCTCCTTAGTGTCTATCACCCATTTATCCCAAACCCTCATCCACCTTCCCTCCAGCAACCCTCAGTTTGTTCTCTGTATTTAAGAGTCTCTTATGGTTTCCCTTGTTTGGTACTTTTTACATTTTTTATTTCTTTGTTAAAATTTTCAGTTTGTTCATGCATTATTCCCTTGACCTCTGTGAGGATCTTTGACAGATAAATCACTTATTTCTGTTTCATTAAGATCAATTTTTGAAGATGTATTTTATTCTTTTGTTTGGAACATATTCCCTTGTTTCTTCTTTTTCTTTTACTACCTGTGTTGATTTCTGTGCATTAGATAAAACAGCCACCTCTTCCAGTCTTGACAGGCTCACCTCATGTAGGAGATGAAGCTTGTCAATGAGCCTGGACTGAGCTCCTGGTTGCCTCTCACACCTTGTGATTTTCTAAGCTACTCTCTTTGTTCTTGTTTGCTTCCAGTAGGTGAAGGTGTGCCAACACCTGTCAGTGTCCCAAAGGTATGGGGAATGCCCATATGTGTCTTCAGGCCCTCAGAGGACTACTAATTACCTGCCCCTTCACTTTCCTGACCAGGCTAATTGGAGAGCCTTTATGCAATAGCTGGGAATGTCAGGGAATTATATATGCCATTGAGCTTTTATCAGGGAGAACTTGTAAGGTGGGTATTTTGGCCAGCACTCTGTGCTGAGCCAAAAGGAATAATCACTGGGAGAGCTTATGTTTCCATATAGAACAACTTCTTTGATTGTGTGATCACAAGGGGCTTGTGAATGCTGAGCCCCTTCAGCTTCTAGAGATAGGTGGTTTGGGAGCTAGTCCCTTGGGTGGTAGCTGTAACAATTGGTGTGCTAGACTTGTGAACAAACTCCTTCAAGAGAAGCTGGAGACTTAGTTTTACTGTTTGAGTGAGCTCATGGAGACAGGCGGGATGTGCCCATCAGCTCTTTCAGGCTTCCAGAAGGATCATGGTCACTTCCCTTATGCAGGCTGATTTGACATTGTAACCTTAGGCAGCAATGGGAAAATTTGCAGTCAAATCTCTTCCAGAGAGAAACTGGGAGGGGACATTTTTGCATGCTCCTTCTGCACTGTGCCTGGGAGGTGGGGATAGCTGTAAGAAGTGCCTCTGTGCCCATTGGGGAACTGCTTGTTTTATTTAATAAGGTTCCCTTGGAACTTGTCCCTTGGACTTGTAAAGACTGACCTTTGTGGGCTAGCTGAGCTAGGTGATTTGAGGGCCCATCCCTTGGGTTGAAGCTGCAAAAGTTATTGGGCTTGATATGTGGATAAGCTTCTTGCAGGGAGGTATTGTGACTTGGTTTTTATTTTTGGGGCAAGCCAGATGGAAAAGGCAAGGGAAGTGTCTGCTGGATCTTTGGGGCTCTGGGAAGGATTACAGTCAGCACTTAGATGCCAGCTAATCAGAAGTCAGATCCCCAACAGTAAGGAATGTAGTCAAACCCCTCAAGAAAAAATGGGAGATGGGCAGTTTTGTTAGTTCCCTCTGATCTGAGCCTGGGAATGATAGCCATGGAACATGCCTGTGTGCCCACTTAACAACTACTACTTTGTGAGACTCATGAATGCAAACTCTGTTGGCTTTCAGAGCTAGATAATTTGGGTGGAATTCTTAAAAGTTGGGGTGCTATATGTATGGTCCAAACCATTCACTCCTCAGAACTGGGGAATTGGAGATTCCTTCCCAATTGTCATATGCTGAGCCAGGGATGGGATTTATGGCAAGAGTTTGTCTCAGCCTTTACCACCCATTTTTGTGTGAGTATTTTCTCAGTTGCTCATTGCATAGGAGTCAGTTAATTAATTGTTTCTGGATTTCTCTCAGAGGGAGTTGTTCCTCGTGTAGCTGCATATTCAGTGCTTCTGTAGGAGGAGAGAAGTTCTGGAGACTCCTATGTTGCCATCTTGGTGATGTCTTAGTCTAAAGTACTTTCTTAATGTCTTGTTCTGCAAGATGTTCCTAACACTGGGAGAAATTATGTGAACATGAAGGCAGAGATTGGAGTGATGCCTCTACAAGCCAAGGAATGCCAAAGATTTACTGCAAACCACCAGAAGCTAAGTGACAGGCATGGGACAGATTTTCCTTCATAGCCTTGGAAAAAAACCAACCCTGCTAACACCTTGATCTTGATTTTCCAGCCTCCAGAACTGTGAGGCAATAAACTCCTGTTGTTTAAACCAGTTGGTCTGTGGTGCTATATTATGGCAGTACTAACAAACTGATAAAGAACCCAACATCAGGGTACTGGGTGTGGTTGTTGCTACTGGGGTGTCATTGCTCCTAGGCCCTCTAAGTGTACAAGTGAGGTAATGTAGGCATGGGTACTAACCTATGTGTACATGAATATCTGTGATTGTGTCTGTATCACTTTTGTTGTTGAAAGATATTTTCAGTGGGCAAAAATTTTATATTGACAATTTTAGGACTTGAAAGATATGGCTTAGTCTCTTCTGGCTTGCACTGTTTCAGAGAGGATATCGTTGTAATCTTTATCTTGGTTCCTCTGTACATAATGTTTTTTTTCTCTGCAGTTAAGATTTCCTCTTTGTCACTGGTTTTAAGCAATTTTATTATGATGTGCTTAAGATTTTCTTCTTTATCTTTTTTTTCATTTTTGATATTTGACATTTGTCATGCTTCTATAGTTTTCATCAAATGTAGAATCATTTCAGCTATTATTTCTTCAAATTTTTTCCCCTTTACACTTCTCTTCTCTTTAAGGGACTCCAGCTCTAAGTATGTAAGACTACTTGAAGTTGTATATTATTATGTCTTCAAGTTGACTAGTATTTTCTTTTGCAATGTCTATTCTGCAATAATCACATACAAATATTTTTTTTAATTAGATACTTTAGTTTTAAGTTCTAGAAGTTTAATTTGGGTCTTTTAATTGTCTTTATGTGGTTAATTAATTTGTGTGATCTTTTTCTAGCTTTTTGGGCATAAATAATTATTATAATATACTTATCTATTAATTATATTACTTTATTCCTCATTCTATTCTATTATAATATGATTCTATGTCATTTCTAGGTTGGTTTTGACTGGCTAATTTTTTTTCTTCCTCATTATGGTTCATGTTTCCCTTCTTCTTTGCATGCCTCATAGTTTTTGATTGCATGCTACCCATTGTGAATTTTACCTTGTTGGATGCTGGATGCTTTTGTATTCCTCTAAATAGGTTTGCACTTTGTTTTGCTATGCCATTAAGTTACTTGAAGTCAGTACCACAGTCATATTTTTGAATGTGACTAGATGGGATCAGAGCAGTGTTTAGTCTTGGTGTAAGTTTTCTCCACTATTTGAAGCAAAATCCTTTGAAGTTTTCTACCCGATATCCTGTAAATGAGTAGATTTTTTTCTCTCTTAGCCTGTGGACACAGGAATTATTCCCAGTTCTGTATTTTATGTACTGTTACTTCTTATCCTTTCAGTTGATTATTTCGGCTGCGTCAGATAGTTTCCTCACATGCATGATCAGTACTCAGCTGAAGACTAGGAGAGGAATCTTGTTCAGAGAAGAGCCTCTGAAGATTTCTGGGGCTGTACCCCTGTGCAGTTCTTTCCTTCTCTGACCTGCAAATTTTATTCACTTTGTCCTCCCCAGTCTTCCAGCTCCATCTTAAGTCTGAATGACTGTTGGGCTCTGCCTTGGCTCCTCCTTTTGTAACATTCCCTAAAAACTCTCTTCAGACAGTAATCTGGGCAATCCTAAAACTCCTCTTGTTTGTTTCCTATCTCTTAGGAATCACTGTTTTTTCCCTCATGTTTTGAAACCTTTGTTTCATATAACTTTCTCTTTTTTTTACGTTTTTCTTTTTTCATGTGGAAGATAAATCTGGTCTCTTCATTCTGGCTAGGAGTGGAAAATTGCTAGTTAAATTTTGATCTAATTTGCTACCCACAGCATCTTCCTTGCCCCTGTTGTCCCAAAGATCCTGTTGCACTAGAGCCATTTCTTCACTGTGGTAACCAGACTCCAAGATAATCTCTAATGATCCCCACCTTCTGATATTCACACTCTTGTGAATTCACACTGTGTTTCATTTGGTGAGTGTGACCAGTAGCATATGACAGAAGGAATGGTAAATCTAAGATTAAGTTACAACACACTGAAGCTTCCATCCTAGTTATCTTGTTGCTTGACCACTCTCCATTCCCCAAATCACTTACTTTGGAGGAAGCCATATTGTGAACAGTTCGATGGAGAAGCCTATACTGCAAAGAAGTAGCCTCCTGCCAATAGCCACTTGAGTGAAACTGAAAGTGTAATCTCTAGCCACAGCTGAGCCTTGAGATGATTATAACCCTGACAGATAGCTGGATTAGAGCTAAATGAAATTAGAGCTAAATTTAGCTGGATTACAGCTAAATTTGAGCTGTATTCACCTCGCTAACATATTCCTGGTTTCCTGATCCTTGGAAATCTGTGATATAATTAATGTTTGTTGCTTTAAGTATCAAAGTTTGGGGGCAATTAGTTACACAGCAATAGATAATTAATGCATTGATTCAAGAAACACATATGTGCAAGTTGTTGGATGCTAACCATGTCTGTGGATGAAGTCTAATTTCTCATCCATAACACCAGAAGTTCTTTATTATATGCCTTCTACCCCTTCAACCTTTTCTTTCACTTTGCTAGATCATCAAAGCTTTGGTTCACTCATCATAACTTGCTGCCATTCTTGAAATAAATCATGTGATTTTTGTGTTTGTGTGTGTTCTTTCCTTTATTTTTATTCTCTTGTTTATTTGCTAAACTCTTGTTCATCCTTAAAGACTCATATCAACATCACGTCATTCTTGACCTTGCCAGGATAATTTGCACATTTTCCTACTGCTTGAGTCCCGTTTCAAGTCACTAAGCCCTATAGTCTTCCTAACACTCTTCATATCAAAATATGTACAAAGCACATATTAACCCTGCATTGCCTTAGATACTCACCATACTTGATACATTCTGTTAGAGCATGTGTGACACACTTTATTTTTGTTTATTTCTTTTGTGCCCTTCTTTTATTAGACTGTAATTCCTATGAAAGAAAGTATTGTAGATTTCTCATTCTTTGTGATTTCAAAGCATGGTGCTTAGTATATAGTAGGGACCTAATAAATGTTGGTTGAATAAATTTCTTCTTAGCTTTGTTATTTCTTTTTGGATCAAATATTTGTTATATGCGATATAGTTTTGTTTTTAAAAAAGTAATCAGTTTTTGGCACAAAAACAGATACATAGACCAATGGAATAGAATAGAGACTCCAGAATTGGACCCACAAAAGTATGGCCAACTAATCTTTGACAAAGCAGGAAAGAATATCCAATGGATAAAAGACAGTCTCTTTAACAAATGGTGTTGGGAGAACTGGACAGCAACATGCTGAAGAATGAAACTAGACCATTTTCTTACACCTTTTACAAAAATAAACTCAAAATGGATAAGGGACATGAATGTGAGACAGGAAACCATAAAAACCCTAGAGGAGAAAGCAGGAAAAAAACCTCTCTGACCTCAGCCACAGCAATTTCTTACTTGACACATCTCCAAAGGCAAGGGAATTAAAAGCAAAAGTGAACTATTGGGACCTCATGTAGATAAAAACCTTCTGCACTGCAAAGGAAACGATCAACAAAACTAAAAGGCAACTGAGGGAATGGGAAAAGATATTTGCAAATGACATATCGGACAAAGGGCTAGTATCGAGAATCTATAAAGAACTCACCAAACTCCACACCCAAAAAACAAATAACCCAGTGAAGAACTGGGCAGAAAACATGAATAGATACTTCTCTAAAGAAGACATCCAGATGGCCAACAGGCACATGAAAAGATGCTGAACGTCACTCCTCATCAGGGCAATACAAATCAAAACCACACTGAGATAGCACCTCACACCAGTCAGAGTGGCTAAACTGCACAAATCAGGAGACTATAGATGCTGGTGAGGATGTGGAGAAACGGGAACCCTCTTGCACTGTTGGTGGGAATGCAAACTTATGCAGCCACTCTGGAAAAGTGTGGAGGTTCTTCAAAAAATTAAAAATAGATCTACTGTATCACCCAGCAATAGCACTGCTAGGAATCTATCCAAGGGATACAGAAGTGCTGATGCATAGGGGCACTTGTACCCCAATGTTTATAGCAGCACTTTCAACAATAGCCAAATTATGGAAAGAGCCTAAATGTCCATCAACTGATGAATGGATAAAGAAGTTGTGGTTTATATACACAATGGAATACTACTTGGCAATGAGAAAGAATGAAATCTGGCCTTTTGTAGCAACGTGGATGGAACTGGAGAGTGTTATGGTAAGTGAAATAAGTCATACAGAGAAAGACATATACCATATGTTTTCATTATTATGTGGATCCAGAGAAACTTAACAGAAGACCATGGAGGAGGGGAAGGAAAAGAAAAAAAGTTAGAGAGGGAGGGAGCCAAACCATAAGAGATTCTTAAAAACTGAGAATAAACTGAGGGTTGATGGTTGTGGGAGGGAGGGGTAGTGGGTGATGGGCATTGAGGAGGGCACTTGTTGGGATGACCACTGTGTGTTGTACAGAAACCAATTTGACAATAAATTTCATATAAAAAAAGTAATCAGTTTTTCATTTAAAACTTTCTTCTTAATTTGTAATTTAATTGCAGTATTGTCAAAGCATGTAGCCTATATACTTTATTCTTTTACAAATCTATTGAGTTTTTCTCTGAAGCTGACACTGGAATTAAAAACTAACAAATTTTGCCAAGTTTTCTAAATACCATTTATTTTTATAAACATACTAGAGATATTTGAAAGTATACTGTATTTATTTTATTAATTTAATTTAATTTAATTTAATTTAATTTAATTTAATTTAATTTATTATTTTTTATGTTAGAGAGAGAGAGCAGCAGAGAGGGAGACAGAGAATCCAAAGCAGGTTCTAGGCTCTGAGCTGTCAGCACAGAGCCTGATGTTGGGCTTGAACTCATGAACTGTGAGATCATGACATGAACTCAAGTTGGACTAAGTGAACTTGACCGAGCCACCCAGCCACCCTAAGAGAGAGAGAGACTCTTAATCAGGCTACACACTCAATGTGGAGCCTAACTTAGGGCTTAATGTTGGACTTGATGCTGGGCTCAATCCCATAACCCTCGGATCATGACCTGAGCTGAACTCGAGTCAGATGCTTAACTGACTGAGCCACCCAGGTGTCCCTGATACTGTATTTTTTGTAGGAAATATAGCATGTATTTTGTTTAAAATTTTATTAACTGTCCTCCTATATACATTTACTTGTAATGCCATAGACTGATAGGATTGTATCTCCCACTATACTCATGTTTGTGTCCATTTTTCCTTGTATTTATGTTAGGCTTTGTTTGATATATTTTAATGCTATGTTACTTAGTCCATGGTGGTTCATGTCTTCTACATTTTTTTATCAATAGGAAATCATCTCTGACCTTATTTATTTCTTGGTTTTTTTTTTTTGCCTGGAACTCATAGTTTTATGTTAATATGATTGTGGAGTGCATTTAGGCAAAATTAACTGCCTGCACTTGAATGGTAGTGAGCCATCTGAACTTGGAAATAATATTGGCTTATGAATGTTAAAATTTAAAATACTCAGAATAGTTCAAACAATGATACAGAATGTCTTCTTAGAGAATGACTTTTCTAGCTTAAAACATCCTTTTTTTCATATCTTGAATTCTGATTCATGTTTTATTATTCTGAGTTATTAAACTCAAGTC
The DNA here is from genome assembly GCF_016509475.1 of Prionailurus bengalensis. NCBI lineage: Eukaryota > Metazoa > Chordata > Mammalia > Carnivora > Felidae > Prionailurus > Prionailurus bengalensis. The sequence continues at coordinate 42,878,822 of NC_057356.1, read as the reverse complement.
AGAGTTTATGGAACAGTTATATGGATCAATAATTTGCACTGAAAAAACATGTTTTAATTGTAGTAATGCCTGTTATGTATTACGTTAAGACCACTAGCTGCTTGACTTAATAACTTAGCAGAGAAACCTAGAGCTGAAATATTAGAAAACCATTGATGATCCATTGGAAATGGAATTGAAGCATCTCTAAATTAGAATGAATATATTGGAAGGGTGCCTGGGTGGCTCAGTCGGTTAAGCATCCGACTTTGGCTCAGGTCATGATCTCACGGTTCATGGGTTCGAGCCCCGCGTTGGGCTCTGTGCTGACAGCTCGGAGCCTGGAGCCTGCTTCTGATTCTGTGTCTCTCTCCCTCTCTGCCCCTCCCCTGCTCATGCTGTCTCTCTCTGTCTCTCGAAAATAAATAAATGCAAAAAAAAAAAATAAATAAAAAAAATAAAAGAATGAATATACTGGAAAAGATTTTGTGATTGCCACAAAGTTTACTTATTACTTTTAGTGCACCTCACTGTCTTATATGGCAAAGTACATTTGCACCTGATTTAGCAAATGGATTGATGTTTGATTTGGTTGATTTTGTTCACACCTTTGGTTCTGAATTTAAAAATATGTACTCATAAAAATGCAGTGGTCTCCTCTTATATTACTTTATAGTAGTTCTTTAGAGTATTTTTAGTTGTAAAATGCTTTTGATTTAAGGAGAATGGAATAATCTGTTTTTTCTTCTTGTCAATAATTAAGGCTAGCGAATGACGGAAACATCTGTATCTTATTTACCGTTGACCAGTAATTTTTATGAGCACTTTCAAGCGAGAAAAACTTCAATATAGTAAATAGTCATCTTGTGTCCATAGTTTCTCTCACTCCTTTAAAAATACTTCTGTGTAATTTTCCAATAATTTTTAGTCACACTTTGCAGATCAGTTGTTTTTAAAATGTCAGTACTTGCCAAGAATTAACAAACCCAAAACTTGAGAAAGGATTTAGCAGATAGAAAATGATTACATGGTACAAATATATAATAAATAATAATAATGCGGTATCTAGTAATTAGATTGAAAATACCCCAACTCTGAAAGAGTCACGATTCTCAGTAAGAACAGGGGCAAATACCTAAGTAAGTAAATCGTTGACACAAAGTTTATGCATCAAAGCCTATGTATTTTATATTTGACTCTACAGTCTTTAGGCTGTTACTTAGAGTTTGTTTCTGCTTTACTCAAAGCATTAACAAACATTTCAGAGGCTGATAGAACTATGAATAGTATAAAGAATTAAGAAAAGATAGTGGCTAGCTTGACTGCAAGGGAAGAGATAGAAACCTGTAAATCTAGGTATATAAATTAAAGGAACATCCGTTGGGCACATCTCTTCAGTGTAGGGCAATGTCCTCTGAAAGCATCATTATATTATATTATATTATATAATGTAATCATAATATACTGTTTATATATTCACATATAATATTTATGATATAATCATTTATAAAGTTTACTCTGAAATACAAAGAAGGAATGATAGGGAAAGGAGTAAATAAAACTTTAGCATAATTTGGAAAATTTACCTTTGTGAGTTAGCTTGTTGCACAATTGAGTGTCTAGACAAGTGAGTTGCTGCACACGTGCACGCACATTGTGCTTCTGTGTAATGTGCTCTTGACCCAGATGTCATTCCTTTATACTGTAGTATGCAAACTTCCCTGCTGCTTTCACCCTTTTGGAGCCCGGTCAGGTGGAAACAAACTGGGGTTTGATGACTTTATAAATAGAGATGGGTCGACATATTCTATTAATAGTGGAACTGTCCTAAATCTTTGGCTAGTACTCAGACAAAATGATAACTTGCAGTTTGTAAATACAGACAAATTTAAGGGCTGAAATAGCAAATACAGATATACCTTTATGCTTCCAGTTATAGGAGAAACAGGATTTATTTGTTTTATATCTATAATTTGATTTGAAAAATATATATTTCATAGTATAACTCTTTCTCCTCTGTTGATGTTTTATTTTAAGCAATACAAACATCAACATCAAACATCTTAGTATATTTTCTTGAACTACTGGATATGTAACACCACAAACATTTAATTTTGTGCTTGAAAGCTGGAGTGACTGGTTTTTCAAAATTATAGAATAAAATTTCATTAAATTTTAAGAAACATTTAAAAACATAATAGGAAATGCTTTAAAATTATTTTCATATTTGATGTGAAACAACAGTATAAGATGCCATTGTAGTACATTTCACTAATAAAATAAATAAGCTCTCTTATTCAAAGCCTCATTTCAGTTTATTGCAGAATGTGAACAAGTAAGAATTCTAGATCTTTTACCTCCCCATTCCCCCTTATACTTACACACACTTTTAAAACTGAAACCCAGCATTCTTTTGGATTACACTGTATTGGATTGAGGTGTTTTCCTGAATGATTGACATAGTTGATACCTGGCTCTTACTAAGAGTTTAATACATACTTGATTGATTTTTTATCCTATAAATAATTTTTAAAAATGTTTATTTATTTATTTTGAGAGAGAGAAAGAGAGAGCACGTGAGTGGAGGACTGGCTGAGAGAGAGGGAGAGAAAGAATCCCAAGCAGGCTCTGCACTGTCAGCATGGAGCCGGATGCAGGGCTTGATCTCACAGACCTTGAGATCATGACTTGAACCAAAATCAAGAGTCAGATGATTAGACTGATCCACCCAGGTGCCCCTAGAAATAATTTTTTAATGGGATGGGTAAATATTTGAATAGATTGAAGTATTATTTTAAATCATCAAAGCTGGGGTGTGATGCTTTGAGATCATCTAGTTCAGCTGTCTCATTTTACAGAAGAGAAAACAGACACAGAAGTTGGATAGTTTTCATTATGAAGGCCAGCTAGTAGTTACAGGCAAGACAGAACTAAAATGCAAGGGTCTTGCTGCTTAGCTTCATTTTTTTTTAATCCCATGTACAGTTCTCTGGAGTTTCCACATTTATCAGGCTAAAATTTGAAAACCTACCTATAATCATTTATATATTAGAACTAAGATGAATGATAAGTTAAGATGGTGACATGAAGGCCACTTTATGATGCCATTTAGGTACCGTATCTTTAATTCCATCAAATGAATGCATAGCAATTAAGTTTTCTCATGAACGTTTTGGCAACAATGGAAGGCAATTATGGTTCAGTTCAAGCTATTTTGTTTTCCTAGTTAAATATTCCTTCAGGGGTGCCTGGGTGGCTCAGTCAGTTAAGTGTCTAACTTTGGCTCAGGTCATGATCTCACTGTTCCTGAGTTCCAGCCCTGCATCAGTATCTCTGCTGTCAATGTGCCCAGAGCTCATTTTGGATCCTCTGTTCCCCTCCCGCCCTCCCCCCCCCCCCCCGCCCTCTTCCCCTCCCGCACTTACTCTCTCTCAAAAATAAGTAAACATTAAAAAAAAAGAAGAAAACTCTAAGTACTCCTTCAAAAGTTTCCTATTATGTGGTGGCTTACCTTTATGTAGTCAGAAAAATGTAAGGGATTGAATACCCCGAGGGTAATTGTAGCTTTTTCACTTTTACCTCTTCAACTTTTGGGGCTGGCTATATTTGAACCCTTGCTGGTAATTTTAAAGGAAGGATAATGCTTGTATATAAACATGTATATATCTCTAATGATACATCCTCTTTGGTGAGTTTACTATTGATCTGAAAAATTTTAGACTGTCTATGGCAATTTTCTTGACCTAAAAAATTAATATTCCTTCAAATGTGATTATAGTTAGATTAAGTTATATAACTGAAATAAAGCATTAATTTACGTGAACAGATTCCATCCTAAACCTTTTGAAAACATTTGGCTTTTTTCTTTATACTGTAGGTTAGTGTTATGTCCCTATAAACACTTTTTACAGATAATGGTGAAATCCAAGGAACTGTAAGAATTAATACTTAGTTTGAACATTTTCCCCAACCAATAATATTCATTTTATTTTCCTGTGCATATCACAATTGCTGCAAGATTAGCCTGCCTACTAATTGAGTTACTTATTTAAATCGTGAAATGGCTTCTTAAGAACTTCTTTAATTATTTAGCTATTTAACAGAGCTCAATCTTCCTTTTCTAGAAAACAGTGACGTTAAAACTGTTAGTATGTGATCCTAAGTGCTGGCATTATTTCTAGTTAGTGATAATAACCTAGAATCTCTAGTAATGTTTTCATATTTGTATTTAACTTATTTTCCTTCCCTTTGTGTTACCACAGTTCAGAATTCAGAGACTTGACATGTTGAAATAGGCCATCTTTAACCACTAAAAGCATAGCTTAGCCCCAGACTCATTTATTTTGCATTAGGCAAGGTTGGCACTATCCTTGCATAGATGAATGGCTTTTGACTAAATTGCGTTGCATTCCCTTCAATAGGAAACAGCTTTTTTTTTTTCCCTCTCGAGCAAACACTGTCACTTTTATTACCAATCATTAATGGTTAGACATGTAGCTGGCTGTTCTCTTAATGTTACCCTAGTGATTACATATTCATTTACTATATGTGTATAACAAATAGGCCCCATGTCTGATCTACTTGTGATCATTTTCAGATAACAGTGTGCAGCCAGATTGTTTCTGAATCCTGACCCTATGATACCGCTTGTGTGGTGTTATCCTATTTGTTAATTCATTCCTTGATCACATAGCTCTTATGCCGAATACATTTTCATCACACTCTGTAGCAAATTTTTATTATCCTTATCACCCAAAGTTCATGTGTCTACCTTAGTCAGAGTCAGTTTGGTAGTGACTACATTAGTATATAGCAATACAGTATCAAGGTTCTTAAACAGGATGGGGGAAGGAAATACTGGGCTATATTTTTAGCTTTTTATATCCCAGAGACTTGGCAAAAGGAGAAGCTATGCCCACTAAATCTGTTCACAGCCAAGTGTTTTTAGAATCTTGGAATTTTCTTTTTTGGAGTTCTTCATACTGTGGATCCATTGGAAAGCTGATAAAACAGATTGCCTGTAAGAGAGTCCATTTAAAAATAGTCTGCAAGAATGCATGCCACCATCTGTGTTATCTTATCTAGAGATTGTATCTCTGTTTCAGATTGACTTCCAAATTATTATGCTTATAAATATTAATTGATGAAAATAAATTAGAAAAAGTATAAAAGTGTGTCTGTGAATATCATATATATATGTATATATATTTGACACATACACAGTTTTGGATACGAATTTCTTCTGTGTTGGAAGATAAATTCAATTTGAAGTTTCCTTTGAAAAAATTATTCATTAAAGTACACATAAGAGTTTAAAAAATATCCTCTTTTGTGATAGCAGTTTTGTAAGTCATAGGTCAATGATGGAGACACATCAACCATAGCATCCTTAGTGACTCACAGAAGCACTTAGAAATGCATTTGCTTCTGGATAATGTATGAATTTGTACATGATATACAGCTACCATCTCTCATGACATGAGAATAGAGGGAGAAATTATTTATTAGGCAAAGAAGAAAAAGTAAGGCTGATGTGGCATAAAGGAAAAAAAACTTTTCTTGACCAAAATAACATTTGAAGGAAAACAGATAAATATGATTACATTCGGCCCAAGATGCTGTTCTAGTAAAAGTGAATAATGTTTCTCTTTTAAAATGCCCCCTTTTGGGGGCACCTGGGTGGCACAGGCGGTTAAGCATCTGACTCTTGATTTTGATTTGGGTTGTGATCTCATGGTTGTGGAACTGAGCCCCATGTTAGGCTCCACACTGTGTGTGGAGCCTGCTTGGGATTCTCTCTCTCTCTCTCTCTCTCTCTCTCTCTCTCTCTCTCTCTCTTTCTCTCTTTCTCTCTCTCCCTCCCTCCCTCTGCTCCTCTACTCTGCTTGTGCATGCACTCTCCCTCTCTCAAAAAAAGGAAAAAATTAAAATTCCCCCATTTTTTGGTGAGAAATCAGTAGCGATACATCCCAGAAATTCTTCTCTTTGGCTTGATTTATTGACATTGAAACACCATGCCTGGAGAAAAAAACTCTCTGCAAACCTAGTTACTTAGTGCTTATTATGAGTTTTCCCATGTGTTTTTCTAATTAAAATGGTTTTCTTTAGCATAATATTTGTAGGATGGAAATATTTGAAAATGAAGTTGTATAATCTCTTGGTTCTTTTTTACATGGTTTCATTTCCTGCATTGTGCAAAGTAGTTTTAATTGGACAACTTAGGAAAGATGTTCTGGGAACAGTGGAACAGAGCAATCCAGTTTTCTTCAGTTGCTTGGATCAAAACAGTTGAACCACATTAAAGGTCAATTTTTCCTTTCTTTATCTTTCCACCTAATATTATAATTTTAATAAACAGTTAGCTTACTGATAATCTTAGCATGGAGTGTAGGAGTCAATGGCTCCCTGTTTGGTGTTGATTCAGTTGTGCCAGTAAAGACTACCCATCCAAAAGAAATATTCCCTACTCACATAGAATCCTTTTAAAAGGGGAAAAAACTTTTAGTTACATAATTAGAACTGAAGTCTAAGAGACAATATAGCAAATTCAACACACACTAGTGTTAAGGTGACTAGTTAAGTCACCTCTTACATACAGATTTAGAGGGACAAGATGCACAGAGAGCATGAAAACCCTTATCACTTGAAGTGGGGCAACTAAAGGGCCATAGTGGGGAAAGTGTAAAAGGGAGCCTGAGATAACCTGAGAGCATTTCCATAAATGTGTGTGAACAGCAATTTCTAGTATGTACTCTCTGGTCAGAAAAATAAATGAAAAAATTCTACCAAGGAGGTTGCTGTGAAAGAGAGAGAGTGTGTGTGCATCTGAGTAGGATGTCTCATGTAAACAGTAAAGAAAATGCTTCTCTAGAACCAATCATTGCTATGGTGGTAAACACAGGACATGTGACACAACAGGAGCAGCATAAGCTGTTAGAGAACCTCAAACACCATCTCTGAACCTCTATCAGCTGGGTCTATGCCTTATCTCCATACACCTGGAGATAGCAGTGTAACACCAGTGCTAGGAAGTGTCTTTCCTCTCCTGCCTGGGTATGTCCAGGCCTGCCAGAAGAGTCCAAGAGTGTACCAGAGGCAGAGGTGGGAGCATTAGGTAGAGCCTAATCCTTGGCATGCCTAAACAAGTCTTTTACCACCCCTGTGTTCTTCCTGAATTACCTCACGCATAACTTTCATCCTGTGTCTGTGGTTTTAATATGGTTATAATATGGTTTTAAAAATGGTAATGCTGGGGCGCCTTAGTGGCTCTGTCAGTTATGTGTCTGACTTTGGCTCAGGTCATGATCTCATGATTCGAGAGTTCGAGTCCCGTATTGGGCTCTGCGCTGACAGCTTGGAGCCTGGAGCTTGCTTCAGATGCTGTGTCTCCCTCTCTCTTTACCTCTCACTGGCTTGTGCATTTTCTCTCTGTATCAAAATAAATAAACTTAAAAAAAGTGATAATGCTTGGGTCTTGTCTCTGACCACTTGGATCAGGGACTTTGGTGGTGAGTCTGAACTTTGGATCTTTAGAAAAAAATTTTTTTAATGTTTTATTTATTTTTGAGAGAGAGAGAACAAGTAGGGGGAGGGCAGAGAGAGAGGGGGAGACAGAGTCAGAAGCAGGCTCCAGTCTCTGAGCTGTCAGCACAGAGCCTGACCTGGGGCTTGAACCCACAAACCATGAGATCATGACCTGAGCTGAAGTCAACACCTAACCCACTGAGCCACCCAGGCACCCCATGAACTCTGGATCTTTTAAAAGCTGCCCAGTTAAGTCTATTGTGTAGTAAGTTTGAAGTTTTTTTTTTTTTAATCCCTAAAGGAAGGCATTGGTGAAACTAGTTAATGATATTCGAAGGTAATACCTTGATTACTGAAAGGAGAAAAAGGATATTAACATTTTGAAATAATGCCTATGAAAGGTATTTTGTATTTACTTTTTATTAAAAAAATTTTTTTAATGTCTATTTTTTAGAGAGAGAGACAGAGTGTGAGCAGGGGAGGGACAGAGAGGGAGGGAGACACAGAATCTGAAGCAGGGCCCAGGCTCTGAGCTGTCAGCACAGAGCCAGATGCGGGGCTTGAACTCACGGACTGTGAGATCATGACCTGAGTGGAAGTCGGACACTTAACCGACTGAGCCACCCAGGTGCCCCAAGGTATTTTGTATTTAAAATTTGTTTTTGAGTTGTTTAAAATTTGTTTTTGAATTGTGACAAGTTTCACTAAAGAAACTTAATAGATAACTGGTAGTTAATTCACTATGGAAGGAAAAAACTACACATACAGCTTTTTATAAATTTTATAAAGAAATATATAGTAGTTGTAATGGGAATGACGACTTTTTATTTTGATTAACTAAGATGCCTCAAGTTGAATTCATTAAATATTAGCAATATTTAAAGCCAGTAATTGGCATCAAACTTGGTATTTCAGTTTGTGTATATGATATGTACAGAAACTAGTGTGTCTAAAAGAGATTATATGTGAAAGAATATATATCCAGAAAAAAAGCTTTCTAACACATATATTTAAATTTTCTTTTATTACTGTTACTGGTCAATGTCTTCAGAAAAAAAAGTGCTAAAAATACATGTAATAAAGCCTGAGGGGCACCTGGGTGGCTCTGTTGGTTAAGTGTCTGACTCTTGTGTTGGCTCAGGTCATGATCTCACAGTTAATGAGTTTGAGCACTACACCAGGCTGTAGTCTGTGCTGGCAGCATGGAGCCTGCTTGGGATTCTCTCTCTCCCTGTCTCTCTGCCCTGCCCCTGCTTTCTCTCTCTCTCTCTCTCTCAAAATACATAAATAAACTTTAAAAAATTTGAAAAACCCCAAAATTATGTTAAAAAAATAGTAAGTAGATGCATACAGTGAAAATACCTATACAAATGTTAAATTTAAATTTCTACCAATATAAAATGCTCATGAAGTGGTTTTTGACATAGGGCAATGAGGTGAAGTAGGCAGAGAATAAACATTCTTAGAATTTTAGGTAAGATAAAAATAATTTTAAAGCATGTCTAATGATGAATGAATTCTTTATTGAGGTCTATATGTAAGAATAATCCCTACTTTGTGGGACACCTTGTTATATCAGACTTGGATGTAGGGTGAGAGAGTTTGTAAGAATTCTGGTTCATCTTGGCAAAAAGAAGTGGATAGGAAGAGGAAATGGAGGTCAAAGTAGGTTGGAAGCTTATTTTCTGTGGAAAAATGGTGGGAGTAGGAAGGGGTGTAGGCCTGACTGAGCGTTGGCAAGGTGCAGAGTCCGATGGCAGCCCGGTTGTACTTGAGGCAAACATTGGCACAGAGTTTCTGTATGAAACCCAGGCTGGGGAATCCAGTGTTGTCAACCTGGGCTGGAGGAGAACACGAGAATCTGAGGACAGGCGACCAGGCTAGAGTTCACAGATGGGGCTCCAGACTGTTGGGAAGTGAATGGCAGCATAAAACAGAAATCAAAGAATTAAGGCGAAAGCCCAGTCTTGGGAAGGGTAGCATTTGAGGGTAAGAAGTTTTCTTGTGGAAGTGGTGGAAGTGGGCGTTAAAAACAGCTCAGAGGTCCTTATGGGGCAAAGAATGGCCAACACAGGACACTGGCTGAGCAGTTTCCTGTACTGCATCCAGATGAGCTGAGTCCATTGACATTGTGCCTGAAAGTGGGCAGGCTGTCTTAGAGGTGCACAGTGTGGAGTCTTCATGACCAGAGAACAGATGCCTAGCTGTCAGGAGCTGGAGAGGCAGGCAATGAATGGAGACAGAGCTGATATATTTGTAACATCTGGCTTTAGGCTCATAGCTGAAGCTGCTTTTTGCAGCCTGGCTTTATTGGCAGCTTTACCCAAAGCTGCTCAGTGCCTTCCCACAAGGCCAAACCATTTCTCTGATTGCAGGTTGCCAAATGAGTGTCTTGCATGTTATAGTTTCCAAATTTTCACAGACATACTATGTATTCTTTGAAGAGAGGATGGAGGAATTTTCCTTTCCCTTTCCATTTCTTTCTTTCTTTCTTTCTTTTCTTTCTTTCTTTCTTTCTTTCTTTCTTTCTTTCTTTCTTTCTTTCTTTCTTTTAAGTAACAAATACTTTCAGGGGCTCATGAGAGACATGAAACCAAATAATGAGAACATTCTTTCATTCAACACTTACACTGAGTAATTGCTATGTTCTGTTTGTGAGGCTGTAATGGTGAGCAAAACAGATAAAGTTTTTGCCTCCTACAGAGTTTGAAATCTGATAGAGAGACAGACAATTATCAAATAATCACTCAAGTATATAAGGTTCTTATTATCCATGGTAATTGGTACCCAAGAAGTGACATCCAATATGAATATAATACTTTGAGATGGGGATTAAAATGTCATAGTTAAAGTAGGGGTATTGCTTTTCTACTGCTGTGTAACAAATTATCACAAATTTAGTGATGTAATACAGTGCACACATTATTTCATGGTTTCCATGGATCTAAAATCTGGGCATGTTTTTGCTGGGTCCTTTGCTCAGGGTCTCACTAGGTTGATGTCAAGGTTGAGACTGCGATCTCAAATGGAGTTTGGGATCCTCTTCCCAGGTTATTGGTTATTGGCAAAATTCAGTTCCTGGCAGATGTAGGACTAAGGTTCCTGCTTTCTTGATGGCTGCCAACTGGGGGTCATTTTCGGTTCCTACAGGCTGTACTCTGTTCTCTGCCACATGGACATCTTCACAGTATGGCAGTTTGCCTCTTCAAGGCCAGCAAGAGAACATCTCTTATAATTCCAATCCCTCCAGCCTATTTTAAGGGATCACCTGATTAAGCTAGGCCCACCAGGATAATTTCTTTTTTGATGAACTCAATATCAGGTAATTAGAGGCCTTAATTAATCTGAAAAATTCTGCTATATGGTATAACATAATCTGCTTCTGCTATATGGTATAACATAATCATGAGAGAATTATACCATCATATTTAGGTACAGATACAACAGTGGGCAGGAATCTTGGAGCCACCTAATAATTTTGCCAACAAAACTGGGGAAAAGGTTTGATTGAGACTTAATATTGGGAAAAAAAAAAGAAAATGAAAGCAACTTTTGAGCATTATTTGACAATTCATGTTAGTTCTACCTGTCAGTTCATTCTTTTTTTTTTTCATTTTTTTTAATGTTTATTTATTTTTGACAGAGAGAGAGAAAGAGAGAGAGAGACTATGAGTGGGGGAGAGGTAGAGAGAGGGAGACACAGAATCTGAAGCAGGCTCCAGGCTCTGTGCTGTCAGCACAGAGCCCGACGCAGGGCTCGAACCCGCAGACCGCGAGATCATGACCTGAGTCGAAGTCGGACGCTCAACCGACTGAGCCACCCAGGCGCCACAACCTGTCAGTTCATTCTTAATGAAAAACAAGAAACCAATCAGGTGTTTTAGCCTAACTTTTCTGACAAAATTGTCAGTTGTTGTGCATCCTTTATTTATTTTTTTATATATTACCATTTATGTTAAAATACTTGAGAGCTTTATCAATTTTCCTAAGGACTGATTTTCCTAGGGGAGATACTTCCTTCCCTCCCTCCTTCCCTCCCTCCCTCCCTCTCTCTCTCTCTCTCTCTCTATCTGATAAATACCTGTGATTGACTAAAAGTAAAAAATTACCAGAATGTTCTGGTGTAGTGTTAAGTAGAAGGGCACATTTGGGAATAGCTTTTATAAGTGGCCAATTAATAAAAGGAATACTTTTATATTTCAATGAATTTTCCTTCCCTCTTCTATAATGAAGACTCAAATAATTATTTTGATAGAGAGCTTTCCTTTTATTGTTGTGTCATTTTGTTTTTACTCACTTAAGTCACATTTTCTATTTTTTTACATTTTATTTTATTTTTAGAGAGAATGAGTGTGAGTAGTAAGTTTGAGATATTTATTATTTATATATTTGTTATTATTATTATTATTATTACTATTACTATTACTATTAAATTTGTGGGAACAGAGCATTCCAAGCTGCAAGAACCACAAGTGTCATGGCCCTGACCTGGGAAGGAGCTTGGCAGATTCGAGGAGAGAACAACAACAACAACAACAACAACAACAACAACAATAATAATAAGGGCACAGGGAAGCAGGGGCCAGATCATATACGTCCTTATAGTTCATGGTGAAGAGGTTGGATTTTATTCTGCTTTAAATGACCTGAAGAGGATTTTAAGTAGGGGAATTATAGGATCATATATATATGTGCTTTAGAGACCACTCTGGCCATGATTGGAGCAGAGACAGAGAAATCAGCTAGGAGACTGTTGCAGAAGTTCAGGTGAAAAATAATGGTGGCCAGGCCTGGGGCAGAAGTGAAAAGATAATGAGAAATGATTAGACTCTGCATGCATTTTAGAGGTTGATATGATAGAAGTTATTGATGAATTGCATCTGGGATTGAGGAAAAAGAGGAGTCAAGATAAGTTTTAGGTTTTTGACTAGGCACCTACATGGTTATGATGCCAGACCTTGAGATGGGGAAGGTTTGGGAGTAGAAAGTGTCTACAGAGTGGAAATCAGTAGTTTTCATTTGAGATTCCTGCCAAATATCTCGATGGAGATAATACCATAGCCTGGGATAGAGGCACAAATTTTAAGAGTTGTCCTACCTACAGATGAGGTATTTAAAGCCATGGGATTGGATAGGCTCCCTCAGGCAGAGGCTGTAGAGGTACAGAAGCCTGTGTATGGAGGCCTTGGACACTTTAACAATTAACAGGCTGGTGGAAAGTGAAGACCCACTAAGGGAAATGGAAAGAAGTGGCCAGTGAGGGAAGTGGGAAATTGGCAAGAGTAGTATTTAGAAACCTATAGGGGAAAGTGTTTCAAGAACTAGGAAACAGCTAATTGTATCAGTGCTGTTGATATGTTTTGGCAGGATAGAGGTCATTGCTGACATTCATTGGTCCTATTTCAGTGGAATGGTGAGGAAGAAAGCCCAATATGAATGGGTAGAGGCGAGAAGAGGTGCTGAGTAAATGGAGACAGTGAATAAAACTTATTGTATACAGAAGTGTTGCTATGAAGGGGAGAAGGAAAATGAGATCATCGTTGGAAAAGGCTTGTAGTAAGGGATGTTTTCTTTTTGTTAAGAAGTTTATTTTAAGAAGTTTAAGAAGGGGATATTAAGCCATCTTTGTTTGCCAATGGTAGTGATACAATAGAGGGAGAAATTGGTGCTAGAGAGAATTGTGTGAACAAAATCCTTGAGTTGTTGACCTTGTAACAAGTAAGAGGGTGGAATCTGTAGGTATACAGGTAAGTTGGTGGAATTGATGGTGGGAAAGTTTAGATTTCATCTAATTGTATCTATTTCAATACACCATGAAGTATAAGGTATTAATATGTGCTGGTGACAATGGGACAGTTTGTAGAAGAGAGGAGATGTGACATAGATGGTAATGGGGAGCATGGAGTTCTGGGTACCAGTGGTAAAATAAAAGAAACAGTCTCTACTGGAGAGGAATAGTTGCCAGGAGTAGTGTCTCCAGGGTACAGGATCATATGGATGTAACTGGGTGGTTAACAATGGTGGGGCTGGGAAGTTTGGCTTCTGAAGGTGGGGAAAAAATGGGGATGAGAAGTGTTCTGGGATTAAGTAGCTTTATAATTTTGATAAAATTTATGGTTTTAGAGTGACCAATCTGTCCCATAGCTAGAGATGTTACATATTGAGAATATGTATTATGAATAATTTTGTCTCTTTATTACTTTACTTACAATAGAGCATAGCATTTCTTATTTTATCTATCTATCCATGAATATTTACTCTAAATGAACACATGAGAGTCTTCTAGGTAGATTTTACACAGCAGTGCATATTTTGGTAGTTTCTACTTTCTTGTTATGTGAATCAGGCTTATTTCCTGTATTTAGGATTACTTTCTTAACAGATATCCAGGTTTGACTGTATTGAATAAAAGGCTAAGAACATTTTTTGAGGCTCTTAAAACATTGCTAGATAAATCTGCAAAAAGATTTTCTAATTTATACTTTTACCAACAACGTGTGAAAAGGTATGTTTCACACCAACTTCTCTGAGGGCTACTAACCCCAGAGATGAGGCAGTGTAAAGCAGATTGTTTTTTTTTTTTTTTTTTTTACAGGCTCAAATGAGTGGTTCTGGTCTATACTTTCTTGGTAAGGGTCAATTATGCTTGTTGGGGATGTGAGGAGTTGATGAGGCTTCTCCTCATTCACCTTCCAGTTGTGTGGTTTTATTTTAGAATGCAGACTTTGGTTAGATGTTAATCCTCTTTCTAAATCTTTTTCAATGAGTATGAAAGCTTGTGGAAAGTTGCATGTGAATCTGGTATGTATTAAACTTTTAACATTAATTTTGAAAACTGTGTACGTGTAAGAGTACATATGTGCACAAGTATACCTACACACATATGTTGAATATGGTTTTCTAAAATAGTTTTTAAAAATTTGGGTAAAGGGGGCGCCTGGGTGGCTCAGTCAGTTGAGTGTCTGACTTCAGCTCAGGTCATGATCTCACGGTCCGTAAGTTCGAGCCCCACATCGGGCTCTGTGCTGACAGCTCAGAGCCTGGAGCCTGTTTCAGATTCTGTGTCTCCCTCTCCCTCTCTGCCCCTCCCCCATTCATGCTCTGTCTCTCTCTGTCTCAAAAATAAATAGACGTTAAAAAAAATTTAAAAAATTTGGGTAAAGGATTTTTGGTATTTATTCACTCCATTCCAGCTTTGTGGAAGTATTTACACTTACGTCTTTAAGTGTTACCATTTTGAAAGGAAAATTTGTCTATATTATTACCACAATCATGGGGCTGTAAAACTTAATATAGTTTGCTGCTGTTTTAGACATGTTGATAAGTAACTTTTTATCCCACTTTAAGACAAGTTTTTTTTTTAAAGATAAAGTGAAGCTTATGCACATATCAGATACATATTTAACTTTTCTCAAGGAAAATGATCTAAGATGCTTGTCAGAACATCATGGTAGCGCATAATTTTTCTGTTTTCTAATTTGCAGCTCAGTGGCTGGACTTTCATTGTTCTAATTTTAATCACATCAGTCATTTGCAAAACACCTGATATTCCTTTTGGACTTACTGTACTTTATTAGTTTTTTGGAAAGTTCTTGGAAATTTAAATTTAAGTGTCCTTTCCTACATTACTTTGGTGACGGTGTGTCTCTTGAGTGGACATTTATAATACCCAGCCCCCACACTAGTGGGTTATGTTGATCAGTGTCACTTAACTGAGTAGCTTTTTGCCTAGCCTCTGTACTAACAATTCTGGCTTGTCTTAACATATAACTTTCTAATAGGTCCTGGTTTCTGGACATCTTCTCTCCATCTGAATCCATACTCATTTTTGTAGGCTTGCTCTATTGTTTTACATCTAACTCTAACGTGCTGTTGGCCTTTAATTTTCTTTATTATTTGTTTTGTTTTTTACGTAAGCATCTTCAAAGAGTAGAAAACTCATTCACTCACAAAAGGATAGATATTGTTTTGCCAGCAGAAAAGACAGACTTTTAATAGTCTGTTTTCTTAGACTTACCTATTTTATAGCAATAGTATGTATTTGTGAGTTGATAGTTGTGTGTGAAGGCTGTGGATTCAGGGCAACAGTGTCTTATTAGAGTATAAACTGTGGGATGAATCATGTAGAACATCTAATGTAATGATTCTTTACCTTCCCTGTCATAATACATTTCAAGGACACACCACAGCCACATCACTAGCAGTGGTTCAGTATTGCAGGTCCTAGCAGAGGGGAGAAGTGGACCTGGTTTTTGAAGTCTGAAAAGGTCCTAGGGAGATGACAGTTTTATTTTGAATCTTCAAATGAGCATTCGTATTTTAGAGAGTAAAGAATTGGTTTCACTAGTCTATATCCTTCATGTGGGTATTGTTTACCATGGTACCTCTAGTATCTTGCATAATATTTAGTCAGATATACCTATTGAATGAATAGAGAAGATACTGAAGTACATAATGGTGAATGATATAAGCAAAGTCAAGTGGCTAATAGGTTTTATGGCTGGGAGTTTTGATTACTTTGTGTTTTTGGTCAATTTTGTTCTGCCTTATAAGGAGAAGAAACATGACCTCTTCTTGATAGATAGCTGCTCACTTTCTCTCATTTAAAAAATTTCCTTGCTAGCTCAGAACTCTAACAATAACAGTAGAAACAAATACTGGAAATAGTGCTTCTTATGTTTTAGATACTCTTCCAATCTTCACAGCAGTGCTATTACTATTTTAAAATAAAAAAAAGTTTATTTATTTCTGAGACAGAGAGAGACAGAGCATGAGCAGGGGAGGGGCAGAGAGGGAGAGAGACACAGAATCTGAAGCAGGCCCCAGGCTCTGAGCTGTCAGCACAGAGCCCGATGTGGGGCTCGAACCCACAAACCATGAGATCATGACCTGAGCTGAAGTCAGTCTCTCAACCGACTGAGCCACCTAGGTGCCCTGAGCAGTGCTATTACTATTAATAATACTAGGTATGGATTATCCCGTTTATAGCTAATAACACTAACTGAGGTATAGAGAGATTAAGTCACTTGACTGAGAAGACACAGCTGGTAAGTTGCTATGTCTCTTCTATTGCTGTTGTTACTCCAATATTAAAAGCACATTTTGGTACTCTTCTCTGTATAATTCTTAATAGACTTGGTCTATATAAACAATTGAAGGAGAAGAGCTTTTCACTCATTTGGTAATTTGTTAAATATTTATTGAGCACATGTTCTTTGGTAGAACTTGAGCTAGGCACTAGAGGAAAAGAATGAATATGATAGTTCCCATTCTTAAGGCAAAGACAGAATATATCATTATATTAGAACGTAAGTGTTATTGTAGAGGTGTTCATTTATTCAAATATTTGAGAACTTGTGATCCATTAGGCACTGTGTTCTAGGTATTTTTGAGAAATCATTGATTAAGAAGCAGTGCCCGTTCTCAAGGAGATTTTAGTAAATGGGGTCACTGGCACACAAGCAGCTAAAATATATCACAATACATGTTATAATGTTGGTTTGCATAAAGTACATTGGAAACATTAGGATGGTGTGTCCAAGTCTCCTGGGAACATGAAAAGCCAATTTATTTGTAGGGGGCTGATGTTGAATTCTGTCCTGAAGGAGAGTTAAAATTTATGGGTGAATAAGTTAAGAAAGAGAATGCTAAGCAGAGGCACAGAACTATGACAAAATGAGTATTTCTGATGCATGAGGCTGAAGTGGCAAATGAGGAGCAGGTTGAGAAGGGTCTGATCTACCATGGAAAGGATTTCTTCTGCCTAGGTTACTATTCTTTGCCCCCTGGTATCTTATCCTGGGATCCTGATTATTCCTTCCATTTCTCTGATCTTTAAGTTTGTTCTTACCTTGACTACGCTATCTGCTTACTTTTCTTGGCCTTGGTTGATCTTGGTCTTTGTTTCTGACCTGTCTGAACCTGATCTTTGTACATTCTGAACACCTTTTTCTGCTGGAGCTGCTGAGTCTGGGCTGTACATCTTGAAATCCTTCAGGAAGTATGAGTCACATGCACAGAAAGAATTTGTTACCTGGGAATCATGTAGTTACTACAGAATGCATTGGCTAGATCATAGTATCTTCTTCAATGTGCACCAGTTCAGTGTTCATTTTTTCCCCCCAATTTCTGTTTTTATTTGGGTAATTTTCTTGTCTCAAATCAGACAGTAGGATTTTTTTTCTGTAATATCATAGGGTAGTATTACATATACAATTACCTCTGGTAATAACTGAACAAAAATTATGACCAAACATTCTTATGACAATCAAATTATGACATTCAATTTCTTTCTCCCTAGTATTTGATGATTAGAATATTTATAATCTTCTCTTTCTCTTTGTCTGTATTGCTTGCCACTCACTTTTGCTAATTTCCCACTTCTTCTAGAATTTCCTTTTTAAATTCTGTATATTATATCCATGTTTTAAAAAGTGTTGTATGAGGTTTTTTGGAAATGTATGCCTCTCTAATTTTCTTTCTCTCTTGTTTTGTATGAAAACTAGGGCAGGGGTGCCTTGGTGGCCCAGTTGGTTGAGTGTCTGACTTCTGATTTTGGCTTAGGTTTGTAAGATTGAGACCCACGTTGGGCTCTGAGCTGAGTGTGGAGCCTGCTTGAGATTCTCTCTCTCCCTCTCTCACTCTGCGCCTCTACCCTGCTCTAATGCTCTCTCTTTATAAAAAAGTAAAACCAAAAATGGAGGGCATTATTTGTAACAACACAGATGGATCTTGAGGGTGTTATGCTAAGTGAAACAAATCAGACAGAGAAAAACACTGTATGATCTCACTTGCATGTGGAATCTAAAACAAACAAACAAACAATGAAACAAACAAGAAACAACCTGAATTCCTAGATAACAGAGAATAAATTGGTGGTTTTCAGGGACTGGCAGTGGGGGTGGATAAAATGAGTGAAAGAGGTCAGAAGGTACAAACTTCCAGTTATAAAATAAGTAAGTCCTGGGGATGTAATGTACAGCATGGTGATTAATTAATAACACTGTGTTGTATATTTAAAAGTTGCTAAGAGAATAAATTTTAAAAGTTCTTGTCATAATAAAAAAAGCTTTATAACTATGTGTGGTGGCAGGTGTTAACTAGACTTATTGTGTCGATCATTTCATGATATGTGCATATATTGAGTCATTATATTGCACACCTGAGAGTAATATAATGTTATCTATCAATTATATCTTAAAAAATACGGGGCATCTAATATTTTTCCTCTAAACACTATTAGGTCCATTTTTATGAAATTCTATTTTGGCATTAGAAAGGGCCTTTGGTGGAGTGCCTGGGCGGCTCAGTCGGTTGAGCGTCCGACTTCAGCTCAGGTCATGATCTCATGGTTTGTGAATTTGAGCCCCATGTCGGGCTCTGTGCTGACAGCTCAGAGCCTGGAGTCTGCTTTGCATTCTGTGTCCCTCTCTCACTGTGCCCCTCTCTCACTCATGCTCTGTCTCTCTTTCTCTCAAGAATAAATAAAACATTAAAAAAAAAGGGTCTTTGACAAGAACTCAGAGTAGAATTTAAAAGGGGTAAGTTAGCAAACTTAATATAGCCTAAGATATAGGTATCTGTGTACTTAGAATTTAGGGTTTGTGGCCTAAGGATCATAGATTACCCTACCTTATACAATCAAAATTATAAAATCACCTAGCTTTTTGATAAAGATTTTCTAGACTTCCAGTTTCTGGATGGAGTTAAGGAATAGACTACATTTGAAAAACAATGAATATGAATAGAATTATAACAATTTCTGTTCTTTTTTAGTAGAAACCAAGAAAACTACTTTAGTCCAAATTCAGATGCAACATTTAACTATTGGTTCACTTATAGTTACAGTAGAATTCTTTTTGCCAGATCTACATAACAATGGTCAACCTTATTTAAAAGACAGCTGGAAACACAAATTCTATAAGAAACAGTACAGTATAGGGGCACCTGGTTGGCTCAGTCAGTTAAGCCTACGACTTTGGCTCAGGTCATGATCTCATGGTTTGTGAGTTTGAGCCCTGCCTTGGGCTCTGTGCTGACAGCTTGGAGCCTGGAACCTGCTTCAGATTCTGTGTCTCATTCTCTCTCTGTTTCTCCCCCACTTGTGCTCTGCCTCTCTCTGTGTCTCAAAAATAAATAAATGTAAAAATAAATTTGAAAAAAAAAAAAAGAAACAGTACAGTATAGTGGAAAGAAGATTTTATTTGTTGTCAGAAGTATCAGGTTCTAGCTCTGCCTGTGTAACTTTGGATAATTCTTTTGGTATGTCTGGGCTTTCCTTCACAACTGTGAAAAAAAAATGTTACACTAGATCTTTATGGAAAAAGTCCATGGATTTATCCTAGAAGGGAAGGGAGGTATTGGTAGTGAGAGACACAACCCCTGTACCTGTAATCCTTTATAGGAAAAAACAAAGAATAAGAGGGCAATCTATTACTTAACTTGGGTTTGACATCTAAATAACATAACATTAAAAAAGAAAAGAGTTTGCCTATCGCTCTTGAGGTTCAGTCAGAAGATAAAATATTTGTCTTCCTAAATTCTTATTTTCTTCAAAGTTCCTCAAGCTTTTTAGGTTTTATATTAAGAAATTAGAATATCCCACACTAATTTTTGTATTTATATCTTTGCTAACAGGAGGATGCATGTTATTTGTTCACTATTGGTACCTAACTTTTATTAAAATGCTTGTTACTACCGAGCTGTGGTCATTAGGGTAAACCCATCTACAACAAAATATCCAGGTTTGTGATAAGAATAAATTGTTATGTTGTGAGAAGGATGACTAGCACAGTGATATTTAAAAAAAAAAAAGTAAACGATTTAAGGCTATAAATACCTGGCTATGAAGGGGGCAATTAGTTAAATAAATGTAAACGTATTTATGCATTTGCTAGGGTGATATCATGCTGGTACATATTTTTTTTCTTTTTAAACTGGCTTAATGTTTTCTAATTTAAGATGGAGGCCAGGCAGGAACCCTGCTGCAATGTCACAGTGTATAATTATTGGACAAACAGCAGCAATCTTTAAAGCAAATTTCACACTATCTCTGAGACTAGTGTCATACATTGCTAGTTTGAATTAGTTTGTGAAAGTTATTTATATATCAAACACTTTAAATTAATGAAAGACAGCATTTCATTAATAATTTAGGCCTGGAAACTTATGTTTGCAAAGGTAATATAGCTACAAATAAGTATGTTAAGCAAAGATTAAATATTTAGATTTTATTTTCTTTTGTGATAAATCACTTATAAATTATTTCCTCCCTTTAACTTGTTGTTAGGACCTGAAGGTTAGCTTCTAGTATCTACCAGAAAACAAGTAGCATGTTTAAGCTTAACTTCCCATAGGACCATACTTGTGTCTTTTGCTTCCCACTGCAGCCAGTCAATTCCATCTGTGTCTCCCATGCTAGTTCTCTTCTCACCTTGTGACTCCATTTCCTGTAACAAATTTCAAGTAACACTTGGCTGGGAGCTTTGTGATTACCAGAGGGGGGACCCCTCCCACCCCTCCCTTTCATATAGCCTAAGCCATAAGGGAGAAATGACAAGGATAATCCTAATATCCCTACTATTTACTATGCAATCTTATTTGCATTTTCCCTTCTTAAAGAGTACCTTAGACAAGATAGTGGTAGGCTGATTTGTTAAGAATCCAAGCAGGAAAAGGGGCTCCTGGGTGGCTCAGTGGGTTAAGTGTCCGACTTTGGCTCAGGTCATGATCTCCCAGTTCGTGAGTTCAAGTGCCCCCCCTCCCCCCCGCCCCCATCGGGCTCTGTGCTGACAGCTCAGAACCTGGGGCCTGCTTCGGATTCTGTGTTTCCCTGTCTCTCTGCCCCTTTCCTGCTCACACTCTGTCTTTCTCAAAATAAATATTAAAAAGAAAGAAAGAAAGAAAGAAAGAAAGAAAGAAAGAAAGAAAGAAAGAATACAAGCAGGAAATGAAGCTATGGTGGGATCATGGTAGCACAGGCAGGGCTTAGAAAAGATAGATGGTCAGGAGGTGAAAATCTGGACAAGGCTAGATTGTAATAGAACTGAAGATATATAAAGCCTTGTTTAGAAGCGGGATCTACCAACAAGGAAGGTCAGGGTTTGGTTAGCAGGCAGAATCTGAGTGGAAATATGGAAAAGCAAACTCAAGGCAGAATTTCAGTCAACACCATGGACAGTTCCCAGTGCTGTCTCAGCACAGGTGTTTGCTCTGATAGCTGCCTCTGGCAGCATAGTTAGGACAGTGGTAGTACTTGGCACAGTGACTAGACTTACTAATAGATGCCAGTAATAGTACCTCACTCTGAAGTGGATTTGAAGTTGATCAGAATTAGTAAATGCTTCATTGTGTGCACTTTAGAAATACAATAGTCAGTATACTATAACGCATGGACAACTTGCAGTTTTGAGGTTGAACAATTAAGCTTTGCTTCAAGGACACTGGAAAGATATAATAATTATCTTACAGATCTCTATGGAAATTGGGAAGCAGTAAGTCATAATGGTTAAATAAAGGCATTTCTGGCCCTGAATATCATTTGTATTATCTGAGTTCCTTAATCTTTCCAAGGCATAGTGTAGACATTGTGAGCATACTCCAGTTATAACACATGGATGATAATAGTGCTGACACTAAAGGGTTGTTGAGAGGATTAATTGTTAGTATTTATTACTAGAACAACAATAGTAGTAACAACAACAACAATAATAATTGTAGTAGTATATGATATTTACTATACTATAATCCTACTTATTCCATTAAACTCTTCAAAACTGCCACATTGCCACATGGGCCTGAGGATCCTGGTGAATGTCTTAAGTATGCCAGTCTTATTTGTATGAAAGACTTTATAAAGGTTAGTAGATATTACTTCTTACATTAGAGAAGTGTGGTAAAGTCTCTATGGGTTGGCCGGTTGAGAACCACTGTTAAAATATAATAAAAGTTAAAAGTCAGAACTACCAATTTAGAGGTATAAATATGCCTGGATCCTTGAGTGACCAAAGCTAAGATTGAAAGCTTTGACTTAGGGATGTGTACTTTTATCTCAGATTTATTTTTAAGTTTATTTATTTTGAGAAGGAGAGAGAGATAGAATGAGCAGGGAAGGGTCGAGAGAGAGAGAGAATCTCAAGCAGGCTCTGTGCTGTCAGTGCAGAGCCCTATGTGAGGCTCAAACCCATGAACTGTGAGATCATGAGCTGAGCTGAAATTAAGAGTCTGACGCTTAACTGAATGAGCCACCCAGGCACCCGAAATTTATTCCTTTTAGGGTTGTTTGCTTCTTAATCATGTAAGAAAAACCTTCAACAATTTTGAGTCTACTGTATAGTAATACAGTTAAAATAGTTAAATGATCTGGGGCCCCTAGGTGGCTCAGTTGGTTAAGCTTCTGACTTCAGCTCAGGTCATGATCTTGCGGTCTTTGAGTTTGGGTCCTGCATCAGGCTCTGTGGTGACAGCTCAGAGCCTGGAGCCTGCTTCACATTCTGTGTCTCCCTCTCTCTCTCTGCCCTTCCCCCACTCATGCTCTGCTCTCTCTCAAAAATAAATAAACATTAGAAAATTAAAAAAATAATTAAATGATCTGGGTGGGAATAGTAACAAGTTTGGTATAAAACCTCATAATTCTAATAACTAGTTGCGAGTGGTGTGCACATGTGTATATGTGTGTTGGTGAGTGGGTGTGGGTATGACCAGGGTAGAAATCTAACAAAGAACATGTAATTCACTGCCGTTATTTTGAGTGCCCACATTATATAGCCCATTGCTTAAGGTATAAGTAGGCTTCAGATATCTCAGGGAGAGAGTTTGGAATTGTGAAGAATTGTCAGGGTTATTTTGGAACCAGAATAGCTTAAGTTTGAATTTCAGAACAGAAACTTACTGCACCTTGGACAAGCCCTTGAACTTCTTTGAACCTCCAGTCCCTCCTCAATAAAATGCAGATAATATTTATTTTGAGAATTGTTAAGAAAATTTGGGATGGCACACAGTAGGCATTTGATAATAGCAACTGTCATTATTTTTGTTAAATTAATGTAGCAATTCAGCCAGTCCTTTGCACCAAATTGTTTATATTAAAAATTCTCTTCTTTTGTGATTTTGCCAAAGGTGAGTATTATTCTTTAAGAGTCATCTTCAGTGATAGTTTAAACTTTTAAAGTTAAAATGTTTTTAGAATTTACTTTATCTTCTTTAAATATGTAAAACTGCACATTTCCCTGCTTTTTTGATGAAGTTTTAAATTGAAATCTTTAAAAAAATTTAATGTTTATTTATTTTTGAAAGACAGAGAAAGACAGAGAACAAGTGGGGGAGGGGCAGAGAGAGAGGGAGACACAGAATCTGAAGCAGGGTCCAGGTCAGCACAGAACCCAATGTGGGACTCGAACCCATGAACTGTGAGATCATGACCTGAGCCAAAGTCAGACGCCCAACTGACTGAGCCACCCAAGGACCCCTAAACTGAAATTTTAATAGTTGCTTTCAGACATTTCCATGAACAATGTTCACACTCTATTAATAGTTTTTCAGGTCATGTGACAGTATGTATTTGTATCTTTAATTGAAAAGCCTGCATGGCTGTTGAATTTAAACAGACTGTTCTTTTCATTAACTTTTACATTTTCTGTGTTATTATGTTTAAAATGAACTTCTCCATCACAGGGAAAACACATTTTCCTTGGTGGGATGAATCACTGTTGACTGATTCATCTTCCTCTCAGGGCGGAAGCTTGGTCTAGTGGCTCAAGCTGTGATGTGTGAGTCAGTTGTTCAGGCTCCATTCCCCTTTTGGCTCTCCAATAGTTGGTTAAATCTCTTGCCCAATGGAGATGGCACCTCCCCTCATAGGGGGATTGTCAGAAGTGATGAATTTGCTCAAGGAAGAGTGGGAAATGGGCTGATGGAGAAAAGTGAGAAAAATATCCGTCCTCATTTAAAGCAACACATTTGGTATTCACCTTTTCCCCTGGATCAGCATTGACTTCAGGGACTTAGTTGTAATCAGAAGCAGTTGGATATTGGGACTTCAATTGCAGACCAGAAGAGATAATTACCTATACAGCCCTTCTCCAATAGTGACATCGAAGTGACTTAATAGGCAATGAGGATTGATTGTTAGTCTAAAGATAGGAGGCCTGTTAAAGCTTTTATTACAGTGATGTTTTCCTTTTAAACACCACTGAACTGAAGATTTTCTCAATATGGTTTTAATCTCTGAGAGGAGAGATACACAGGACTAAAAGCAAACATATTGTTAGTACTTTATATTACTCGGTAAGCTTTTAGCTTTAAACAGGCTGTACATTTTACATTTAGCATATAGAGTAAGGAAAGCTTTAAAGCAAAATGAAGTGGTCTTATGTCATTATGCAGCTATTTACAAAAGAATCCATAAAAGAAGAGATTTTCTTTAAAGATATATCAATAGAATTATAAAGCTAGCATTACAATAAGCCAGTCATGTACTGATTAAATAAAGATATGCCAAAGCACACTTTTAAGTTTTATGATTTGATATATTGTTTATTTAAGTGTATAGGCACAGTATTGGGGCTAGTTTGTGTATGTCCACTTTTGTATCATATTACTGTTTAATTATTCTCCAACTCTGGGCCGCTTGGCTGTTAGAAAGAACATTTTTCAGTCTCATGCTCTTTTCCTTTTCTGTGCTGTTTCTGGGGGCACTTTCATCAGGGTCTTAGAGTTTTGTGTCTCAGTTTGGATTCACCCAGGACTTGAATACAGTTTATTTGGGAGATGATTCCAGGGAATAGGAGAATGAAGAAGGGATACAGAGAAGAAAGTCAATAGCATGTTACTAAGCAAGTTACTGCAGTGTGCAGCTGTAGCCCAGTGTTAACTGGGATTTCTGGGATACACGTGAAACACACCTCAGAATTATCCTCACAGAGGGACAAGGAAGCTGAGGTATTTGTCCCCATCCAGCAGTGGCTGACGGCTCCTTCCTGGGGCATTAACTCTCTTACAGCTTGCCTATGCATAGGCTGAGTGTGCTTCCAACGGTAGAAAGAACTTGCAGGCATGGAGACACAAGTGTTCTTGGTAAGCAGGTTTCAACACATAGAGGTGGTGCCAGTGGGATATGAGCAGGCATTAACCCTATTTGCCACATACTCTTTTCTTCGTAGTTATTTTTTCCAGCAGAAATTTCTCCTTTGCTTCTTCCTTTGGAAGTATTGCCATAATAGTTTTTTATTCAATTTCTTTTTAAAAATTGTGGCAAAATATAGCCAACATAAAATTTTACATATTACCATGTGGAAGTTCAGTGGTATTGAGTACATGCACAGTGCTGTGCAACCATAAGCACCATCTATCTTCAGACCTTTATTGACATCCCAGACTGAAATTTCTTCTCCATTAAACAACAAATCCCAATTCCCCTCTCCTAAGGCTCCGGCAACCACTATTCAACTTTCTGTCTGTATAAATTTGACTATTCTAGGTGCTTTATATGTGTGGAATCATACAGTATTTGTTCTTTTGTGTCTGGCTTATTTTATGTAGTGTCATGTCTTCAAGGTTCATCCATGTTGTTGCATATACCAGAATTTCATTCTTTTTAAAGATTGAATAATATTCAATTGTATGTATATATCACATTTTATCTGTTCATCTGTTGATAGACACTTGGATTATCTTCACCTTTTGGCTGTTGTGAATAATGCTTCTATGAACACTGATGTATAGATCCTTGCTTTTAGTTCATTTGGCTGTGGAATTGCTGAATCACATGATAATTCTACATTTAAGTTTGAGGAACTACCATACGGCTTCCCCAGTAGCTGAATCATTTTACATTCTCACCAATACACAAAATTTAAAAAAAAGTTTTTTTCTTTAATGTTTACTTATTTTTGAGAGAGAGAAAGAGAGAGAGACAGAGTGTGAGGAGGGGAGGGGCAAAGAAAGACAAATAGAGACACAGAACCGGAAGCAGGCTCCAGGCTCTGAGCTGTCAACACAGAGCCTGATGCAGGGCTTAAACCCATGAACTGTGACATCATGAACTGAGCTGAAGTCAGACACTGAACCGACTGAGTCACCCAGGTGCCCCAATATATAAGAATTTCAATTTAACCACATCCTCATCAATACTTGTTATTTTTAAAGATAATAGTCTACTAATGGGTGTGAAATGTATTCTTTCTCTTATAACTTACTTTAATATTATTTTGCTGTATTCTTTGAACACCTCTGGTGTAGAGAAAAGCACACTTTAAAATATTTATATAAAATTTAGTTGATCTAAAATGTTCTTTAAAAAATTTTATTTATTTTGAGAGGGAGTGCATGTGCAAGCAGGGGAGGGGCAGAGAAAGAGGAACAGAGAGAATCCCATGCAGGCTCCCTGCTCAGTGCATACCCCAATGTGGGGCTCAGTCTCATGACTGTGAGATCATGACCTGAGCCGAAATCGAATTGGAAGCTTAACCCACTGAGCCACCCAGGTGCCCCTAAAATGTTCTTTTAGATAAACATTTACATTTTCTGTTATAAATTAATACATTATCATTACAGATAATTTAGAAAACATAAAAATATATGAAGCAGATAAAATTCACGTGTAGTCTTATGAATTAAATATAATTAATGAAAAATAAAATTTATTGAATAATTTATTCAACACATTTATATGACGGTAATTTTTATATTTTATTTTCTCTTTTAAAAATTTTAAACTTATTTAAATTCAAGTTAGTTAACATACAGTGTAGTATTAGTTTCAGGAGTAGAACCCAGTGATTCATCACTTACATAAAACACTCAGTACTCATGCCAACAAGTGCCCTCCCTAATGCCCATCACTCATTTAGCCCATCCCCCCCCACCTCCCCTCTAGCAACCCCCCCATTTGTTCTCTGTATTTAAGAGTCTCTTTTGGTTTGCTTCCCTATTGTTTTTATCTTATTTTTCCCTCCCTTCCCCAATGTTCATCCCCTACATGCTTCTCGAGTTCCACATATGAGTGAAATCATATGGTATTTATCTTTCTCTGCCTAAACTTATTTTGCTTAGCATAATGCACTCTGGTTCCATCCATATTGTTGCAAATGGCACGATTTCATTCTTTTTGATTGCCAAGTAGTATATATATATATATATATATATATATATATATATATATATATATTTATACCACATCTTCTTTATCCATTCATATATTATGGTGACTTTTAAAGCCTGGATACCAAAGCCACACCGTCTTGAAGTTAAATCCTCACTCACTCTCTGTTTGACTTTGGGAAAGTTGCATGACCTCTCAAAATCTCAATTTCTTTTTGTATAAAGATGGGGATAATAACGATAACTTAAGGTTGTCATGGGGATTAAATGTTCATCATTGCAATGGTGTGCTATCAAGCAAATTACTGAAAAAAATAGACCAGAGGCCTGTTGCTTTAGTAGACTGATGAAGAAAGAGATCTTAATAAAGAAATCATTATAACGAATATATAATTGCAAACTAAGAAAGGTTCTGTGAAAAAGTAAAAACACAGTTCTAGAATAGCTTCCAAAATAAGTAAGTAAGTAAGTAAGTAAGTAAGTAAATACATACATATATACATAAAAAGGCCTGACTTGGGGTGCCTGGGTGGCTCAGTCGGTTAAGCGTCTGACTTTGGCTCAGGTCATGATTTCATGGTTTGTGAGTTTCAGCCCCGTGTTGGGCTCTGTGCTGACAGCTCAGAGCCTGGAGCCTGCTTCAGATTGTGTCTCCTTATCTCTGCCCCTACCCCACTCGTGGTCTGTCTCTGTGTCTCTTTCTCAAAAAATGAATAAACATTAAAAAAAAAGATGACTTAAGGGTCCCTGAAGTCTTCCTTAGGGAAGTAATGCTTGGGGGAATCTAAATATTGAAGATATGTTAACTGTATGGATTTTGGGGTAGGATTGCCATGGGAAAGTATTTTAGGCAGAGGAAAAGATTGTTTTATGATGGAAGGAGAAGATATGGGAATATACAGGAAATAGCACTATGTTCAAGATTGGAGCGTCAGAAAATTACTCATAGAAGGGGAGATACTGAGTTTGTTTTTGAAAGAGAAGGAATATTTTGCAGGGTAGAAGTTGGAGGAAGGCAGACAATATGCTCCAGGCAGAAGGAACATTTTAGAAGCTTCATTCATACTTGCCATTTGGTGTACTGGGAACCTAAAGTATGAAGAAGGTAGTGGTAGGACGTTAAAATGGAGAAGTAGGTAGAGGCCAGATGATGAAGGATGTCAAAGCCATGCAGAATCTAGAGTGTTATCTGTGGGCAGTTGGGGAACATTGAAAGAGTCATGGAGGAATATGACCAGATTTGCATTTTTGAAACAACACTGTGGGATATATGAAAAATGGTTTCAGAGTTGAGGTGAGATTGGAAGCAGAGAAATAAATCAGGGGTTAGGGTAATTATTTGGATAGTCATTTCAGGAGATGATGAGAACCTGGATTGGAGCTGTGATTGTGGGGATAAGCAGGATGGAGAGTTTTGAGAGATTAAGTCCTAGAATAGCATTTAGTGACCCATGGGATATGGAGGATGAGGGAGAGAAATACAGAATAAAGTAAGCTCTCTGGTTTGGGTGGTTGGAAGGATTGGAAATATGGATTAAGCATGCACCCATCCTCCCCACACCCCACCTCCATCCTCTTGATCATAGAGGAGGAAATGGAGACAAAAGATTTCAGTTTGGAACAAACAATTCTAAAATTTGTATGGAATCACAGAAGATCCCAAATAACCAAAGCAATCTTAAAGAAAAAGAAAAAAAAAGCAAAGCTAATGGCATCACAGTTCCAGACTTCAAGTTATATTACAAAGCTGTAGTAATCAAAACAGTATGATACTGGCACAAAAATAGACACACAGATCAATAGAACAGAATAGAAAACTGAGGAATAAACCCACAGCCATATGGTCAATTAATTTTTGGCAAAGCAGGAAAGAATATTCAATGGAAAAACAATCTCTTCAACAAATGGTGTTGGGAAAACTGGACAGCAACATGCAAAAGGAAGAAATGGGACAACTTTCTTACATGATACACAAAAATAAATTTAGAATGCATTAAAGACTTAAATGTGAGGCCTGAAACCATAAAAATCCTAGAAGAGGACACAGGCAGTAACCTCTTTGACATCTAGCATAGCAACTTTTTTCGAGGTATGTCTCCTGAGGCGAGGGAAACAAAACCAAAAATAACTGCTGGGACTGCATCAAAATAAAAGCTTATGTACAGTGAAGGAAACAATCAACAAAACTAAGAGGCAACCTACTGAATGGGAGAAGATATTTACAAATTACATCTGATAAAGGGTTAGTATACAAAATATATGAAGAATTTATACTACTTAACACCGAAAAACCAAATAATCCAATTAAAAAATGGGGATAGGACATGAACAGACATTTCTCCAAAGAAGACATCCAGATGGCCAACAGATATGAAAGATGTTTATCATCACTTACCATCACTTACACCTGTCAGAATGGTTAAAATCAACAACACAGGAAACAACAGGTGTTGGCAAGGATATGGAGAAAAAGGAACGCTTGTGCCTTGTTGGTGGGAATGTAAACTGGTTTGTATTTACCCAAAGAATACAAAAACACCAGTTCAAAGAGATACATGCAGCCCTATATTTATAGCAGCATTATTTACAATAGCCAAGATATTGAAGCAGCCCAAGTGTCCATCAATTGATGAGTGGCTAAAGAAGAGGTGATATCTATCTATCTATCTATCTATCTATCTATCTATCTATATCTATATCTATATCTATATCTAATAATATAATTATTATTCAGCCATAAAAGTGAATACAATCTTGCTATTTGCAAAGACATGGATGAAACTAGAGAGTATAATGCTAAGCAAAATAAATCAGTCAGAGAAAGACAAATACCATGTGATTTCACTCATATGTGGAAGGTAAGAAACAAATGAGCAAAGGGGAAAAAAGGGAAAGAGAGAGAGAGACAAATCAAGAAACACTTTTTTGTTTTTTGCTTTATTTTGAAATAGACTCTTAGTATAGAGACACACTGATGGTTACCAGAGGGGAGGGGAGTGAGGGGATGGGTGAAATTTGTGATAGGGATTAAGGAAGGCACTTGTGATGGATACTGGGTGTTGCATGGAAGTGTTGAAATCACTATACTGTACACATGAAATTAATATAACACTGTATGTTGGGGTGCCTGAGTGGCTCCAATCAGTTAAGGCTCAGGTCATGATCTCACGGTTTGTGGGTTCGAGCCCCACGTCGAGCTCTGTGCTGACGTCTCAGAGCCTGGAGCCTGCTTTGGATTCTGTTTCCCTCTCTCAATACCCCTCCCCTGCTCACAACTCTGGCTCTCTCTGTCTCTGAAAAATAAATAAACGTTAAAAAATTAAAAGAAGGTAACACTGTATGTTAACTAGCCAGAAATTAAATAAAAACTTAAGGATTTCAGTTTGGACACACGGGCTGGAAGGTAGCTGAAGGCTATATATGAGCTTGGAGGTGTCACAATTGTCTGGGCTGGAAATACAAATCTGGGAGCTATCAGTACATAGATGGCAGTAGAAGCCAATGAAATACTGTTTTGCCTGCCCCTCCTCTCCATTTCTTCCCTCATCTCCTCTTCTCAAGGCTAACTCCCTTTTTTATTTTGTTTTTCAGCTTAAAAGTTATTGCCTCCGACAGGCTTTCCATCCTCTGAGTAAATTAGGTGCCTTCTTTGTCCACTGTCCTGAGCCTGTTGACCCTCAGCACGCTCCTTAGATGCTTGTCTTCCTGGCACGATCAGTGGGGGCAGGGACTATGCCCATCTCATTTTCTTTTGTGTATCCAGTGTCTAGCAGAATGTTTGGCACGTGGAAGGTACTTAAGTAATATATGTTGATTTATTGAATACATTAATAAAGAAGATTGTTCAGGAAAAATCAGTAAAGTGAAAAGAAAGCATCAGGGTCCAATGGAGACAGAGATCAAATAAAATGAGCATTAAAGTATCCTTTAAGAGCCAATTATTGATCATGACCATTTATGTTTCTGTCTTTTTTTAATATGTATAGTTAAAAAAATTCAACACAGTAATTATTCCAGACATAGACATTATATTTTTTCTCACTTAGTATTTTAACACAAGGATTTTTGTCATTATTGAAATATCTTTATTTTTCACTTAGACTTTATTTCATTTTTGTCGGTTAGGTAGTAAGTTTGTGGGCACTCATTTGCTTTATAGTGGTGTGTTTTATTCATACTGGGATGATTTCAGAATTCCTATCATCTGATCCTTATGTGCTTACTCATTTATACATTCATATAATTACTTAATAATATATAAGATTTAGATGTTAATCTCAGAGAGCTCATTGTAGGATGGAAGAGACAGATGTACATACTTAATTACAAAAAGAGAACTTATGTACTCTAACACAGGTCTATGCTAAGTACCATGAATGTATAGTGAGGTAGCACCCTGCACATATTCCCCAAAGCCTGCTTCAGGATGATATCTGAAATTGAGTACTGTTGTATTCTCTTCTTAATATTGAACAACATAAAAATTCTGTGTCTAGATATTTATCTTTTAAAGCTTTAGATCATATGTTTGTTTACTTCTGTCTGAAAGAAGGGAAAGTGGTGTTTATTACTTGCTATGTACCTGGCACTGTACTAGGTAAACTTATTCATATCGTTTACTTTAATCTTCATTATTTCCTTAAAAATAGTTGTAGTTATCCTTGTTTGACAGAAGAAGGAGTTGAAGCTCAGAAAGGTTAAATTATCTCCCCTTAATCATGTGAGTCACAAATAGGAATTCAGAGAATTAGTATTCAAATCAAAGTCTGCCTAATACAAAAGACATTGTGCCTTTATTTATTCTAAATATGTAACTCAATGTGATTCTTAAAGAAAACTAGGACCTTGAAAAGAGACTTTTATAGATGTAGAGGATCTATATATCCTTATCGTTTGTATAAAATGTTTTAATGTTATACAGCCCCAAAAAGTTATTGTTTGATTTTCCATGGTAATACAGAAATGTTATAACACAAAAAGGACATTCATAGATAACCTCATACTTTATTTTTTACAATTTTTTAAATGTTTATTTTTGAAGGAGAGAGAGACAGAGCATGAGCGGGGGAGGAGCAGAGAGAGAGAGGGAGTCACAGAATCCGCAGCAGGCTCCAGGCTCTGAGCTGTCAGCACAGAGCCTGATATGGGGCTCGAACTCACAAATTGTGAGATCATGACCTGAGCTGAAGTCAGAACACTCAAACAACTGAGCCACCCAGGTGTCCTGATACTTGCTTTTTATCAATAGTTTTACCCTATTCCCTTCCTCTCCTATTGGGACTTTTCTCAAATCTATTAAATAGAAGAAAAACAACTGACTTACTTGATTTCCAATTCTTTTAAATGTCTTGTGGTAGCAGTAACAGTAGACAATGAATCCCGCTAAGAAATTATAGGTCAAAATAAGAAAGAACACAGCAATATTTGAGCACTAATCTTCAGTTATTTGCCATATGTGCACCTCAATCAGAGCAGTATTCCTCAGGCGTGAACTGTCTTCTTTCTCCCTCTCCCGCTCTCCATCCCTCCTCTCCCCACCCCCTTGCAGCTTCTCACCACAGTGCTAGGTACAGAGTAAGGCCTTGATATATACGTATTCAGTTGACAGGAGCAGGAGCCAGAGGCTGAGCTTATCCCACACTATAATGTCAACTGCAGAATAACAGAGCATGCTCTGGGTGATTAATGTATTTATGTATTCAACTGGTATTAGCAATATCCTCCCTGCCATCTTTCCACTCCATGTCCCTCATCTCTCAGCCCTGTGTTTGTAGAAAGGTATTTTATAAAGTGTGGTTGTTAATAAAATAAGCAAGAGGAGGCATGTGTGGGCTAAAGGTGTTAGGGAGTTATTTATTAGAAGACATTCAATTCATGTAACTGTTCTGCTTCATACACACACACACACACACACACACACACACACAGATTGTAGATGTGGCCAATCAACATTTTCTCAGTAGCAGTAAGTGAGATTGAAAAATTATATATTCATGGAATGGTGACTTTACTGCATCAGTCAGGGCTAGTTTTTTTTTTTTTAATGTTTCTTAGGAATATAACATACAGTCTAGTTAAAAACAATGTCTCTAATGAAGGTCATAAGTGATGTTTTATTTTGTAGAAATGCATTGAATAAAGCAATAAGCAGTGATTCCTGTTACCTAAAGTATTCCAAGCTGATAAACAGAACCAGAAGAAATGATAAATAATTGCTGTTTAGTTACCAGAGAGTTGGATGTTTTCTGGATGATTCTTCTTTCTTCCTCCTCTGTCTCCCCCTCTTCCTCCTTATTTTCCCCCTCCTCCTCTTCCTCTTCTTCCCCTTCTTCCTGATTTATTGAGATATGATTGACATGGGAAAAGCTGTACATATTTGATGTATACAACTTGATGAGTTGTATACATACCAACGTAACCATTGTCACTATCAAGGCCATAAACATATCCATCACCTCCCAATTTTCTTCTGCCCCTTTAATTATTATCATTATTATTTTTTGGTGCATGTGGTAGAAACATTTATGTAAGATCCACCCCCTTAGCAAATTTTTATCTTTTATCTTTTCAAATCTGGAGTTGGAATAGTGATTGAAGCAATTAGAATTATAGTTTTATATTCACATCAATACAGAAAGGATATTTTTGGTCAGTTCTACATAGATTTAGGTATATTACGTACAATTCTCAACAAGATACTTAAGGCAGTACCTTTTAGCAAAAGGGGTTGTATAAGAAATACTTGGTTCATACAATGTGTGGGGGGTTATAACTAATGTTTACAAAGCATATATAGCTAGCCATATGTCTTTTGCTTATATTGTGAGCTTTGTAGACCATTGAAACCTTTTTTTTTCAAGTGGAAAGTTGGCATCTCTCCACTGGCCAGAAGTAGCCAGTCATCCTTAATGAGGCACATGTTGTTTTGTTGGCTTAGTACTCTGGAGTCCTCCTTTATCCTTATTTCTGGATCCATTCCACAATGTCTTGATCTATTTCTTCAGAAACTGTGGTGGTTAGCCTCTAGGGAATTCTTGTTTTTGTTGCTAGACAAGTTGGAGGGACTTTAACATTCTCACTGTAGACCCTTTTGGGTTGAAGCCAGGGCTTTGCTAATTGTTATAGACCCTACCCTTCTGGGTTTATTGTGGGGGGTTCTCCTTGTCCTTGCTGTTGGCTTCCTACACTTTAAGCTGTCTGGTGTGCCTTGTGTCTCTGCACCTGGTGGAATGGGTGAGGTAGTATTTAATTCTTATGGAAAACCGATCATTTTTGGCAGAGAAAGTTTTGCTGGAAGTATCATGTGGAAGATTAACTCCTTCAAGAAATACTTCTGTTATAACCTCTGTACCTGGGAACAGAGACTCAGGTTTCTTTATGTTCAAGTCATTCATAGTCATAGCTATGCCATGCTAGTAGCATCAAAGGGCCTTTGATCATCTTTTTATTTTAAGCAGTATTAGTTGTTAGCTACCATATATGAGTTATACTTTCCATTCAGATGTGTTTTATTTAATCTTGTGTGTTGATTCAATTTTAGGATTTCAGTTCTAAATGATTCCTTTTTTTGATGACCTCTTACCTCTTTCTGCAGTTTTACAATTCAACTCAATATTGGTTGGAGATGAACATCTCAGTCAAAGAGACTCAATGCATTGACCTGCTAATGGACAGTCAGCTTCTCTTTCTGGGAATTTGAATGTTGATATATTGAGAGCAGTCATTTGGCAGTGACCAAGACTCTATATATGGTCATGAAGACTTTAGGCTAGGGGGCATGTGAGAACTTTGGTTTTAGCTAACTTTGGTCAGATTCCAACTCTAAACAGTCATATGACCAAAAAGGTCTGGTGGTATGTTAAGGGGGTCATTTGTGCACCAGAAAATAGGGAACACAAAACAATTATTTGCTAATAATATTTGAATGTTTGCCATACTATTTAACTGTTTCACTACCTCGCTGACTTTTCTTCCCTCTGCTAACAGTTGTGAGTCTAAGAGACTAAAATTATTTGGGTGAGAAACCTTAGTTATCTATATGCAAGAATCATGTGTTCATTCCTAGAAAAATTGTAATGAGGTCTCAAGGTAGGCTAGTTTAAGAATATGCTTAGAATGAAATTGGATTTAGGGTCGTGGCAATACATGGCCTTGTGAGGTAATTTGCTAAGCTTGTCTTCTGCTCAAGGGAAATGAACTTCAAGGCAATGAATGGGCAGTTAGAGTCCTTGAAAGAGTAGGGGTTAGTTCTGTGAAAAACACAGACTAGTTTGGAAGAATGTCAGGGGTAAATACCCACCCAGTTGGTGGTACTGGCATCCTGCTTCTTGGAGGAGAATGTAGAGTAGGAGAGGGAGGTCTCCACTTCCCTAAAAACATGAAGATTTTATTCCTGGAGGCTCTGAACTTAAGTATGGTTAAGTAGAGGCAATGAAACTGAAGCAAGTGGGACAACCTTGAAGAGCAGAATTATCTACTCAATGGAGGAAAATAATGACTACTATTTATTTATGTAATATGTGCTGAAAGTTGTATTAGGTAATTTAGATCATTTCTATCCTGACAGTAAACATGAAACATTGATATTAGTTTTATTTTGCAGAACAGGAAATTATTGCTTAGATTGTCTTATTATTTGTTAGTAAATGAAATGAAAACCCAGGCCTTTTCATTCCACTGAAAGTCCTAAAATAACCCTGCTTTGTCAGACTTTGGAGGATTTCTTATATTTTCCAGTAAAATCCAGAACATAAAATAGATCATCTATACTTCATTTTTGGACAAATGGAAAAGTGACGGAGTCCTTAGATATATCCCAAAACAAACAATAAAAAAAACCTCTCTCAAAATACCATATTCTGTTCAACTTTCATACCAACTGATTTCACGATGCCACACTTCAATCAAAAACATTTAGTGAGTCTTCTATAGGAAGAAATCTATGCTATTGAGATTGGCATTCAAAGTTCTCTGCTCAAGTGGTCTTTGAAATTCTCAGTAGAATCAATCCTATCTTTCTAGACTCCTCCCACTAGAAACCTAATCTTGGGCTGCAATCAAACCTGTCATTGTACTATTCTCTTTCCTTCTGTTCGTTAGCACCAGCCATCACCATGGCCTATACCACCATCTGTGTGAAACATTCCTCATTTGCTTTGTTCTTTGAATTTTTGTTATGTTTTTAGTCTATATTTTTTATATAGCAAAACATATTCTAATCTACTGTAATTATTTAAGAACCTCTACTAGAATCTATACATCCAGAGGAAGGATGC
Source organism: Prionailurus bengalensis (assembly GCF_016509475.1). Lineage (NCBI taxonomy): Eukaryota > Metazoa > Chordata > Mammalia > Carnivora > Felidae > Prionailurus > Prionailurus bengalensis. Next base: position 42,841,947 of record NC_057356.1, on the reverse strand, counting down.
TTGTGTTAAATGTCTCTTTTTTTTTAAACAAAGGAGCACTTAAAGATTTATTCACTATTTATTCACTATTATGATAAAGTTTATAGATTCATATTTGATATTATTGGTACTAGTAATGATAATAACTCATTTACTGAGTATGTATTGTGTGCAGGACACTGTGTTAGACATTTTATATAGATCTTTTATTACTCAATCTATAATAACCTTCCTGGGGAGGAAGGAGTTGAGGTAGCTAGCCTGTCACTATCTTCCCTGATTACTAGGAGTACCCTCCTGGGAAGAGAGAGGGAAGGTGGGCCAGTATAGGCTCCTTGTAAACATAAAAACAGATGGATCTCCAGGGAGATAGACTGGTGATATTTTCTAGGAAGATTTTCCTTATCTATGGATACTTAGGATAGGATACCCCTTGTTAGGATTGTTTATGGTAAACAAACCAACAATCTATGGATTTATGAAGGCTGACTCCCTGGCAAATGTCAGGTATGTCATACAACTATCTGGGGGCAAAAAATGGAGATGTTTTATGACTTGAATGCTCCTCACTATGTGGGGTGTCCTTAGAGATCTCATCTATTATTCTGAGCCAGAGAGCATGTGTCCAAAGCAGGCATAGAGAACCCAGGGAGCCAGACAGTGTCCTGGACCTTTCCCTGCTTTGTCTCTACTTCTTAATTGTTTGTATCTCCTGAGACCTGTGAATGAATATTTACATTATATGGCAAAGAAGAATTAAGGTTGAAGACAGAATAAAGATTGCTAATCTTTTGAGCATAGAGAGATTATCCTGGATTATCTAGGTGGGCCCAGCATAATCACAAGAATCCTTAAATGTGGAAGAGAAACGCTGCAAAGTCACGGTCAGAGCGATGCAGTGTGAGAGACTTGATCAGTCATTGCTGGTTTTGAAGATGGAAGTGGCCATGAGTTAAGCAATGGAAGCAGTCTCTAGAAGCCAAAAAGACAAGGAAAGGGATTCTTCTCAGCTTCTAGAAGGACTATAACCTTGACAACATCTTGATTTTAGTCTAGTGAGATCTGCTTTAGACTTCTGACTTCCAGAACTGCAAGATAAATTTGCATTGTTTTAAGCTACTAAATTGGTGGTAATTTCTTACAGCAGCAATAAGAAATGATTATAATAGGATATAACCCATGTATCTCCATTTGTAAAATCACCTGTCCGATCTGATGTGACTATTAAGTAGCACATTCTGCATTAAAAGTCAGGTTCATCTGACTCCAGAGTCTGTGTTCTCCTGCTCTGTTTCATAGGCTCTGTTCTTATTAAAAGATGCCGCTGTGAAATTTTCTCTTGATAAATAGCTATAGTTTTTGGTTTCCTGTTTTTGTTTATAACACTTTTTTTCTGTTGCATTTAGGTTTGTTTACTTCTTAGTGAGAGAAATCATTTCCACCCACTGTCATGCCTAGCAGAGAGTTTTCCCCAGGTTTTTGGATGGGGCTTAAATAGTAGAATTAAGATCGCTCTGAGTATTAATTTGAGTTGTTGAGGTAAGAGAGATTCTGACTCAGCAGTCATATTAATTATAAATATTTGCAAGTCTTTGAGAAGAAAAGGTTTCTTACCAGCCTAAATTAAATAAACTTAAGTTATACAAACATACAAGTTTAGTATGGCATAGTTTTAGATGGTATCTTATGTCAAGAACAAATTTTGCTATTTATAAGATTAGATAAGAAACGTTTAGAGTCAGAAAAACTTTTAAATTCAAGCGTCTACTTATTTGTGTGACACTGGAATAATTATCTCTTAGCTTTAATTTCCTGATCTTTAAAATGGGGATAACGTAACTAAATAAGGTTCAAGTGAGAATTCATGTAAAGCACATTGCAATCCATAAAACATTATACAAACATAAGGTATAATAATTATTATTGTTATGAGATTTGAGAGAATATATGAGTCTATTTTAAATGCAATTCACTTGCTGAATAAAAAGTTTGGCTGATTATCATACCCCTAAGGAATTACTACTGTCAGTTTTGTTTGAACAATTACTGGCTGATCAAGAAAAAAATATGAATCAATTTCAATAATACACATTATGATTAGCTTTCCCAAACTAATTTAGAGCACGGAGGTCCCTCAGTGTTCAGAACTCATAACATTTATTGTTTATAATAGTGGTTCACAAACTTGACTACACATCAGAAACACATGAGGAAATTAAAAAAAATTTTTTTTTCAGGCCCCATGCTGAGATACTCCCTTTCCATGTTTTTTTTTTTTTTTTTTTTTTTTTTTTTCTGATGATTTTGATTACTGTGCAGATTTGGATGCCATTAACATATACCAGTCTTTTCATAGTTAGTAGACTTATTTAACCTGTTCTTCTAGGTAATTTTTTATGTTTTCAAAAATTCTCTTAGTTATTTTGTGAGCTTTGTATCTCCACAAAAGTGGCTTGTCCTGAATATTATTGCTGATGATGTTTACATGGGGAAAAGTACTGCAGTGCACACAGGCCACAAGTAGTGGTTTGTACTTCAATTATTTGGAGACAAAATAGCAAGTTTTTAATTATTCATAACCTACGCTTAGAAAACCTGGAACTTGAAGAAACCATAGAAATTATCTTCTTCAATCTCTCTTTTTTTCCATCCTCAGATAATGAAACTTAGACCAAGAGAAGTTAAAAGGCCCATCTAAGGTGATTATGCCAGCCATTCAGAACTAGAATTTCCAGACCTTGTATTTTTCCTCTATTTGTGGTAATTATAGAAGACATAATTGACATTAACAAATAGTCAAATCTAATCTTCACAGGAACTCAATCTTTTCTCTTTTACTAGAATTCTTAATAAGTGACAGAATCCACAAACTAGAATTAAAATGTTTTTCCCCTTGAATTGTCTATGGTAGGTGTCTTAAGTAAGCATCTAAAAAATTAGAGAAGTGAAGGAGAAACCATCTGAATTAACAAGTGTTTGTACCCTCAACTGTTTGTATGTTATTTTATCTGTCCTTCCCTGTATTACCCAAAATGGAAATTACTGCAGTATTAACCTCTGCCAGCATCATTAATGGGACTGATTCAAACTAACACGAACAGATTGGACATTAAAATGCATAATAAAAACCACATACAGAAAGAAAAGAAATTTTTAACCTTGTTAAATAATGAAGCGCTTTTCTATTTGAGGTTTCACACATCCAGATGTAGGATGAAATTTTTCCCCTATAAATTTTTGACAAGTGTACTGGTTATGTTTCAGGAACTATATATTTCAGAAAGAAAGTTCCATTTATTCTAAATTCCTCTTTTATAGTACTATAAATGATCTATATCTTTGTTACTTCTACCAAACACTACATTTTTAAAGGCGTAGGTTGTAATTTACTCATCTTTGACATTCTAGCATCTACCTCGTGGTTGACTGTCCAGAAATATCTATTCAACTGTACTGATAAAGGAAGAAAACAAAAAACCTTGAGACCAGAGTTAAACAATCTTTTTCTTACTTCAAAGCTATTTTTATTTCTAGAAATATTCCAATGAAAACTTTTTGTACTAAAATTTGCATAGAAATTGGTTTCTTTGCTTTTTTATCAGATTAATTTTGATTTGACTTTTGACAATGAGATATGTAATAATCAAGAGATGATAATGTTTTGAGTTTTAAGGATTAGAGATTAGATTGTTATTTGAAAGAGGTATATTAAAAACCAGATTGCTAAAATAAAAAGTAATAATTAGGAAAGGATAAAATTCACTTTTTTAACCAATACCAGGCACTGTCCCAAGTAATGGGGATACAACAGCAGACCAAAAGAGTTCTAAGTCCTTACCCTCCCCAAGGGGAATATGGAATATGGGCACACATATACTATCAGGTGGTGAGTGTTATGAAGAAAATCAATGGAGGAAAGGGATGAAGGATGATTGGGGAAGGTAGAGTAGAGGGAGGTAGAAGCTCCTTTTGGTAGAGTGGTCATAAAGACTTCTCTGAGGAAGTGATATTAAATCAGCTAAAAATGTGATCATTAAGCATAAGTAATTTTAAAGGTAGTATACATGGTTATTTTTACAAGTCTACAATAACTGAATATTTGTAAGAGTGGGAGATATTTTAGAGCATGTGTCTATTATATTACAAGTTCTCTCATTTTATAGATAAGGAAACTGAGGTTCTGTTTGAATAGGGACTGCTTGGATCACATAGCCTTTTAGTGACTTGCAACTAGAACCTTGTTTCTCAGTCCCCAGGCCAATGATTTTTCCACAAACCAAGCTCTTTTCCATAAGTTTTTAGATGGGAAACCTCTTGAAGGGGATAAAGTTATATAATTTTGGCCTGAGAGAGGATGTATAGAATATGGGAGGGGCAATGCCATTCCTTTATAGGGACATTGAGGGGAAATTATGTCATTGACCAGTTCTGTGTATTTGAGTCTCTGGTGTGTTTTCTTAGAACAAGTTGGTAGTGTAAGTTCTTTTTTACTGGGTTTCCTTGAGTTGTTGCCTGGTCATAGGTACCATGTGGCCCCTAAATTTTGAGGCCTTGAAAAATTCTCATTTACTCTATCCTTACCTAATGGATAGCTCTGCATCTCAGGCCATTTCAGTTTGCTTTTAAGAGACATCTGGTTGTGGATTAAAAAATAAAAAACAAACAACCCCCCCCCAAAAAAAACCACAAAACAAAAATAGGATCATGGAACCTAGCAAAGGCAACCAGTCAACGAGAGGCTCAACTGATTCATATTTTCTCCCTTGCACCTGCTCTAATTTTCAGATTTTAGTGTATGTGGCACACATGAATCCAAGAAAACTGAGAGGATAAATCAGACATTTTCTTTTTTATAGTGTAACTAGTTTGCTTAAATTTCTTTGAATGTCATCATCTATACCAACATATCATTAAAATAAAAAATTAATGTACTCTGCCTTAGCATGTTCAGGCTGCTATGACAAAAATACCACAGACTGGGTGGTTTTCATGCCAAACATTAATTTCTCATAGTTCTGGGGGCTGGGAAGTCCAAGATGAAGGTGCTGGCATATTCGATGTCCGATGAAGACCTGCTTCCTGGCTCATAGTTAGCTATGTTCTTTTTGTGTTCTCACAAGGCAGAAAGACAAGGGAGATCTCTGGGGCCTCTTTTATAGGGCACTAGTTTAATTCATAAAGGCCCTACTTTCATGACTTAATTACTTTGCCATCACAATGTAGAGTAGGTTTCAACATATGAATTTGGGTTGGGGTGAGGGGACACAAACATTCAGTTTATAGCACACTCAAATAATTTTAGGATCTTCTTTGAAAGGTTTGTTAAGTCAGTATTAGTGAGATCTTAATGGTACCATGTTTGTCCACTAAGGTATCCATAAAAGAGTATTTTAATAACTTCATCTATTGGCTATTTGATATCTGAGAATCATCTACTAAGAAAACAAGGATAAGGTATTGTCTTGAGGTTGCTTCTAGCACAGCAAATATATTGCTTTCCTTTACTCTGTACATTTATTTCACATGGCTCCACACTTTGTTGGCATGACAAATATTGTTCTTTAAAAAAAACTAATAGTCAGTAAAGCATGGTTATTAATAACATGGTTTCTGGTGCCAGATTATGCCTGGGTTCAAATGCCAGTTATGCTATATTATATCCTAGCTGACTGACCTTGGGTAAGTTTCTTAAGTTCTGTATGTCTCAGTTTTATCATCTATAAAATGGAGGGAGTAGTGGTATTTATTCTGTGCAAATGTTATAGAAATACAAGAAGTTAATACATGTGAAGCACTTAGAGTAGAGCAAATAGAAATATGCTCATTGAACTATTGGCTGTTTATATTATGTTGATTTGTAGTTGTTAGAGGGCTGGACTAAAGTTGCCAATGAAGTCATTTTTTTCCTGGGCATTGTCTGTGCCAAAATGGAAAACAAAATCTATAAGGTGGCCCATGAGGGAAACTTTGGGACTGAATATGGAAGACAAAACTGAGTATTTTGATCTAGGTAAAAGTAAGAATGGTAAAGGGAGTGAGGAACAAGTTAGAAGAAGACGAGTGTAGTCTCATCTGGGTTAAAGACATTAGTTGGAGGTGAGCCTTCTAGGTAGATTCTTTAATATTAATTGATACCAAATTAGTCTGTGAATGTAGTTTAAAATTTTCTCATTATTCCTAGGGCTATGCTGTCTCACATGTGATTCATTGCATATGCCATGGTAAGGAAACTGATATATATATATATATTTTTTTTGGAAAGAAAGAATGAATTTGGGATTTTGCAAACTGCCAGGCCATAGGGATTTATATATTTAATTGAGATATGGTTATATTAAGGAAAAGAGCCATGATGGGCTTTTGGTAATGTGGTTATAATTATAAAATGTTCTTCTAGTAAGATGGAGAGATGCTTTTAAATAAGAAGCTTTAGTTGAATAAGGAATATAAAAAGATTCATGGATAAAAAGATACATGGATATAATAATTTTCAGAAGTGCTACAAGTTGGAAAAAACATTTGTTAAGTAGAATGTCCTTTTTCTACCCCGGAACGATGATTCAACTGAGATTTCCTTTATCTGCTACTAACTCTCATGGTTCTTTACTAGTGAGGCAAATTAAAAATGTGTATGTATCCTTAAAAGTTATGTACCTGGCTATTTTGGTTATGTATCTTCAGAAGGGTATTTAACATTCTATGTGGACCTCTGAGGCTCAGCATTTTGTTGGTCACAACCTATTGTACTTTTCACAAATATGCCTTTGTGGATTGTGGTCATAATTGTTCTCTAACAATTCAGTTTTTTTTTTTAGCCTAAAACCAAATTAAAAGAAAACCCATAAGATATAAAAATGAGATATACATTTTGAATATCTCAGTTTTTGTTAAGTGCACTATTGGAAAGGAAAGGAGGGCTGTATTTTCTCATTAATTATTAGATTTGGGATATTAAGTAAAAATGACACTTGCAAGGAAAACAATTAATATAATTGTAAGAGTAATTCCATCTAAACTTCTACTTTTGCTGTATATGGGATTGAGTGAACAGAAGCCAAATGAGAGACAGAAATCTGTTTAAAGTAGATAAAGGAATTTGGGAGATCTTTTCTTTGCATATGTATTAAAACCGGGACATATTACCTTGATGTAGTAACCAAGGTCTTGAGACTTCAAAAAATGATTTCCATTTTCTCTTGAAGTTAGTTTCATGGAGTTGTAGATCAAGAAGAGACCTATAAAGTATCTCATTCAGAAGACAGGGTCTTTCTTATGCTAAAGGTAGAGTTTTCCAAATGTGGCTCTTAGTAGCTTTTTCCTTAAAGTGTGTTGTGAGTCAAAATGTGGGCAGTTTTCTTTGAGTCTAACATTCTGTTATTCAAGTGTTCCTTTTTTTTTCAGTCTTTAGGGGAAACAGAAAGTTTGATATCCTTTTTTAAATTCACAGAGTTACCACTGACCTTCTGTCTTCTTCAAATCTCCACAGATCCTGTAGTTCACTGACCCTTTATGAATACTCACGGCCCTCAGGACTGTGGGATTTGGAGAAAGGCAGCTGTGTCAGGCCATCTGATTAGAAGTAAATGCATGCACATAATATTCAGACACTCAGTGGAGTTCAGATATGTTTATAAAAGCTCTGTTGACACAGATTGTGTTATTTGCACCCAGAAGACAGACCTGAAGTGAAATGTCCTGAAAATATAAGCCACATATAATGATCTGTGTCTAATGGCATGTGGCAAGAGATGTGAGCATTATATCTTCAGGAATGGAATTTAACTATTGTTAAAGTTAATACAACTAAGATGTATAAAACTTGTCTGTGCAATAGCTAAGGAATGATGTTTTGTAGTAAAATTTTTTAGCATGTAGGCCATGGTACCATTGGATTGAGTGTTAACTCCAGGAATAGCTTAGTTTAGATGGAGCAGAGATTGTATATTTTACTGATTCTTGTGAAAAAGAGAATTCAAACATTATCACAGTTTTTGCTTGTCCTTAGAAATCTTTTGTTACAACAGAATTCACTGAAAGGAAAATTGACCAGTGTTGTTGAACTCTTTCCAGTGGAGTGATGAAATGGCCTATTTGCTTTCCCTTTCCCCTTATGTCAGAAATCCCTTCATACAACATTTGTGAAGTGAAATACACACACACACACACACACACACACACACACACCTTTTGGTAAATAAGTTTTTATAAATTTAAAAAACAAATTAAAAAATTAAAAAATTAAAATATTTTAAAAGTTAATTTAAGAAGTTTAAAAATTTAATGGAATGTTACAGTGTGGGACTAATTAGGATCTGAAGAAACCTGGCCTAAAAATCAGGAAACCGAGAAGCAAATCTTATTCTTGATACTAGCTAATTTTTGGCCTTGTGGAAATCACTTCTGCCTTTTATCCTTAGGTGTTTAATTGGTAAAAAAGATGTGTGTTGGGGGGAGGGTGGAGAGGGTGAGAGAGAAAGAGAGAGGGAGAAATCAGTGGGTTCTTAAATAAGGCAATACTGACCCCCAGGGAACATTTTTATTTGTCACAATGATGGGATTTGTTGGCAGTTACTAGTCATCAGTCTGGGCTGGAAAACAGGCTACAATACACAGGACCATCTTACACAGTGAAAAGTTTCCTGCCTGAAATGTCAGTAATTGGGATTCCACTTTTATTTATTTATTTAAAAAAATTTTTTTAATGTTTATTTGAGAGAGAGAGAGAGAAAGAGAGAAAGAGAGAGAGAGAGAACTAGCAGTAGAGAGGCAGAGAGAGATGGAGACACAGAATCTGAAGCAGGCTCCAGGCTCTGAGCTGTCAGCATAGAGCCTGATGTGGGGTCAAACTCACAAACCATAAGATCATGACTTGAGCCGAAGTCGGACACTTAACCAACTGAGCCACCCAGCTGTCCCAATCAGGACCCCACTTTGAGGAAGCTGTAGATAATTCTCTAGGGTCTCTTCCAGTTTGTATTCAAATTGCACAATTGGTAAAAACAACAGTAGATTAAATAAAAAAACAAGTTGCATGAAATCAAAACCATAAATACAAAGAAACATTTCAAATTCTTACAAAAAGCTTGAGGCAAATGTAGTCTATATGCTTATTTACTAGGAAGGGAAACAGTTGTTTATTGATGTTTCTGTACCAGTCATTTTCTCAATTGCAGTCACATACATTTTAATGATGCCCAAGTTAGATGCTGCTATTGCTATTTTGCCAATAATAAGCCTGAAGCTTAGGGAGGTTGATCAACTTGTTTAAGATTAGATCTAAGTGGCAGAACCAAATGTTAATTTGAGCCCATCTGGCTCCAAACCTGGGGCTGTTTCCCAACATTACGCTCCCTTGAAAATGGAAAATAGTAAAGATGATGGTCGAAGAGTACATGTATGTCAGTGACCAGCTATTATGAGCTTGGTTTCCATTCATTGGGCATAATATTCTCTTTTGCCTCTCAGCCTGTGCATAGGCTGCATCCTTTTTTCTGAACTCCTTCTCCTCACCTGGCTAACACATCTTTATCCTCAGGTCTTGCTTGTGCTTTATTTCCTCTGGGAAGTTTTCCTGACCATGTGGCACCTAATTCAGGCACCCCATGTTGTGCTTCAGTGGCTTCCTACACCTTCCTGTCATATGCACACATCCCTTAGTGCCATTTTGTACCTTACCAAATATTTGTTGAACAAAGAGAGATGATAAAAAGTTTATGTAGCAATTTATTTTAAGAAACAAAGTGATATTAATTAATGGTTAACATTTTGAGTATTTGTTTTGTAACTTAGGATAGAATTCATTTTATATACATATGTGATTTTTATATCACATTTCTTATTCTTTATAGTGTGGCTTCCTTTTTTTTCATTTGAAATAAGAAGTTTATTTAAACAACAATATGCCTTTAGCCTCTACTACAAAGCTGTAGTCATCAAGACAGTATGGTATTGGCACAAAAATAGACACATAGACCAATGGAATAGAATAGAGACCCCAGAATTGGACCCACATATGTATAGCCAACTAATCTTTGACAAAGCAGGAAGGGGTATCCAATGGAAAAAGACAGTCTCTTTACCAAATGGTGCTGGGAGAACTGGACAGCAACATGCCGAAGAATGAAACTAGACCATTTTCTTATACCATACACAAAAATAAACTCAAAATGGATGAAGGACCTGAATGTGAGACTTGAAACCATCAAAACCCTAGAGGAGAAAGCAGGAAAAAACCTCTTTGCCCTCAGCTGCAGCAGTTTCTTACTCAACACATCTCCAAAGGCAAGGGAATTAAAAACAAAAATGAACTATTAGGACCTCATCAGAATGAAAACCTTCTACACTGCAAAGTAAATAATCAACAAAGCTAAAAGGTAACTGATGGAATGGGAAAAGATATTGGCAAATGACACATCGGATAAAGGGCTAGTATCTAAAACCTATAAAGAACTCATCAAACTCCACCTCCAAAAAACAAATAATCCAGTGAAGAAATGGGCAGAAAACATGAATAGACACTTTTCTAAAGAAGACACCCAGAAGGCCAACAGACATGCAAAGATGCTCAACGCCACTCCTCATCAGGTAAGTACAAATCAAACCTACAATGAGATATCACCTCATGCCAGTCAGAGTGGCTAAAATGAACAAATCAGGAGACTAAAGATGATGGTGAGGATGTGGAAAAATGGGAACCCTCTTGCACTGCTGGTGGGTATGCAAACTGGTGCAGCCACTCTGGAAAACAGTGTGGAGGTTCCTCAAAAAATTAAAAATAGAACTATCCTATGACCCAGCAGTATCACTGCTAAGAATCTGCCCAAAGGATACAGGAGTGCTGATGCATAGGGGCACATGTACCCCAATGTTTATAGCAGCACTTTCAACAATAGCCAAATTATGGAATGAGCCTAAATTTCCATCACTGACAAATGGATAAAGTAGATGTGGTTTATATATACAATGGAATACTACTTGGCAATGAGAAAGAATGAAATCTGGCCATTTGCAGCAACGTGGATGGAACTGGAGGGTATTATGCTAAGTGAAATAAGCCAGGCAGAGAAAGACAGATACCATGTGTTTTCACTCATATGTGGCTCTTGAGAAACGTAACAGAAGACCATGGAAGAGGGGAAGGGGGAAAAAAAAGTTACATAGAGGGGAGGAGGCAAACCATAGGAGACTCTTAAGGACTGAGAACAACCTAAGGGTAGATGGGGGGTGGGAGAGAGGGGGAAGTGGATGATGGACAGAGAGAGGGCACTTGTTGGGATGAGCACTGTGTGTTGTATGGAAACCAATTTGACAATAATTATATTAAAAAAACCCAGGAGGACTCTTGATTTGAAGGGAAAACTATCTGGATTTCATTTCCTTTACAATAATTTATCCCTACTTAAAGACAGATTGCCCTACATGTAACAGCTATGTACAAAATTGTTCTAAAATTGTCCTTGTTTTACAATTATAAGTGAAAAACTTTAAAATTCTACAATCAAACAAGGTACGCAAGGATTTTTGTGTTGTTCTTTTTTTTTTTTTTTTTGTTAAGCAGTGAGAGCAGAATAACGTATTGGGATATAAAGATAAGAGCTAAATGAGCATGCCACTAATGGAGAAAGGGGTATTTTCACAGAACCTGTAGTTTTTCCCATCCCATCTCCAAGTGATGTTGATGAAAACATATCATTGGCCATTTAGTTAAAAAAAATGCAATATGCTTGTGTACATACACAGTTACCTTATGTAAAATAAAGGAATGGGGAAGGGGAAATGAAAGAATTAACTATACTGTAGTAATCAGGATGTGGTGGGACCAAATTGCGGTTTTCTCTTTGAGAATGTATTCTTGGTCTGGAGGAACAGAGTTCTGGAGTAAAGTAGCAACTTCCCTTTTTAGTAGACACCTCCCGTCTGCTGCTAGAACACATCAACTATCTTCATCCTCCATTTCCAACTATGCAGGTGTGTCTGTTTCATTGATTAGCTGCCTATCAAATCGCAATCTGATCTGCCTCATTGACAAACCTTGTCATTCACAATAGGCTTTCATTAGTTTACTAAGTGATGATGTATGCCTCTTAATCTTACACTGCACCACAGAACCATCCTGCCTCACCACCTTCAAATTAATATGATCGTTGTCCTTAGTCTTAACTCCTTTGTTGGGCTTAACTCCCTTCTTTGGCCATGGCAAGTGTCGAAGTCTCAGCTGCCACTTCAGCAAATGAGGTACCGGGCCCACACCCAATGAACACACAAGTAGCACCAAGAGTGACAGAAGGAGGCATTAACAGTGGAGGAGGGAGAGGGCACACACTCTATAGTGTCTGTTTCTAAAATCCAACCCTCCTATTTATGTTTTCTTTCTCTCGTACTTTTACTGTTTGATATCTTTTATTTTATGTTTTTGTGTTTTTTCTTTATTCATCTTGTGTTTAAGAGTTAAATATATGATGCTTAAATATCCTGTGGGGCAGAATAGCAGAAAGGTAAGCGTGCAGATTATGGAGCCAGACAGCCTGGGTTTGGGGATCTTGGTTCCACCACTTAGCTGCATGACTTTTGGCAGGTCACTTAGTCTTTCTTCATATGTAAAAACTAAGGAAATAGGACCACTTCTCTTTTATGATTGTTTTGAACTATTAAGTGAGGTAATACATGAAACATTTACCATATACCTAGAAGCATTTAAGGGACTTGAGAAAAATTGCCATGTAATGTAAGTGCAGTTATTATCATTATCTTTAATTAGAACTTTTTAGATAAATTTTTTTGGAAAATGTGTATTATAAGAAGGAGGGGAATGATTAAACTTGATTGTCTCCATTCAAGGACAGTTTAAATAGAGACATTTTTGATCCATAAAACCCGAGGCAACTTAAACCAATCAGTACCAGTGTGGAGAAACAAGAAACACTTGTTTCTGTCCTAGGATGAATTTAGTGGTGGAACATCCCAGAAGAGGACATCAGCCATTTAGTGCCATTTTCTTTCTCAGATACAACTTTGTTCTTAGCCATCCTGTTTGTGCTGTTACTGTCAAATTTAGGCTTTTCCATTTCTCCTTATTGAAATGGTGAGATTGAAGACTGGTAGGCCTAACAAAGAACAGGTCTCTGGGGATAATTTTGGTGACAGATTTTTGCAATATGGATGTATGCAGTTTTAATATTCTGTTTGTAGAAGTTTCTGAACATTATTAATGATAATTTAACAATTGCCTTTTGTACACCTGGGGATTTAATACACCACTAAAGTCATTCTCTCTTCTACACACTGGACCTAGGTTAAGCCTCACAATAACTAATTCGATGCACACCCAGAATTAAGACTTCAGTGGTTCTATTGTTTTCGTGTATGGATCCTGTGCATCTCTAAGATTCCAGCAACTAATAGATGACAGTTATGCTGGTTTGCTCAATACTATTTCCCACCAATGTTTTCTTGTCATGCAACTCCATGGGGACCCATTTTAAATCATACCAATAAATCCTAGTTAGTCAAGTGTGTATAAAGACTTCCTGAAGTGCAAAATGCTGAACTAACAATCATATAAATGTTTTTTATAGTCCCCATCATGGTAGATGCAGTCTGAGAGGTGAGGAATTCTAGATTAAGTACATTTTTTCTTCCTTTGGAAGTCTGGAGAATTTATATTTTAATTGTTTACTAAACTATGAATAGTCTCAACTGCCAAATTATTATGCTATAATGTTAAAAGAAAGCTAAGAAAGCCAAAATTATTCATGACACCATGTGACAGATTTTTATGATAGGGAACAAGTAGTGTATTGTGACAAAAACCAGATCTAAGAGAAAAACCTACATGGTGGGACTGATGGCATTCTCTCCATTTTCAATGGAGAAAGCTTATTTGCTCCACTGGAGAGCATGTTGTATTCTTAAATGTAAGGATATGTGGAGATAAAGCAGAAGAAAATGTTCTTTGAAAAATGAGTCCTATTGATAGAAAATCATGATTGGGTTTTGCTTTAATGTTTACCAAATAAATGCCATTCTATGGCTATATTCACTTGCAATCATGTGGTGTTTATATCTGAACATGCTTGCTAATTAGGAATTGGGTGAATAATGTGGGGGAAAATATATCTGTGTTCTACATAAATCTTTGAATAAATTTTTATGACATAATATAAATGCTAAGCTTTCTCAGATGTAGCAAGTGCTGTGGCTATCCCATTTGGTCATTACAATTACAGGAATGTATGGGAACACCTCTTTGCTCCTCAATGGTAAGAAGAACTACAATTAAATTAAGCTGAAACAAGAAAAAAGGACATGTGTATATTTATAGAGTTTGTTATATTAGCCTTCTATTACCACTTATGGGTCTTTCTATTTCTTTTTATGCCTTTGAGTTACCATATGGTGTAATTTTCTTATATCAATACAGTTTTGTTTTTGCCCACCTCTTTTGTGCTGTAATTGTCAAATACATTGCATTTATACATAATAAAGCCCAGTGATACAATTATATAGTTAAGTGAAGAAATATGCAATTAAACTGTCTTTTATAATTACCTACAGAAAAATTGCCTTTATCAACACTTTTTGTTTTTCTCATGTAGTTTCAAATTGCTGACATCCTTTGTTTGTGTGTTTGTTTTTTGATGTTTTATTTTTGAGAGATAGAGAGAGACTGAGCATGAGTGGGAAAGGTGCAGGGAGAAAGGGAGACACAGAATCTGAAGCAGGCTCCAGGCTCAGAGCTGTCAGCACAGAGCCCAACGCGGAGCTCGAACTCATGAGCTGTGAGATCATGACCTGAGCTGAAGTTGGATGCTTAACTGACTGAGCCACCCATGCATGGGTGGCTCTTTGATTTAGTATAAAGAATTTTTGTCAGTATTTCTAATAAGGTGGGTCAACTAGCAACAGAATCTCTCGGTCCTTGTTTATCTGGGAATTTTTTTTTCTGTTTTTCTTATGGTATTCCCATTTTACATAGTTTGGTGTGCTTAGTAGTGTCCCACCATTTTTGAGACTTCATTTTAATTTATTCTTTTTTCTCTGTTTTACAGATTGTATAAGTTCTATCAATCTGTATTCAGGTTTGCTGATTCTTTCTTCTGCTGTCTCAAATCTGCTGTTGAGAGACTCTAGTAAAATTTTCATTTTTGGTTATTATACTTGTTAACTCCAGAATTTCTATTTTTTTTGTCTTTATAGTTTCTACTTTGTTGATATTCTCTATTTGGTAAGATATTGTCATCATATTTAATTTATTTATTTTAATTAAAAAATTTTTTTAATGTTTACTTATTTTTGACAGAGAAAGACAGAGTGCAAGCTGGGGAGGGGCAGAAAGAGAGAGGGAGACACAGAATCTGAAGCAGGCTCCAGGTTTTGAGCTGTCAGCCCAGAGACCGACACAGGGCTAGAACCCACGAGCTGTGAGATCATGACCTGAGCTGAAGTTGGATGCTTAACTGACTGAGCCACCCAAGTGCCCCCATTGTCATCATAGTTTAAAATGTCTATTTTGGATTTACAGACATTCAAAGAAACAGGACACAAAGGGGGAAAATCAGGCAATGGAAATTATATTTGAGGGGACCCCAGATGTTAGTTAGCAGATAAAGACTTTGAGGCAATTATTATAAATATATTCAAAGATGTATAGGAAACCACACTTAAAAAGAATTTTTAAAGAATGTTTTTTTATTTATCTTAGAGAGAGAGAGAGAGAGAGAGAGAGAGAGAGAGAGAGAGAGAGGTTGAGCAGGTGAGGGGCAGAGGGAGAGGGAGAGAGAGAAGCCCAAGCAGGCTCCACACTGTCAGTGCAGAGCTTGATGCACTGGTTCAAACACATGAGCCACAAGCTTATGATCTGAGCTGAAACCAAGAGTCAGATGCCTAACTGACTGAGTTACCCAGGCAGCCCACCCCCCCACACCTTTTAAAAATGTTTGTTTATTTATTTATTTATTGAGAGAGAGTGAGAGAGAGAGGAAGGAAGAATTTTTAAAAATATAACCAAAAATGAAAGTCAAAGAGAGTTTAGCTAAACACACAATCATCCCTAATAGTCAGGAAAACTATGTACATTCTCAAGGTTCTGATCTTCAAGGAGACATCAGAGGCTGCACATTTAAGAGGAAATAGATCTCATCAAACTAGTGCATCCAAGACACTAAACAATAAGGGAACAATAAGGAAGTAAAGAACAACAACAACAACAAGCCTTGAGGTGTAAGGGATCAGTATCAAAAATTGACTTGTGTGCATATGGGATATAGAGACATTCTAAGAAACAGGAACCATACACAACAGAGACAAAGCAAGCAATGGAAACCATATTTGAGGGAAACCCAGATGTTGGAGTTAGCAGACAAAGACTTCAAGGCAACTATTATAAATATATTCAAAGATCTAAAGAAAACCACACTTAAAGAATTTTTTTAAATGCCTATGCAGGCAAGGGAACTGAGACATAGCCACAGGAGAGTGTTTTCTGGCCTCATGTGGCCAGAAGGGCTAGAGAAAACTCCTGGAAGGTGTGTGGCCCAGTGGCACTTAAGCCAAGAGGTTGGCAGAGTAGATGGTTTGTAGAGCAAAGCCAGTGGGCCAGTTCAGTCAAGGAACTTGAGATGCAGGTCAGCTGGAGCTAAGACAACAGACAAAGAGCTTTACCAGCTTTAGAGTTGCTTTTTATTCTGTACCCAGGCAGGAAATCTAATTGTAGCCTCACTCATCCCTGAATACAGCCTTCATCCTGTCCAACCAAGGAGACTTACCAGAGCACATGGGAAGTTGTATCACCTAGTCAGCAGCTGTATGTTCATGGCATTTGGACAGAGAGCACAGCCCATGACTTACCCCATATGAAGAGCAAAACTGGTGGCCTCCCCTGACCAGGGGATTCAGTGCACACTCTGGAGTTATTTGGGTCCCAAACTAAAAAGATAGAAGTTATGTACAAGGCAACTCCCCATAAGACTATTGGAAGAATTCTCAACAGAAAATTTCAAGGCTGGACAGAATGAGCTGACATATTGAAAATATTGAAAGAAAATAACTACCAGCCAAGAATACTATACCCAGCAAATCTGTCCTTTAGAAATGAAGGAGGGGTAAAGAATTTTCTGAGCAAACAAAAGCTAAGGGAGTTCATCACCACCAGCTTTAGAAGAAATGCTAAAGATGGGGCACCTGTGTGGCTCAATCAGTTAAGTGTCCAACTTTGGTCACATTATGATCTCATGGTTTGTGGGTTTGAGCCCTGTGTTGGACTCTGTGCTGACAGTTCAGAGCTGGAGCCTGCTTCTGCTTCTGTGTCTCCCTCTTTCTCTTCCTCTCCCCACTCACGCTCTCTCTCTCTCAAAAATAAATACATGTTAAAAAAAAAAACAAAACAAGAAATGCTAAAGGGAGTTTTTTTGAGTGGAAGTAAAAGAATGCTAGTTAACATCATAAAAACATAAAAAGGGAGTATAAATCTCACTGGTAATGGTTACTATATAGTCATAACTAGATTCTGAAATATATTAGCGGTGCATAATTCACTTAAAACTCTAGTTCTTTTTTTTAAAAATTTTTTTTAACATTTATTTATTTTTGAGACAGAGAGAGAGAGAGAGGATGAACAGGGGAGGGTAAGAGGAAGAGGGAGGCATAGAATCTGAAACAGGCTCCAGGCTCTGAGCTGTCAGCACAGAGCCTGACGCGGGGCTCGAACTCACAGACCGCGAGATCATGACCTGAGCCGAAGTCGGACGCTCAACCGACTGAGCCACCCAGGTGCCCCTAAAACTCTAGTTCAAAAGTGAAAAAAAACAAGTGTAGGAAAAATAACCATAACTGCAACAATCTGTTATTGGTTACACAATTTAAAAAAATGTAAATTGCAATAGCAGTAACTTAAAACGTGAGAGGGAAAAGTAAATTGTAAGTTTAAAATGATATTAAAGTTGTTACCAGTTTAAAATAAAATATTATGAGTTTAAGATATTTTATGTAAGCCTGATGATAACCACAAGGGAAAATCCTGTAGTAATTACAAAGAAGAACACAATAAAAAAGTCCAAGCATAATGATAGCAAAAGACATCAAAACACAAAAAAGAGATAGCAGGATAAGAAACAAGGAACAGTGGATCTACAAAATAACAATAGGTAGATTATCCAGACAGAGAATCAATAAGGAAACAGTAGACTTGAACAATACTATAGACTAAATAGACCTAACAGACATACATAGAACATTTTATATCTGACAACAGGAGAATGAATACATATTCTTATCAAGTGCACACGGAACATTTTTTAGGATAGACCATATTTTAGGTCACAAAACAAGTCTTAGTTAAAGAAGATTGAAGTCATGCTGTGTATCTTCTCTGAACACAATTGTATGAAACTGTAAATCAATAATGAGAAGGAAAGTAGAAAATTCATGAACACATAGAAACTAAACAACACTCTGCTGAACAACTAATGGATCAAGGAAAAAAATGAAAAGGGAAATAAAAAAGTTTCTTGAGACAAACAAAAATGATAACACAATGTACTGATACTTGTGGGATACATCAAAAGTAGTTCTCAGAGGGACATTCATAGTAATCATTACTATTAAGTTAAGAAGCAAGAAAGATCCCAAATAAATAACTTAACTCTAGGCTTTAAGGAACTAGAAAAAGAACAAACTGAGCTTAATCTTAGTAGAAGGGAGGAAATAATAATTAGAGAAGAAATAAATAAAATAGGGAAGAGAAAAATAGTAGAAGAGTTTAGCCAAACTAAGAATTGGCTCTTTGAAATTGTGGGAAATTAAATAGGTATGTCCTGGTTAAGGAGATTATAGGGAATGCATTGCACTGCTTTCTGGCCCTGCTGAAAATAGCTGACCAGTGTCTAGTTAATGCGTATTTAGGGATTGGGTCCTGCCTGAGCTCATGAATTCCTTAGACCATGTTATATATGGAATATTTTATCTTGTTCTCCACCCTGCTTTTGGCATCTGCTCTTTGTAGTCCTGGGAATGCCTTGTTTTTTGAACGCTTTCTATATGTTCTTATTGGCATGTAGCCACTGACATTGCGCAATGTTTTCCCTATAATGTACGCCTAATAAACATGGGATCTTGATTTCCCTTAGCCTCCCTCTCACCTCTCTTGACTTGTGGAGTCTTGAGTACTCCTTTATGCCACCCTCAGCTTTGCTGGACAAAGCTGAAAGCCAAACCCACAATTGGTGACCCTGACATGATAAGCCGAACCTGTGTGAAATGGTAAATAAAATCGACAAACCCTTAGCTACATTAACCAAGGAAGAAAAAGGACCCAAATAAACAAAATTATAAGTGAAAAAGGAGATGATGAAACTGATACCACAGAAATTCAAAGAATCATAAGGGCTACTATGAACAACTATACACCAACAAACTGGACAACCTAGAATGAATGGAAAAATTCTTAGAAACATACAACTTACCAAGACGGAATCAGGAATAAATAGAAAATCTGAATAGACCAAGTAATAGTAAGGAGATTGAATCAATAATAAAAAATCTTCCAATGAAGAAATGCTCAGACAAGATGGCTTTGTTGGTGAATTTTACTGAACATTTAAAAGAGTTAACACCAATATTTCTCAAACACTTCCAAAAAATCAAAGATGAGGGAATGCTTTCAAACTTATATTACAAAGGCCAGCATTATCTTGATACCAAAACCAGAAGAGGACAGCACCAGACAAGAAAACTTGTGAATATAGATGCAAAATTTCTAAAAATAGAAACCAAATTCAGCAGCACATTCAAAGGGTAATTCACCATTATCAAGCACAATTTATCCTGGGAATGTAGGATTGTTCAAAATATGCAAATCAATCAATGTGATAGAACAGAATTATACGATCATCTGAATAGACACAGAAAAGGCATTTGACAAAATTCAACATCCATTCATCCACTCATAAAAACTCAACAAATTAGTCATAGAAGGAACGTATCTCAACATAGCGAAGGGCATATATGACAAGCCCACAGCTAACATCATACTTAATGGTAAAAGGTTGAAACCTTCTTCTCTAAGATCAGGAACAAGATGGGGTGCTCACTTTCATCATTCCTATTTCACAGAGTACTGGAAGTCCTAGATAGCAAAAGAAAGAAAGAAAAAAGGTATCAGAATTGGAAAGGAAGAAGTAAAATTATCTATATTTGCAAATGACGATATTTTATATATGGAGAACCCTAAATACTCAACCAAAAAGTTGTTAGGTTTAGTCCATGAATCCACTAAAGTTGCAGATACAAAATTAACATAAAAATATATAATGGTTTTAAATAGTAACCATGAATTTTCTGAGAAAGAAATAAATCAATTCCATTTATAATAACATCAAGAATACTTGAGAATAAATTTAAGGAGGTGAAAGATCTCTACTCTGAGAACTACAAGACATTGATGAAAGAAACTGAAGAAGACACAAGTAAATGGAAAGACATTCTGTGTACATGGAGTGGAAGAATTGATGTTGTTAAAGAGTTAATACTACTGAAAGCCATCTATACATTCAGTGCAATTCCTATCAAGTTTCCAATGGCATTTTTACAGAAATAGAAAAAACACTGCTAAAATTTGTATGTAAGTACAAAAGATCCCAAATAGCCAAAGAAATCCCAAGAAAGAACAAACCAAGAGACATCACACTTACTGATTTCAAGCTATATTATAAACCTATGGTCATCAGAACAGTATGGCCCTTGTATAAAAACAGACAGATAGGCCAATGGAACATAATCAAGAGTCCAGAAATAAATCCAAATGTATATGGTCAACTAATATTTGCCAAGGGAGTCAAGAATACTGATTGGAAAATACAATCTCTTCAATAAATGGTGCTGGGATAATTGCATATTCACATGTAGAAGAATGAAACTGGACCCATATCTTAACACCACTCACAAAAGTTAACTCAAAATGGATTAAATACTTAAATATGAGACCTCAAAACATGAAACTCCTAAAAGAAAGAATAGGACTAAAGCTCCTTGACATGGATCTTGGTAATGATTTTTTTGGATATGATACCCAAAACACAAAGAACAAAATAAAAAAATAAGTGGGACAATATCAAAATAAAAAGGTTCTGTATGGCAAAAGAAATCATCCACAAAGTGAAAAGAAAACCCACAGAATGGGAAAAAATATTTGCAAACCATAATCTGATAATGGGTTAATATTCAAAATAAAGAACTCTTATAACCTAATAGCAAAAACTCCTGAATAATCCATCTAATTAAAAAAATGGGCAAAAGACCTCCATAGCCATTTTCTAAAGAAGATATACAAATGGCAAAGATGAACATGAAACAATGCTCAACATCATTAGTCATTAGGGAAATGAAAATCAAAACCATGATATCACCTTAAATCTGTTAGAATGGCCATCATCAAAAGGACAGGAGCTAACAAATGTGATTTGGATTTGGATAAAAAGAAACCCTCATGCAATGTTGCTGGGAATGTAAATTGCTACAGTAACCATGAAAAATAGTATGGAGGTTCCTAAAAATTTTTAAATAGTATTACCATATGATTCAGCAATTCTACTTCTGGGCATATAGACAAAAGAGATAAAAACACTATCCTGAAAAGATATCTGCACCCCCATGTTCATAGCAGCATTATTTACAACTGCCAAGACATGGAAACAACCTAAGTGTGTATCAAAGGATGAAAGAGTAAAGAACTTGTGGTATATGTATACAATAGAATATTATTCAGTCATAAAAAATGAGGAAATTCTATCATTTGTGACAACACAGATTGACCTTGAAGGCATTGTGCTAAGTGAAATCAGAGAGAGAAAGGCAAATATTGTGTGATCTCACTTATATGTGGAATTAAAATAAAGAAAATGACCCCCCCCCCAAACTCATAGAAAAAGAGATCAGGCTTATGGTTACCAGAGGCAAGGGGTTGGGGGTGGGGGCAGGAGGAAATTGGAGGGAAGTGGTAAAAAAATACAAACTTATAGTTAGAAGATAAATAAGTGTTATGATGTAATGTACAACATAATATTGCTGTGTGATATATAAGAATATTGTTAAGGGGGTAAATTCTGAGAGTTCTCATCACAAGGAGAAATTTTTTCTTTTTTGTCTTTTTTTCTTATTGTATCTATATGAGAATATAAATGTTAGCTGAACATATTGTAGTAATCATTTCACAATATATAGAAACCGAAGCATTATGCTATATAAGTTTATAGAAGTTTATAAGTTTAAGAACATATACAGTGATGTATGTCAATTATTTCTCAAGAAAAATGGAAAAATATTAACTTTAAAAAACTGTTTCATAACCATTTTTTCTTTTAGATCCATAGGGTTTTCAGGCTAAGGTTAGAGATGTAAAAAACCTCGTTGCTCACCTTCTTAAAGAAGGAAACAATTTACTTTACAAAATATAGATAATATTTTAAAGAAATTCCTTAGTGTAGTTGGTAAAAATTTGGAGCTGGAAGGAAAAAGATCACCAATTCAATTATATCTTTTTTATAAAAGAGGAAACAGAGTCTCAGAGTGGTCATATGACTTGCCTCAAGAGAAAAGTGGATGGTAGTGGCATTAGATCTCAATTTTTCTGACTCCTAGGTGATTCCTTACATTTTTAACAACACACTGTATACCAACAAGCATCGTTGAGAAAAAGCCAAATAAGTTTTTAATTGAACCTTATCCGCCTCCTCCCCCCCTTTCCCTCCCCCCCCCCCCAAGTTGGTGTGGAGCTCAATTAATGACTTTTGGGTTTTAAACATGTGCTCTTTGAGAGCCAAACTTTGCACACAGTGAGACTATGAAGATGATTTCTCTTTTTGGGAAATTTTAGCTTCTTTGGGATATAAACAAAAGGGCTGCTAGGTCGCCTACAGCACATGTTGAAGCATGCTAAAGCAGGCTTCTGATTGGCCCCAGCCTTCTGGGTCTCTGTGGGCCTCATTAATTTGATGTGCTTTGCTTCTATGACAATGGAACACTCGCCTAGTCAATTACTTGCACCTGCATTTCTCAGCTTGTCACACTTCCCTTTTCCTTTAGGGTCTGGAAATAAGTGGGAAAGAAAGCCATGTTGAAAGGAGAGACCCCCAGATTTGTTTGCCTCTTGCACCCAGTAAAATGATGTAGATTTCCATCAAATAAGTAAAGGTGAATTTATTTATTTAAAATTTAAAGATTATTTTTATTACAATATATGAGAACATCCAAATTTTAAGAACAAGCACACTCTTTGGTATGGTTTTTATTTATCTCTTTCCATGCTTTTTAGTGGAGGTTTTTGTTTCCACATATGCAATGTAGTTTTTCTATGCTTAAAAGCATTAGACCAATAAATACTGCCAATTCCAATATTTTAAAATAGATATTGTTTGAAATAGTTTTATTCCAGACAGACATTAAAATTCCTGTATTTATTTTTTCTTAGAATGCAAATTGCTAGTACTCCACTTTCCATATTGGCAAAGGGTTATAGTAAAAATAAGGACTAGTGAAATCTGGACTTCCTATTCTAATATTGTGTTACTCGAAAGTCAGAATCTCAATATTCAGTGTTGTATAAAGGGCTTAAGAATCTCTTGTGTAAGAACTGAATTTTGCTCTATTTTAGTAAAAGATAATTTAACTGTAAAATGTAAAGAATCTGCTGTTAACTTAGTTTTTCTGTTCACATGCTATTTAAAATTTACTGTTTATTTTGTCTACTATTTCCTTCTTTCCTGGTAGTTCATAAGTTCATTTTCTCTACCTATGTTCTTAACTGTGTTATCCATAATCACCTTGAATAGGTATAATAGATATTTATTGAGTTCACAGTTCACGGCAACAGTTTAAAAAGTTAAGATTATTGGGGCGCCTGGGTGGCGCAGTCGGTTAAGCGTCCGACTTCAGCCAGGTCACGATCTCGCGGTCCGTGAGTTCGAGCCCCGCGTCGGGCTCTGGGCGGATGGCTCGGAGCCTGGAGCCTGTTTCCGATTCTGTGTCTCCCTCTCTCTCTGCCCCTCCCCCGTTCATGCTCTGTCTCTCTCTGTCCCAAAAATAAATAAACATTGAAATAAAAAAATTTAAAAAGTTAAGATTATTTCTTTCCATTTTATAGCTGAGGAATTAATCTTGACCTTATTAAGTTGTACGTGCCTTGTAAGGTATAAGTGATTGAGGTTAGACTGGAACCCAAGACTGACATAAAAGCCTAAGCTTCTGTGAGAAACTATCAATTTTACGTCTTTCTTCATCCCTCTCTATTATGTTTTTTATTCTAACTTCTGAGCACATGCCAATGTCTCTTTCCTTGAACCAATAACAGGAATTTCTTCTGTAGATTATACTCCTCAAATTCATCTTTTATCTTCCTTTCATTGTTCAACATGTTTTGAAAGATTAGTCTATAAGCACAGACTTTACATCTTCACCTCTGTATCTACTCTTCAACTCAGTACCACTTGGCTTTTACCTCTACTATTGTAGAAAGCTCTTTTTATGAGAATTAAAAGTTATTTAAATGCTAAACTATATAACTTTCAAGAAAACATTTTTTAAAGTTGATTTGTTTTGAGTGAATCATAGAGAGTGAGTAGGGGAGGGATAGAGAGAGAGAGACAGGGAGAGAGAGAATTGCAAGTAGGCTCTACACTGTCAACACAAGGCCCGACTCAGGGCTCAAACTCACAAACCATGAGATCACGACCTGAGTTGAAACCAACAGTAGCCACCCAACCGAGTCACCCAGGCACCCTTAAGAAAACATTTAAAATGAAGTATAAGTGTACAGATCTTAAGTGGACAGTTTGATGAAATTTTATATATTTATATAGTACTTAAATCAAGTTATAAAATATTTGCTGCACTCTAGAAGTTTCCATCATATTTCCTGACAGGCTTACTCTTACCTTCACTCAGAGATGCTCCCTCTTCTAACTTTCTATCACCACAAGTTTAAGTTTAGTTTAATCTTGAATTTCTTTTTCCTTTTTTTTTTATTTTTTAGAGAGAGAGAGAGAGAGGAGGGGGTTGGGGAGAGGGGCAGAGGAAGAGAGAACCTTAATCATCAAATGCCCATTTGTGTCTGGTTTTGTTCACTCAGTAGATCTACTAGATTTTGTAACGTGTTTGGTCTAGAAGTAATGCATTCCTTTAAGTTGCTAAGTAGTATTCAAGGTGCGAATAAATCACAATTTACTTATTCATTCTACTATTGATGGGCATATGGATTATTTCCATTTCTTTCTATTATGGGTAAAGCTGCTAT
Source organism: Prionailurus bengalensis (assembly GCF_016509475.1). Lineage (NCBI taxonomy): Eukaryota > Metazoa > Chordata > Mammalia > Carnivora > Felidae > Prionailurus > Prionailurus bengalensis. Next base: position 42,816,689 of record NC_057356.1, on the reverse strand, counting down.
GAGCAATCTTATACATAACTTTTGGTGGACATAAAGCACTCATCTCCCTTGGAAATATACAAAGGAGTAGAATTGTTGGCTCATAGACTAGGCATGTATTAACTTTTAGAAGATGCTGCCAAACAGTTTTCACATGTGATTTTACTAATCTTCACTACTGCCAGCAACACATGAGAGTTTAGGGTTTTAGCTGCTCTGTATCTTTACCAACTCTTGGGATTGTCAGTCTTCTCTTAGGTAGTGTTGTTTTTTAAAATTCCATTTCCCAAATATTCCTTGCTGGTAAATGCAAATATAATTGATTTTTAAAAAAAATATTGAAATGTAATTCGCATAACCTACAATTCATCCATTTTAAGTGCACAATTCCATGGCATTTAGTATATTCACAGAATTGTGCAACCATCACCATAATCAGTTTTAGAATGTTTTCATTGCCTCAGAAGAAACTGTACACCCTTTAGCCATCAGCCTCTGGATTCACATTTTCCCATTCTATCCTTCCCAGTCCTGGGAAACCACTAATCTACTTTCCATCTCTATGGATTTCCAATTCTGACTATTTAATATAAATGGAATCATACTATGTAATCCTTTGTAACTGGCTTCTTTCAGTTAGCATAGTATTTTCAAGGTCCATGCATGTTATAGTAGTGATGTATATATGGGTACTTCATTTTTTTTTTTTGCAAATAATATTAAATTTTACTGATATGTTATATTTTATTTATTCATTCATTTAGTTAATAAACACTATATTGTTACTCACTGTTTATAGTGCTGTTCATTTGAGTTTTCTTTGAATCCTTAGTTTTCTGATGTGTTTTTAACAAGCCATGATTTTGTAATTTATATGGCTTAAGTTGTTCTTATGAGAATGATAGTATTTTGTGATTTTCTGCATCCAGACCAGAGTGAAACCCTCCCCAGGATTTTGAGATACTTAAATTTTTTTCCATCATAGCAGTCCTTTGAAATGTGAGGTGTTTCTAGTATTTCAGAGGTGAGGAAAATGTACATTTCTTGAAGTTCAATGATTTGTCTAGGGCCAGATAGCCAATGAGTACAGTTTTCTTTTAAAACCAGGATTTCTTTCCCTTCCAAATCCAATGCTTTTCCTATTCATGATCTTTTTGGGGGGGCAAGAGAGAGGTAAGAATAATTTATACTTCAGAATTGACAGAAACATTGGTGTTGGATTGTCAGGTATGGTACTACCCAGGGAGGTGGGGTTTAAAGTGGTCTGTCTTCAAATTGTGAATCTTTCCATGAATTTTTCTGTTTAGAATATTGATTTGATTCTAATTTTGCTGCTCTTCTCAGCAGCTGGATAAGTAGACTTCAGAGCATATCCTACTTCGGTAAAGAGCAGCTGTTCTTATGTACTTTCACTCCAGAGCCTGTTCTGTGATGTGCCTCATTAGCCTGTTAGCAGCTGGCTTAGCAGAAGTTTTGAGGAACCTGCACTTCTCAGCCAAGGTTCCTGAGACCCAGAGAGTGCTCAGCTACTGATACCTGAAGCACAAATTAACTCCAATTTTAAGGAAGAATTTCTCAGCTCTGAAAAGTCAGTATAAGTGTCATATTTCCAAAGAAAGTACACCTGAAATCCTCCAAGTTGTATATTTTGAGATTTCTAAGGTAATAATCCTTTGTTTGCTAGAGAGCATAATTAACAGAAATATGTGTCCTGTGCCATCTTTGAGTTTTTAAAGTGGGGTCCAATTTTCCACTTTGAGATTAATTTAAAGGACACAAGGATGATTTTAGAGTTAAAGACATCATGTCACTTAAAATAATTTTTTCAGTGTTTTCTCCCCTTTCTCCCATCCCCTTGCATATTTTCTTCTTTGTGGTGGCTGCACCTGTGCTGTCTACTTGGGCTTTCAGCATTTCTCTGTAATTTGTCCCAGTTGACTCTTAGATAATCCCACAGCCTATATGTTAGGGCAAATTGTATCTTTTCCACTTTATTTTTTCCCTTTCGCCTACCTTTCTGTCAGCCCTCATCTAATCATAGCTTAAATGATAAAGAGGAAGTAAAAAATATATTTGTTATTATATTGGAGTGAAGATTCTTTCATCTGTGAAGTTAGATAACACTTCTAAAGTGCAGATTGTGCAGTTTTCTAAAAAAAATGTTTATTTTTGAGAGAGATAAGAGTGCAAGCAGGGGAGGGGCAGAGAGAGAGGGAGACAGAGTATCTGAAGTGGGCTCAGAGAACCCCATGTGAGGCTCAAGCTCACGAACCTTGAGATTATGACCTGAGCTGAAGTTGGATGCTTAACCAACTCACCATCCAGGTGCCCCAACAGATAGTGCAGATTTGAACAGACAATGCCCCTGCTGGCAAGTGCCTTCAAGGCTCCTTACCCATCTAAGGAATCAAACTCTCCTTACTTGATACACATAGTTCCTTGGGGTCTGATGCAGCTTATTCCTGAAGTCACATGCTAGGCTCCAGCCTTTTTGTGTTCCTTACCCATCATGGTTTTGCCAAACATACTTGGGATAGCACAATTATGTATTTGATCCCTTATCCTTTTTAATTTCTCTCTAGCATTGAATATGATGGTCCACCTTTTCCTTTTTTTGGAAACATTCTGTTTCTCTTCTGGTGTTTCTCTGAAATCACTTGTCATTTGTCTCTGTTTTAGTTTCAGACATGTTAATTTTGAAATGCATATGAGACAGCCAAGCAGAGATCTTAAGTAGGCATTTGGATCTATGGCCTCCTGGCCTCTCTTTCTCAGGTATCTCCTTCAACTGAGCTTCAAATATTGGAACTCTTAAATTCTTAGTCCTAGATTTTTCTGTCCTCTCCTCTCTCTCTTCTCCTTTCACACTCCTCTTCTCCCTTTTCTTCTCTTTGGTGAATTTTATCACTTAGGACAGTTTCTGTACTTTCCTCTTGAGACAGCCCTTTATACTCAAGGCTGTTTGGAAACATGTATATTTCTTGACCAAAATATAAACTCCATGGGAATAGGAATTTACCTTGTTTGTTCACTATTATATCTGTATTACCTAGAAGGAGAGATTGGGACTCCATAGATACTAAGAAATATTCAACTAAATAAATGCCCAAATTTGCCATTCTGTGATGTTTTATGTATATGAGGTCCTTTGAGGCTCTTTTAACTGAAGACCAGCAATTTTCCTTACCCTGGTAGATGTGTGACTGGGTGTGTGGATGGTACAGTGAGAAAAGAAAGGATATATACAAACCAAGCCCTGAGGTCACTGGTAAAGGAGGAGTCATTTATGGAAGGTTGAAAGAACAAGATTGTAAATATATCATTAAATTTAATCCAGCTTATTAAACTGTGGTATGGATATGCCACAATTTTATCTGTCCATCCTTTGTCAATGGATATTTGGGATGTTTCTACTTTTCTGTGATTAAGAACTTTGCTCCTATTCAAATTATTGATTAAAAACTTTGCTCTTATTCAAATTATTGATAGGGTCAAATTAATGAATTTCATGTCAATGTCCTAATGTCCTGGAAATGTTTCTGAATAACTGAATGGAATTAAAGTTAGGATTAGAATATTTCTTTTTACTTTTTCCCTTTTATTATGTTTTAAAATCTGTGCCATTTGCAAAAAGATGGTCCTATATTACATATGTTAGTTGCAAATTATAATTGCATAAGGAACATTTATGAATCCACTCAATCCAAGAACTAGTTAGTATAATAGAAACTTTTAGCTACATATTAATTCCTTTCCTCAACTAACTCCCTGACTTCCTGCCACTTGTATCAATAATTCTGTACCACAAAGGCAACCACTCTTCCTAAATTTATATTATTACATTGCTACTTGAAAATATACTTTTATAATAAACACCTGTATGCCTAATTTTACTGATTAGCTTCCCTTGTTATTCAGCTTTATAAAAATGTATCTCATTTTATATAATTTGTTGAGGTATGTTTTTACCCCTTCAATATTGTGTTTTTAAGTTGTTCTTATGTTGTTGCAGGTAGTTGTAATTCTGCATTTTCATTGTATGCATATGCCACCAAATTTTATTTGTCCATCTCTGTCAATGGACATTTGTGATGTTTCTGCTTTGTGTTGTTAAGAACTTTTTTATTATATAAATTTTTAATAAAGTAACATCTATTTTTAATAAATAGTTTTTATTCATTGTCCTAAAACACATATTTAATGGCATTATATTAGTTTTTATTAATAAGATTTTGCCAATGAAAACTTTACCAGTGTCTGTACTTTTTAGATATGTTGTAAGGAATTAGTATTTTTGTTACTTCCTCAAAAGCACCTTATTATCTCTTATCCCTGGGCCTTCACATATGCTGTTCTCTTTAGTTTGAAGAATTTCTGACTCCCAATCCCTGACTCCCATTTGACTGAATACCTCCTATTCATCCTCAGGTTGTGTCTTAGATGTCACTTTTTCCAGGAAGCCTTCCTGACCACCTCAAGTTGTTGTAGATACTTCCAAACACTTTCACACGCTTACACACCACTCCATATTTCCTTTTAAATCACTCACAATAGCCATATGTTTTATACATTCTGGTTTACTTCTTTGCCTTCACCACTAACATGTACACCTAAAATGGTAAACTTTTGCCTCATTTTGTGATACATGCCCAGAAGCCAGCCCATGGCCCCGCATGAGACAGATATTCAATAAACATTTGTTAAACAAATGAAAAAATTGCTAATCTCTCACCTTCTGCTCACCAAAATTATCAATATGGGCCCCTTATTTTGTTGATGTCAAAGGACAACTATTTGTTCGTCAATGGAATATTTAATAATGTTTTCCCTTTGGAGCAGGTGTTAATTTCAATGCTGTCAGCTGTCAAAGATGGAGATCAGCAAAGAACTCAATAAACAGGGCCGCCATTCACTCCTGGTGTCCCTTGGTCCATGGAGATACATTTCATAAAGACAGCTATTGATTTCTACTATTAGACTGCCAGGAAAGCCAACAATAATTGCTTTAGGAATTTTGTCCATGAATATTTCCTCTTAATTTCCCAGGAGCATGAGCAGCTGCTCCCCCTCTCTCAACAAAAAATTAAAGAGCTGGTAGAAATTAACATACTCATAAATTTTTTTAAAGGGATATATTATTTACTTGGGTTTTAAGTAAATTATTTACTCGAGGTAATGAAGAATAAGAAGCAAATTACAAAAGTAAAGTTTTCAAAGGATTTTCAACTTTTTAAAAAATTTGATACATTTATTTATTATAGGATTATCATTGTAGTAGTAATTATCACTTCTGTTTAATGGTTAGATTAAGTTCTAGTCTTTTTAGCAAGTTTGATGATTATAATTCAATATTGTTGTGTATGTTCACTATACTGTGCATCAGATCCCTAGGATTTATTACTCGTTGCAAGTCTGTTCCTTTAAAAAAAATATCTGTTTTATCCCCTAACCCCTTTCCCTGCTGACTGCCATTTTGCTCTCTGTTTTAACAGGCTTGGATTTTTAGATTCCACAAACAAGTGATTTCATGTATTACTCCTCTTTCTCTGTCTGATTTTTCTCACAAAGCATAATGTGCTCCATCCATGTTGTCACAAATGGTAGTGTGTCCTTTTTTTTCCCCTCATGGCTGAATTAATCACATATATATCATTTTTTCTTTATCCATTCGTTTGTTGGTGGGTACCTTAGTTGTTTTCATATCTTGGCTATTGTGAATAATGCTGCAGTAAACATGGGAGTGCAAATATTTCTTCAATGTCCTGTTTTCCTTTCCTTTGGGTGTTTAACCAGAGGTGGAATTGCTGGATTATATGATAGATTTATTTTTAATTTTAAAGGAAACACCATATTTCCATAGTGGCTGAACCAACTTACATTCCAACAAATGTGTGCAAGTGTTCCCTTTTCTTCACATCCTCACCAACATTTTTCTCTCATCTTAAAATACCCATTTTAACAGGTGTTAGATGATATCTCTCTGTAGTTCTGATTTACACTTCCCCAGTGATTAGTTATGTTGAGCATGTTTTCAGGTACCTGTTACTATGGAAATAAATAAAACAAAGACCAACATAAAAATGTTTGCTTCATGGGAACACTTCTATACCTATTTTTATTTATTTATTTATTTATTTATTTATTTATTTATTTATTTATTTATTTTAATTTTATTTATTTATTTTGAGAGAGAGAGAGAGAGAGAGAGAGAGAGAGAGAGAGAGAGGAGGAAGGGTAGAGAGAGGGAGAGAGAATCCCAAGCAGGCCCCATGTTGTCAGCATATAGCTCATTCCCAAGCACTGTGAGATCATGATCTAAGCCAAAATCAAGAGTTGGACACTTAACTGACTGAGCCACCTAGGCGCACCTACTATTCTTATTTTTACATATGTGATATCTTTTCAGTGTTTGATAAATCTGCAAGCTTGCTTATCATCCTTTATTAGCAACTATAGGAAGAATCCTGATCACTTTCCCTAAGTTTTCCTTTCTTTCATCTTTGGTTCTCTCCCCCCACCCTATTTCCCATAAATATTTGGATGTTGAGTGAGAATTAGGTTTGTAATGGAATAGACATTTGGAAAACTATACAACCAAGAATCCATTTTGCCTAAGATCATATATAGGTGGATGTGGTATACATATTTTCACTATTTACCTGATAGGAAGAGGATTTCTTTGTTCTTACTTGACTATTCTAGAGGTATGTCTTAGGTACATTCAAGAACTGATTCACAGGGCCAAGACATGAGAAATATGAGGATAACGGGTAGAATCCATTTTATTTGTTGGGGTTTAGTTCCAAATTCAGAGGAAATGAATAGCCATTTTATTTCCCATCTCAAAAATAAACTAAATGTCATCCATTTTATTGACATGTAGTATTCGTATGCTGGAACTGTTCCTGCTATCAGCTCATGAGAACTAATTCTTCCCAAGTTAGCATTCAGTGATGTCACATTGGTACTTAAAATTTGGTATGGTGGGAGTATTGACACCATGGAAATTGGCAAATGCTACAAGAGAGGAGCTTTTCCCCCCTTAAAAATTTGTTTTTGATTTGTTTTGATTGTTTATTAGTCCTCAGCACTCCACTGCAGATAGTAGACAACTTAAAAAAAATGTTAACTGTGAACCTAGTATCCCTTTCTCTGGGGAAGCACCCTTTCTCAATCAATGTGGTTCTGGGATAGTTGTCAGTCTCTGAGCCCCCAACTCTATAATGACACAGGTGGATTAGAGTTTTCATCTGTTCTGTGATCATATCTTTTGAGTCTTTTGAGTATGCTTTCATTGTGTGTAGAAGATATAATTTTAGTATTTATTCTTTTCTTATAATAATTTTTCATGGAATAGGAGAGATTCAAAAACCATGCTGTGGCCTCTACCATCTCTCTACAATCATCTCACTTAATTATATTTTCAAGGATAATTCATTCAGTAAGAGTGATATACACACAGAGTTATGGAAGTGGTTTCTTTGAATTGGGCACAGGTGATACTAGCTGTTGGAAACATATTAAAGTTCTCACGCTCTCTCTCCTTGGAGATTCATGCCTTCATGATTTTTCCTTTTCCAGAAACTCTATTATATTTACTGTAATATCTCTAGATAAAATTGATAATTTGAAGCTCTTTTTTTTGTATGTATCTGAATTAGGAATAATTATTGGGAATATTAATTCCATTTTTAAACACTTCTAGTTACTTAGTGCAAAGTTTTTCCATCATGTCAGAGAAATTTTAACTCTCCCCAAGCTATATATCTTTTTTAAAGTTACACTGGTCATATTGCAGAATAATTCATACAGTGAAAGTGTGTTGATTTCCCTTCTCATTTTGACGGCAATTGCAGGCTGCTATGGGATCTCCTTAGATATTGTTTAAGGAAAATGCATTGTTTCTAGTCTTATGACAGATTCAGGATTTTTTTTCTTAATTTGGAAAAAATGTCTTCAGAGTATCATTCTAAAATTCATTTACATGATGATACAATGTTTATCTTTAAACTGTATTTATATCTTTCTTTACTCAAAAGACAAATTGAAATCTATAATCTCAGGCTTATACAGAAACAAATATTTGAAGTTTTTGTTTAGTTGAAACTCCTGAAGTCTTGAAAGGTACAGCAAGTGTCTTTATTTTTATGCATTATATGTTCTACTAATCTACATCAAGGCAACACAGCATGAAAAATTTCACAGACCAAACTACTTCAATTATATTAACAGAATTATGACCATTAACTGTGCAAATTTACCTGTTTTAACCTTGTTCTATTTATTGATTTAAAATGCTACATTGCGATCAATGTGATCCTTTGCTCTTACACTTCAGTGGTTTCCTTTCTTAATCCACATATTAACGACAATTATCTGTTTAAAAATTCATTTTTTTGAATGTAGTTATATGCACTTATTTTATATGTTCAATTTGAAGCATTTTGATAAACCTCTATACCTGCATAACCATTACCAAATTCAGGATTGGTTATTTGTCTATCCTTATGCTAATACCACATTTTCTTGATTACTATAAATTTATATTAAAACTTGAATCCAAGTAACGTAAAATATCCACCTTTAATGTTACATTTCAAAATTATTTTGCCTATCCTATTTTCTTCCTTTGGTTTTATATACTATTTTAGAATGAATTTGCCAAGTTTATCAATAAAGTCTGCTGGCATTTTTATTGCATTAAATTTATAGATCAATATGGGGAGAACTGACATCACAGCAACATTGAATCTTTTTGTCCATGAACATAGTATATCTTTACATTATTTTATTTTTTCTTGAATTTATTTGAACAATATTATGTAATTTCAAGGTACAGGTTTTGCTCATATGTTGAATTCCTTTTTAGAGTATGTGTTTTGATGATACTGTAAATAATATTTTTAAAACTTTCATTTTCTTGTTATTCATTACTAGTAAAAAATATGGAATTAATTTTATATGTTGATTCTGAATCCTGTGACTTTTTTGATTTAATTAATTAGTAACAACAGCATTTTGGTAGAGTATATAGGTTTTCCTGTGTATACAATCATGTCAGTGAATAATGCCCATTTTATTTCTTCCTTTCCAATTTATATGTCTTTTATTTTTTATTTTATTCTTTCCCCTCTTTATCTAACATGTTGGAATCTCTAGTACAATGTTGAATGACAGTGGTAAGAGTGGACACCTTTGCCTTGTTTTCGTTTTTGGAGGAAAGCATTCAGTCTTTCACTGTAAGCATGACCTCATCTGAAGACATTTTATGGGTGGTCTTTACCAGGCTGAGTAAGGATTTTGTATTTATACTTTATTAGATTTTTTTCAAAAAAACTTGTAAAAGAGTATTGAATTTAGTCAAATGCTTTTCTGCATCTACTAAAAAGATTATGGGATTTTTATCCTTTATTCTATAAATGTGGTAAATCACATTATTTGATCTTTAAATATTAAATCAACCTTTATTAATGTTAGAACTTTTCAACAGTATGCTTCCATTTCCTGCTTCGAATCTTTGTTATTGTCATACATTGTATTTATATGTTTTATGAGCCTATTAAACATATCTTAATTTTATAAAGTCAGTTTTCTTTTTTTTTAATTGTATTTTTAAATTTTTAAAATTTACATCCCAATTAGTTAGCATATAGTGCAACAATGATTTCAGAAATAGATTCCTTAGTGCCCCTTACCCATTTAGCCCATCCCACCACCCACAACCCCTCCAGTAACCCTCAGTTTGTTCTCCATATTTATGAGTCTCTTAGGTTTTGTTCCCCTCCCTGTTTTTATATTATTTTTGTTTCCCTTTTCTTATGTTCATCTGTTTTGTCTCTTAAAGTCCTCTTATGAGTGAAGTCATAAGTCATATGATTTGTGTCTTTCTCTGACTAGTTTCACTTAGCATAATATCCTCTAGTTCCATCCACGTAGTAGCAAATGGCAAGATTTCATTCATTTTGATTGCTGAGTAATACTCCATTGTACATATATACCACCTCTTCTTTATCCATTCATCCATCGTGGGACATTTGGGCTCTTTCCATACTTTGGCTATTGTTGATAGTGCTGCTATAAACATAGGGTGCATGTGTCCATTTGAAACAGCACACGTGTATCCCTTGGATAAGTACCTTGTAGTGTAATTGCTGGGTTGTAGGGTAGTTCTATTTTTAGTTTTTTGAGAAACCTCCATACTGTTTTCCAGAGTGGCTGCACCAGCTTGCATTCCCACTAAGAATGCAAAAGAGATCCTCTTTCTCCACATCCACGCTAACATCTGTTGTTGCCTGAGTTGTTAATGTTAGCCATACTGACAGGTGTGAGGTGGTATCTCATTGTGGTTTTGATTTGTATTTCCCTGATGATGAGTGATGTGGAACTTTTTTTTTTCATGTCTTGGTTGGCCATATGGATGTCTTCCTTGGAGAAGTATCTATTCATGTCTTTTGCCCATTTCTTCACTGGATTATTTGTTTTCTGGGTGTTGAGTTTGATAAGTTTTTTATAGATTTTGGATCCTAACCCTTTATCTGATATGTCATTTGCAAATAACTTCTCCCATTCTGTCAGTTGCCTTTTAGTTTTGCTGATTGTTTCCTTCACTGTGCAGAAGCTTTTTATTTTGATGAGGTCCCAATAGTTCATTTTTGCTTTTGTTTCCCTTGCCTCCGGAGACGTGTTGAGTAAGAAGTTGCTGCGGCCAAGATAAAAGAGGTTTTTGCCTGCTTTCTCCTTGAGGATTTTGATGGCTTTCTGTCTTACATTGAGGTCTTTCATCCATTTTGAATTTATTTTTGTGTATGGTGTAAGAAAGTGGTCCAGGTTCATTCTTCTGCATGTCGCTGTCCAGTTTTCCCAGCACCACTTGCTGAAGACACTGTCTTTATTCCATTGGATATTCTTTCCTGTTTTGTCAAAGATAAGTTGGCCATATGTTTGTGGGTCCATTTCTGGGTTCTCTATTCTGTTCCATTGATCTGTGTGTCTGTTCTTGTGCCAGTACCATACTGTCTTGATGATTACAGCTTTGTAGTATAGCTTGAAGTCTGGGATTGTGATGCCTACTGTTTTGGTTTTCTTTTTCATGATTGCATTGGCTATTCAGGGTCTTTCCTGGTTCCATACAAATTTTAGGATTATTTATTCTAGCTCTGTGAAGAATGCTGGTGTTATTTTGATAAGTATTGCATTGAATATGTAGATTGCTTTGGGTAGTGTTGACATTTTAACAATATTTGTTCTTCCTCTCCAGGAGCATGGACTCTTTTTCCATTTATTTGTGTCTTCTTCAATTTCTTTCGTAAGTTTTCTATAGTTTTCAGTGTAAAGATTTTTCACTTCTTTGGTTAGATTCATTCCTAGGTATTTTATAGTTTTTGGTACAATTGTAAATGGGATCGATTCCTTGATTTCTCTTTCTGTTGCCTCATTTTTGGTGTATAAGAATGCAACCAATTTCTGTGCATTGATTTTATATCCTGCTACTTTGCTGAATTCATGGATCAGTTCTAGCAGTTTTTTGGTGGAATCTTTTGGGTTTTCCGTATTGAGTTTCATGTCATCTGCCAAAAGTGAAAGTTTGACCTCCTCCTGGCCGATTTGGATGCCTTTTATTTCTTTGTGTTTTCTGATAGCTGGGGCTAAGACTTCCAATAGTATGTTGAATAACAGTGGTGAGAGTGGACATCCCTGTCTTGTTCCTGACCTTAGGGGGAAAGCTATCAGTTTTTCCCCATTGAGGATGATATTAGCGTTGGGTCTTTCATATATGGCTTTTATGGTCTAGAGGTATGATCCTTTTGTCCCTACTTTCTTGAGGGTTTTTATCAAGAAAAAGTTTTTTATCAAGAAAAAGGGTTTTTATCAAGATGCTGTATTTTGTCAAATGCTTTATTGAGAGGATCATGTGGTTCTTGTCCTTTCTTTTATTGATATGATGAATCATGTTGATTGTTTTGTAGTTATTGAACCAGCGCTGCATCCCAATATTTTTTTAATGTATTGTTGAATTCAGTTTGCTAATATCTTGTTGAGGATTTTTGCATCCATGTTCATCAGGGAATTTTTTAAATTATATTTTAAAGTAACCTCTATACCCCCAGTGTGGGGCTTGAACTCATGACCCTGAGAAGAGAGCTGCATGTTCTATTGGATGAGCCAGCTAGGTGCCCACAATATTCTTGGAGATTTAAAAATAAACTACACAAACTGATTTTAATTTTCTTATGTTAAAATAAATACTAAATTTTAGGAAAGTTCTGAAAAAAAGTTATTGATTTTTGAATGTACTCACTGAGGGGATGTATATTTAGCCCTAAAGGATATTAAACATAATAATATAGTGATTTAAAGTTTGGTATTGGCTCTTGTATAAATAGTGTTCAGTAAAACAGAATAAAATGTCCAGATGTAAGATCAATAAATTTGTAAATTTTGTGTGTGTTAAAGATGACTGACTTAATAAAGGATGCTGGGACAACTGCATAACCACCTGGAAAAAAGATAAAATTGGCTCCTATCCTGAATTCATAAGAAGCAAAGATTGTAGTGCAAACTCCATAAAAATATTAGGATCAAATATAATAAAAATTTAAAAAGTATTTTGGTATGAGAAATTATTTCTAAATGACATATAAAATCTGGAAGCCATACAAAAAATGATCCAAAATTTGGCTACAAATAAAAATAACCTCTGCATGGCAGAAATAACCATAAGGAAAATAAAAATAACAAGGAATTTAGAAAACAAAATTTGTAGCCTATAATTTGCAAAAAGCTAATTCCTTTAATATATAAAGACTTTATATTCATTTATAAGCAAGCAATAAATAATCCAAAAGATAAGAGTAATAATCATGAGCAGTGCACAGAAAGAAATTATAAGTGAAATTACAAGTATGAAAACATACTTAAGTACTTCTGAAAAAGGAGATTAATGTAAATTAAAACCAAGGTGAGTTAGGTAAAAATGCTATTAGATTGTCAAAGATGAAAAACTCAATAATGCAAACTTGTGTTTATGTGTGCTATTAACAAAACTAATAATAATAAACATTTTTGAGTGTTTATTTCATGTCAGGCACTATTTTAAGAGTTTTACATATATTCATTAATTAGTTCCTCACAATGATCCTGCAAATAAGTAAAATTATTAGTCCTTTTTTAGATGATGAAATTGAAGTCTAGAAACAAACAACTTGCTTAGTCACAAAGAAAGTAGGTGGCAAGAGTAGAAATTGAACCCAGGAGGTCTGGTTAAAAGATACGCCAAATGGTCTGTATGCAGTTGCTTTAACCCTGAAATTCCGGTCAGGCTTTTGTCGTACAGATTTACTCAAACATGTAAAAAATGACATATGTGCACATTCTCTGTAGCCTTGTTTGTGATAGCAGTAGATTGGAAAGAGATTTGTAAGTAGGAACTGGAACTGGTTATATATACTCTGGTAAAGATATCCAATGGAATCTCAGGCAGATGAAAGCAAAATGAGAAAGCTTTTCAATTTTCTCACCTGTACATATACTATCATTTGTATAAAAAAGTATGTATCTCGTGTGTGTGTGTGTGTGTGTGTGTGTGTGTATGTGTGTGTCTGATATTATGTTAGAGTTCTTCTGGAAAGATGACACAGGAAATTGGTTCTTGTAGCTGCCTTGGGGAGGGAAATTTGCGTAGGCATAGGAGGAAGACTTACTTTTCATTTGTATATTCTTTGGCATTGTTTAAATATTGTACATGTAAATGTATTATCTACTCAAAACTGAAATACATTGATTACATTTTTACATGGTTTTGGGAAATGACTTTACCAATATTTTGAAACACTCTGTAGAGAGGAGGAGGGCATGTACCCTTGTTGGGAATAGCTGCCTCTGATGACAGCAGGTGTTATGAGAATGAGTTGTGTTTCAGGATGATGTGGAATCAGATCAAAGGTTGGCTTTGATTAAACCCAGTTCATTTACTTACAGAAACATTTCCCACATCCTTATAAGGGATATTCAGGTGCTGTTGAGGATCACCCTCCCTGTTCTCACCTGTCTCCACTGCCCATTTACACACCAGATGCTTGAGCTATCTATACACCTGTCTGCCGTATGCACTATTATGTGTGGCCCTTCTGGAGACATGTCTCCAAACTTGTCTCTCTGTTGTATTTTGCACTCGGTCAATCACTGGTTGTGGTTGTCCAGTATCTTTGTTATCTTTTTCTCTAACACTAGAATTCCTGATTGTGGAACCTTAGAATTCCTAGAGATAAACTAAATCTAAGTGTTTATTTTTTAAAATAAGGGCATTGAAAGCTAGAGGGATGAAGAGATTTGTTTTCTCAGACCTTACTTGCCCAGTGGTTGTGGAATCCATTCTGTAGACCCAGCTACTCCCAGATACTTCAGGTCTGCCTCCTTCCTGGCCAGCTTTGCTCTGTTAGATGGAAGTGAGGGGTTCCCCATCATTCTAGACAAAGATTACAAACCATTTTACAATATAGAGGGATGACAAATTGGATGAGAAATTGGGACATACCTATTAATGATGCAAAAAAAAGTTTATTTTCTCATTCAGTCTAAGTTGGGTTTTAGGCACTTTTCTGGCTCATGTTTGTGTGTGTTACCTTTGAATAATGAGGAGTAGTAGAGCATCTGGAGACACAGCTTCCCTTTGTCACCTTGCTTTAAATGTCTCCATTGTGGTTATTTTAGTATTTGTGATACCATAGAAACTATGTTCTTGAGAAAAAGATGACAGAGATTCTGGACAATAAAATAAAATAAAATAAGAGCAAAATTAAACTATTGGAATTATATCAAAAGAAAAAAGTTATGCACAGCAAAGGAAACAATCAACAAAACTAAAAGGCAATCTACTGAATGGGAGAAGATATTTACAAATGACATATCTGATAAAAGGTTAGTATCTAAAGTCTATAAAAAATTTATACAACTCAACACCCAAAAAACAAATGATCTAATTAAAAGTGGGAATAAGACATGAACCTACATTTCTCCAAAGAAGACATCCAGATGGCCAACAGACACATGAAATGATGCTCAACACCACTCATCATCAGGGAAATGCAAATCAAAAACTACAATGAGATATCATGTCATATCTGTCAGAATGATTAAAATAAAAAACACAAGAAACAAGTGTTGGCAAGGATGTTGAGAAATAAAAACTCTTGTGCACTGTTGGTAGGAATGCAGACTAGTGCAGCCACTGTGGAAAACAGAATGGAGGTTCCTCAAAAAGTTAAAAATAGAACCATGCTATTATCCAGCAATTCTCACTACTGAGTATTTGCCCAAAGAATACAAAAACACTAACTCAAAGGGATACATGCACTCCTATGTTTATATCAGCATTATTTACAATAGCCAAGATATGGAAGCAGACCAACTATTATTCACTGATGGATGAATGGATAAAGAAGATACACACACACACACGCACACACACACACACACACACACACTCACACAATGGGATATTACTCAGCCATAAAAAAGAATGAAATCTTTCCATTTGCAACAATATGGAGCTAGAGAGTATAATACTAAGCAAAATATGTCAGAGAAAGACAAATGCCATATGATTTAACTAATATGTGGAAGTTAAGAAACAAAACAAATGAGCAAAGGTAAAAAAAAGAGAGAGGCAGACAACCAAGAATCAGGCTCTTAACTATAGAGAGTAAACTGATGGTTGCCAGAGAGGAGGTGGGTGGAGGTGTTGGGTGAAGTAGGTGATGGGGATTAAAAAGTACACATTTTGTGAGGGAAAAACAACCATAGGATTTGAGCATTGGCATTGGTGCATAAATTGCAAAGGTGTTTGTTTTCAGGTAAGTTAGGATACATTCTGGGCAGCATGCTTTTCTATTTAGGGCAACACAACACACTCATTGCATCTAAAAATTCATAGATAACTTATGAATCAATTAAAATTTTAAAATAGCCAACTCATTATTTTAAAGATAACTGTAGAAGGTGGATCATGATTAATAGATAACTGTATTTTTCAAATTAATGAAAAAAAGGACTGTATCTTGTTGCAACACTGTGGTATGAATATTCTGGTGTAATGAATGAGAAAAGTGATGTCTATAACATTAAAATGCATGGGCAAAATGTTACCATCATTAGTCCTGACAATCAAAACTCGAAGACTCATTCTACACACCATCACTGAGGCCTCTTATGTGCAAGGCACTTGCAGGCACTGCTTCTTGGCTGCTGCACTCAAAATCATTTTAAGCATATATTTTATAACATATTAAAATTAATTTCAGATGAATTAAAGGATGTAATTTTAAAAAGTCAATAAAGAAGAAAATATTGCTGAAAATGATATGTCCAAATAGGAAGCAGATTCAATCATGAAAATACTTAATAGTTTTAACCAAATTAAACTACTACAAAATAATCACCCTGAACCAAATTAAAAACTCAAGAAAATAGTAGAAACAAAACAATTAGAAAATATTTCATCAGAACTCTCTATATAATAATTCTACTGCTATTATCAGTAATGCTGCAATGTATGCTATTTCTAAATCAATCTTAGTAAAAAAAATTCCATCCCTAATAGTGATTACATTTTTAGAATCTGTTTAAGAAAAAAATTAGAGTAATCATTTAAAAATGAAATTCTTTTCATACATTCCTTTACATGAAACTCTTCAATGAATTCAGGATAAAGACCCAAATCCTTATTTTGGTTTATGAGGCCCTACATATATACACCCTTCCCCTCAGCTTAAAAAAAACCCAATACCTATTTATCCTCATCTCTGGTCATTGTTTCCTAGTACATTTTCTCTAATAATATTAAGAAATCCAAATGTCTGTGTTCTCTCTTACCTATTTTATTGTCTTTGTTTCTGTGTCCAAGAGGATGAGAGAGGTTGTGTTAGGGACACATGGTGTTCATCTGGACTCAGATAATTCTGACCCCTTTCCTTGCTTTGGCCTGTGGGTGCAAGTTCCTGAATGTCTCCAAGGTACCAGATGGTTTTCCTAACTCTGCCCATACCTCTTTTAAAAATTCTCTTCATGACATTTTCTTAAAATTTCAGGTGAGATTACCTTCTTGCTAGTACCCTGAGTAATACAGCACTCAATATTCAGAATTAAAAGTGTCAATACTTGTCATGTTTTCTTACTTAAATATTTTAAAAATATTTTAAAAATCAATAATATTGATTTTTAAAAATATTTTTATTTTATTTATTTATATTTTATTTATAGATCAATTATTATTGATTTATATTCAATAAAATACACCCACTTTGATCATATGGTTTGATGAATCTTGGTAAAGGTATTACCTATGTAACCACTAACACAATAAAAAATGTATGTCTATTTTCCTTCAAAAGTTTCTGGAACCCTTTCTTGGTCAAATCTCCCACCCAGTTCAATCTGTTTTCTGTAACTAGATTAGATTTGTATTCTAGAGTTTCTAAATGGAATCATACAGTATGTACATATTTGTATCTGACTTCTTTTGCTCAGTGTAATGTTTTCAAGATTCATTCATATTGCATTTATCAGGAAATTATTTTTATTGGCAGGTAGTGTACAGTTATATAGATTAAGTATAATCTGTTTATCTATTCTCCTGTTGATGGCTGTTAGGGTTGTTCCAGGTTTTGATTATTATAAATAAAGCTACTATGAACATTCAAGTACAATTAATTTTTTGTGTGCACGTATGTTACATAATGGACTAAATACTAGAAGGAGAATTTCTGGGACATATGGTGTTAGTTCAGTTTAAAAAGAGCTTCCATATTTTTCTCCAAGGTGATTGTATCAGTTTATATTCCCTCCAGAGTTTCAGTTGCTCCATATCCTTACTTACTACTTGTTATTTTCAGCCTTTTTAATTTTAGTCATTCTAATGTTTGGTGAAATTTCATTGTGGCTTTAATTTGCATTTCCTTAACAACTAACAATGTTGAACATCTGATCAGGTGCTTTTTTGTTATCTTTTTTCCCCCCAACAGACAAATGGGGCTATTTGTCTTCTTATTCCTGAAAAAATATATTCTGGATAAATCCTTTGTCAGATATATGCATTGCAAATATTTTCTTCTAGAGTCCCTTATGTTTTTATTTTCTTAGTAATGTTTTACAAAGATAGGACATTTAAAAATTTCATGAGGTCCAATTTTATTCTTTTATGGTTTGTGATTTTTGTGTCCTATTTACGACATTTTTGCATCAATCATGAAGATTTTCTCCTATATTGCCTTCGGGAAAGTTCTTTTACTTTTCAAGAAAAAAAATTTCTATAAGTAATTTTTAAATTGCCCCTTTATCTTTTCCTGCTTGTATTCTCTTCCCTTCATCCCAGTACTAACCACTATCATGAACTTTATGTGTATATCTTGATCTGTATTTAATAATTCTGCCATGCAAGTTATGTGCATAGCAATATTTAGCATTGCTTTGTGAATTTATAAAAGCTATATAAATAGTTTCAGCTGTACATGGGTGTATCAGAGAAAGGTTATTCTCTGTATAACAAATCACCCCAAAATGTAGTGGTTTAAGTCAATAGCCATTTATTTACCTCAGAGTCTGTGGGTCCATAATTTGAGCTGGGTTCAGCTGAGCATTTCTCAGTTTACCTCTGCATCTTGCTCAGCTCCCGAGTTGGCTGGGGATTGGTTGGACTAGAAGATCTCAACAGGCAATGCTTGTCTTTGCTTCACATTGTTTCTTATCCTCCAGTAGCAGGGTTTATTCCCAATGGTGGTGAAAGAGTTCCAGAATCCACAAGTGGATCAACCCTAATGTTGAAGTGCTTTATAAGGCTTTGCCTGGGTCACACTTTCAATTGGTAAATTGAACAAAATGTTAACAAAAATGAGTCTAGAGTCTAAAGAGGGAGTGTTGTCAAAGTTACGCAGCAAAGGTACAAGAATATAGGGAATGGAAGAATTTGTGAACATTTATACAACCTACCAAATTTGAAAAACCATTTTTTCATTCATTTTTCTCTTATGACTTATATCCATATTGATGCAGCTATGATTTATGTATCTTTACTTTGTAGTGTAGCATGACAACATCACAACTCACTAACTAGTTTCCCTTTTGATGGTTATGAGAGTTATTTCCTTTGTTTTTTGGTTTTTGCTGTTTTCCTCAGTGTTGTAATGAATATCCTTATATTGAACACCTATTGCACATTTGCAAGAATTTTTCTAGAAGTAAAATGGCTAGGTTTTTTAGTAAGTTGTATTTTTAGGAGATAATACTAAATTGCTCTCCAGTTGGGGTGTGTGTGTGTGTGTGTGTGTGTGTGTGTGTGCGTGCTTTATGGATTGATATATGACCCCTTTATTAATATATTATATAAAAGTTTCATATTGATATGGCTATAGTAGCTTTCTTTTGGTTGATATTTGATACTACATCTTTTCCCATCCTTTCATTTTTAATCTTAAACTGTTACTACATTTTAGATATATTTTTCTGCATAAAAGCATATAGCTAGATTAAAATATGCACATTGAGAGTTTTTAATAAAGTCTATTCTGTTTATAAATATTGTAATTAATATATTTGGACTAATCTATTTCAATTTTATCTGAAATTTTCCTTATTTATTTCTCATTCTTGGTTATTATTTTACTGAATGCGTTATCTTGGTTGACATTGTTTTCCCCCAGCAATTTGAATACATCATTTTATTTTATTCCGATATTTTTAATATGTCAGTAATGTCAAACTGAGTTTTCTATTTTCATCTGTAATTTCTCTAAGTGTTGAGTAGAAGGGAGGGACTTAAATATCTGCTCAGTTAGCCTTTCAAAACAGAAGGTTTATTTTCTTTACTCTTAATCAAAGACAAAGAGATACTTTATATACTATCTATCTATCTATCTATCTATCTATCTATCTATCATCTATCTATCTCTATATTTTCTCATCTATTTATCAAGACAGAGACACACAGAATGTTTTATTTAATTTTAGAGGAATGAATAAAACGAAGTTGTAAACAATTGTTTCTACTGTGAAAATTTTATGTTTTACATGTTAATGAAAAATGTTTAAGTAAAAAACTGCAGTATTGTTGAAACATAAATCATAGTTTTTACAAATACAGTGCTCATATCACACTGCTAGCCTCTTCAGAGATGGGTGAAGTAGTGGTAGATAACCAGCCACGTACTCATAAACCTTTTCTGTGCTTCCTGAACACAACTAAGCTTCTTCCTAACCACGCGGCATGTGGTGGGGACTTGTAACTGATTCTTGAAAACAGGATGTGTGGGGAAATGATGTTTGCCACCCAGGCTGTCTTCTCATCACTGTGTGTGATTCTCCACCTTCTTTCTCTTTGCTTCATTAGCCGGCTAGATGCAGACAATCCAGCAGATGACTCTTAGGCCCTGGGGGAAATGCAGAGTCCCTCAAT
This sequence comes from Prionailurus bengalensis, assembly GCF_016509475.1. Classification (NCBI taxonomy): domain Eukaryota; kingdom Metazoa; phylum Chordata; class Mammalia; order Carnivora; family Felidae; genus Prionailurus; species Prionailurus bengalensis. The sequence continues at coordinate 42,796,267 of NC_057356.1, read as the reverse complement.
AGAAGGAGCTGGATTGCTATGCTACTTATCCTGACCAACACAGTGGCATGACTTGGAAGACTACAGAGTTCTATACATTGTAAAATCTTTGCAAAATTTTTTATGCTATATATATGTGTGTATATATATATATATATATATATGCACACACACATACACAAATACATACACATAAATATACATAAGTTTGTATGCACATAAATAATTTAAGACCATAAATTTGTGTGCACAAAAATAATTAAAGACTATAGTTATTTGTATCAAGGATATAGTTTTTTCTAATTTCTAAGGAGTTCCTGAAGCCTTTCATCTCCTCATTTACTTAAAAATTAGTTTAGGTGAATTGAAATAGTTAAGTGTAGTTTAAATATTTCTGGGTTCTGGAGAGTTTATAAGGTATACAATATCAATCAAGGAATGTAAGTATGAGAAACTTTACCGCTCAGCCCAAATTTTGTCCACTGTTATCTCTTTCTGACACTTGATATTTCACTATCAGAATCTTATTTATTTGGGTGAATGATTATCTTGCCCTTTAGATTTCTCTTTAAAAATGCAAGCTCTTCTCTACCCCCACTCTGCGGTTGGGGTCAGTGGCAGTGGCGGTAGTATGTGTTAAGTGTCCTTGTTTATACACAGAGAAACTGATTTTGACTAACTTAAGCAAGAGATGTGATATTGTGAGATGATTGGTCAGAGGTGATTGAATTGAAGACAGAGGTGAATAATTCTTTCTCAGAAAGGGCGGAGAGCTAAGAAGACTTAGGTTGTCAATAGTGGGAACTTGTGGAATTTCTCCCTGGGTTCCACCACTGAGTAATTTGGCACCTATTGATTATCTGCCCTTTGGAATCTCTGCTTTAGATTCAGATATGTGGCAAGGAGAACCCAGTTAGTTTAGCATAGACCCCTGGCCTACCCTTGTATCTAGAAAGGAAGGTGAACTGTGATTGGTAGCCCCACCAAGAACATAAGGAAAAGAGAAAGAGAAATTCTTTAAAGAAAGAAGTTTAGTTGGTATAAGAGGGAGATATGATGCCTCTCAGATATACAATAAAATGTACCCACTACAAAGGGGACTGTTAAGCCATTGATGTGTTGGTATAAATAAATTTAGTAGATGTCATCTTATAGTTATAGTTGGTCAAGCAAAGGACATGGTATTGAGTGCTATAATCTGGTCACATGCTAGGTACTTGTTTTTAAAAAAAATTTTTAAAAATGTTTATTTATTTTTAAGAGAGAGAAAAGACAGTGTGAGCAGGGAGGGGGCAGAGAGAGAGGGAGACACAGAATCCGAAGCAGGTTTCAGGCTCTGAGCTGTCAGCACAAAGCCCCACGTGGGGCTCAAACTCAGGAACGATGAGATCATGACCTGAGCCAAAGCCATACGCTTAACTGACTGAGCCACCCAGGGGCCCCTCACATGCTAGGTACTTGTATAAAACTCATCCCATTTAATGGAAAATGATGGCAATGGAGTGTGGGAACAGATAAAAGAGAAATGCCGTAAAGAGGGAAAAGAAGGAAGCAACAAAGGCTACTTGAAACCAAATTTTCTATGCAAACTTTGGCTTAATGCAGAAATCATGTAATTGTAGGCTGGTGAGTTTGCTATTCCATGGTTTTTCATCCCTACAAAACTTTCTTTTATTTAGATATTTTGTATCACTTCCCGGTACATCAGAGACTTTAAAAATAACCAACTGTGGATAGACTTCTCTCAGAAATCTGGATGATTTATTTTATGGTAGAAATGAGAAGTACCAGTACCATGTGTCAAGAAAGGAGGGAAATACCACAAATCAAAAGTTACATACTATTAAAATGAATTTTCATACTTAAGAAATGCAGTTTCAGGAGAAAAGAAACTAGAGAAGCCAAGACGAAGCACAAGTGCACAGAAATTAACTTCTTAGGGAATCTGAGACTACAATGTTTTTGTATTTATTTATTGTTACATATTTTTTTTATTTTAGAGAGAGTGAGAGAGTGAGTGTTATTGGGGGAGAGAGGCAGAGGGAAAGAGAATCTCAAGCTTTGTGGGACTTGATCCCACAACCCTAGGATCATGACCTGAGGTGAAATCAAGAGTAGGACGCTCAACAGACTGAGCCACCCAGATGCCCCTACAATGTTTTTGGGTTTCACTGTTACACAAACTGGGAGGTCAGAAAATATTCATAGGCTTTTGCTTATAAAGCAGGTTCACCTTGCTATAGATAATCTTTGCAGATCTGACCCTGAAAGCTCACATTAGATGTGTTTACCTAGATGTTTTCTGATTATATATCCCTGTTCTCTTCTTTCTCCCTGATAGGTGGCTAACTCATTTACTGAAGAATCCAACTGGTTTTGATTGCATTCTGGGGTTGAATTATTTTGGCAATTTGGTGTTCAAAGTGAGAGTTGATGATGTTCATATGCCTATAATCTTCTAAAATCTTGAGTCTCTGAGTGTTCCCTCAAATAAAACTACATTTTGAGTAAAGAAATATAGCTTTTTTCTGTTAAAAATGGTTGGGATTGGCTTTATTCTTTACCACATTCCCTTCAGCTGTGGGAATTAACCAGGCCCTTTGTATAGGATATTTTTTTATTCTAAAGTAAAATTAAAGCTGCACCAATTCAGACTTTTTAAAATGAAGAATTAGTGATTATTTGGAAGAGGCTGACATTTACCCTTGTATCATGAAAAAAGAATAATATAAGCAATATTGTTGGGATATGTTTATCCTGGATAAGGAAACTGAGCATTTCAGTCATATTCAAAGCACTTTTTTACTGGTATGGGTAGACTACCCTAGTGGGATTTGAAGTACCTTCCCAACACAGTCACCCCTGAGGTGATGTTGGTATTTATTGTTTTTGTATCAGAGAGGAAACTATTTCAGAAACATTTTTTTGAAAGGCATGAGGTTTAAGTGCTTGTGAATCTTACCACAGGAAAGAAATGGTAACTGGTGATGTTCCATTTAGAACATCCCCAGAGCTGTATTGAAGGCATGTGTATGCCTACATGGGTGGAGTACACAAATAATATGCAGGAAATACAAACCATCTTTAATAACAAGACCAGGATGACATGCCCAGATAACAAAGTAGTAGCTTGCTTTTTGGGTACCAAGGGAATGTTAAGGCACTGAGGCACTGAGTCATTGCCAGGACTGTAAGTAATGAATAATTCCCCTATCAGTGGTATGTACAATTGATAGGAGGAAGTAGTTTTCCCTCAAGACGGATAACATGTAAGAAATTTCGTAGGTCACAGTGAGTAAAATTATGCCTGAAAAATTTGTAGAATTTGTGATTCTTACTACTGTATATTTATACAGGTAAATATGGTATAAGATCCGAAATTAATATCATGCATTGCCTTCATGTCTGGTAAAATTGGAAGGGCTTTCAATGGGCTTACTACAAGTTCCACCCCACTTTCCTTCTGTGGATAAGATATCCTAGTCAAACAATGCCCTTTATTGAAGTGACCAAATGTAGTTCTGGCTTATTTCTGACTGTTGGGTTTTACTTCTCTGACAGCCCATAAATTATTCAAACAAGCCAATTGTATCCTTCTGTGGGAACCAGGGGAACCATTCTACCCTCTTAATACAAAATCTGCCTCCCACAGTCCCTGCTGTTCACTCTGTTCTGTCCTCAGTGCAACTGCTGTGTGGCCCTGCATGGTGTCCTTCTCCCCTGGTCCATGGGTACATGTGACTAATACCTGCTGTTGCTCTCATTTGTCCTATGTTATGTGTTGTGTGTTTGGTCACCTGCAAAACACTGGAGTTGGAATTTCTCCCTCACCAATGCTGTGAGAAGGAGATGATTAAAATAGTAAAATGCCAGTGTAGGGAATTAAGAAGATCCTAGTAACTGTGTAATCTCAACATTGTTAAAAATGATATTGTCACTTAGAAAGAAGAGAAGAATGTATGTCGAAAATATAATAAAAAGAATGTATCCTTGGAAGAGTTGAATAGTAAAATCCATAAATTGCTTCAATTGGTGGAATTGTTATTGCTGTGATACAGCTTGTATTCTAACTGATGTTTCAGCTCATTCAGTGTGAACTCAGAACCCAATATAGAAATTAGTATTTCTGGGGCGCCTGGGTGGCACAGTCGGTTAAGTGTCCGACTTCAGCCAGGTCACGATCTCGCGGTCCGTGAGTTCCAGCCCCGCGTCAGGCTCTGGGCTGATGGCTCAGAGCCTGGAGCTTGCTTCCAATTCTGTGTCTCCCTCTCTCTCTGCCCCTCCCCCGTTCATGCTCTGTCTCTCTCTGTCCCCAAAATAAAATAAACGTTGGAAAAAAAAATTAAAAAAAAAAAGAAATTAGTATTTCTGCACTGTAAATTTAAAAGAATCTATTTCATCATGACACTGTAGAGTAAAAGACAAAGGACCAGAATGGGGGAAATCTTACAGAGTGCTCCACAGATTAAGTAACATAGATATTTTTGAGGAAATAAGTAATAAGTAATATGCATTTTAAATGTTTTTTAAAGTTTATTTTTATTATTTATTTTGAGAGAGAGAGTGCAAGTGGTGGAGAGAGAAAGAGAGAGACAGAATCCCAAGAAGGCTCTGCACTGTCAGAGCCTAATGTGGGGGCTCAAATTCACGAACTGTGAGATCATGACCTGAGCCGAAATTGGATGCTTAACCAGTTGAGCTACCCAGGTGCCCCAAGTAATAGTGCATTTATTTATATATTTATTTATTTATTTAAAAAATTAATTTAAATAAATAAAATCTACTCAAGATATACATGGGTAACTCTCAAGTAGCTAACTTTCAAATCAGGTCTGAATTTTCTATAAAGCAAACTTGGGAAACAGTTTCAGACATCCATATTCCACACATCCATATTCCACACTTTCTTTGTCTTCGGACAGGGATAACTTTGCATCATCATGGACAATAAAGCATTTAAAGAACATTTTTGGCATATGTAAGACATGAATCATTGGGTTCTATTCCTGAAGCCAAGGCTACACTGTGTTAATTAACTTGAGTTTCAATAAAAAATAAAATAAAATAAAAGAACATTTTTGGGAAACCAATTTCCTTAAATGTATACTAAATGAATCCTAAATATTTAAGACTAACATCAAGTAACTATAGATTGAGAGATGGAATGATTTTTTAAAAAAATTTTTAACATTTATTACTGAGAGACAGAGAGACACAGAGCATGAGCAGGGAAGGGGCCAAGAGATGGAGAGACACAGAATCTGAAGCAGGCTCCAGGCTCTCAGCTGTCAGCACAGAGCCTGACACAGGGCTCAAACCCACAAACCACAAGATCAGGACCTGAGCCGAAGTTGGACACTTAATAGACTGAGCCACCCAGGAGCCCCAAGGAGTAGATTCCTTAATGCCCCTTACACATTTAGCCCATCCTCCCTCTTACAACCCCTCCACAACCCTCAGTTTGTTCTCCATATTTAAGAGTCTCTTATGTTTTGTCCCCCTCCCTGTTTTTATATCATTTTTGTTTCCCTTCCCTTATGTTCATCTGTTTTATCTCTTAAAGTCCTCATATGAGTGAAGTCATATGATTTTTGTCTTTCTTGGACTGACTAATTTCACTTAGGATAATACCCTCCAGTTCCATCCACGTAGTTGAAAATGGCAAGATTTCTTTCTTTTTGATTGGTAAGTAATCCTCCATTGTATATATATACCACCTCTTCTTTATCCATTCATCCATCGTGGGACATTTGGGCTCTTTCCATACTTTGGCTATTGTTGATAGCGCTGCTATAAACATAGGGGTGCATGTGTCCATTTGAAACAGCACACATGTATCCCTTGGATAAGTACCTTGTAGTGTAATTGCTGGGTTGTAGGGTAGTTCTATTTTTAGTTTTTTGAGGAACCTCCATACTGTTTTCCAGAGTGGCTGCACCAGCTTGCATTCCCACCAACAATGCAAAAGAGATCCTCTATCTCTGCAACCTCGCCAAAATCTGTTGCTGCCTGAGTTGTTAATGTCAGCCATTCTGACAGGTGTAAGGTGGTATCTCATTGTGGTTTTGATTTGTATTTCCCTGATGATGAGTGATGTCGAGCATTTTTTCATGTCTTGGTTGGCCATCTGGATGTCTTCTTCGGAGAAGTGTCTATTCATGTCTTTTGCCCATTTCTTCACTTGATTATTTGTTTTTTGGGTGTTGAGTTTGATAAGTTCTTTGTAGATTTTGGATCCGAACCCTTTATCTGATATGTCATTTGCAAATATCTTCTCCCATTCTGTCGGTTACTTTTAGTTTTGCTGATTGTTTCCTTTGCTGTGCAGAAGTTTTTTATTTTGATGAGGTCCAGTAGTTCATTTTTGCTTTTGTTTCCCTTGCCTCCGGAGACCAGTTGAGTAAGAAATTGCTGCAGGCAAGATGAAAGAGGTTTTTTTCCTGCTTTCTCCTTGAGGATTTTGATGCCTTCCTGTCTTACATTTAGGTCTTTCATCCATTTTGAATTTATTTTTGTGTATGGTGTAAGAAAGTGGTCCAGGTTCATTCTTCTGCATGTCGCTGTCCAGTTTTCCCAGCACCACTTGCTGAAGACACTGTCTTTATTCCATTGGATATTCTTTCCTGCTTTGTCAAAGATAAGTTGGCCATACGTTTGTGGGTCCATTTCTGGATTCTCTATTCTGTTGCATTGATCTGAGTCTGTTTTTGTGCCAGTACCATACTGTCTTGATGATTACAACCTTGTAATACAGCTTGAAGTCTGGGATTGTGATACCTCCTGCTTTGTTTTTCTTTTTCAAGATGGCTTTGGCTATTCAGTGGCTTTCCTGGTTCCATACAGATTTTAGGATTGTTTGTTCTAGCTCTGTGAGGAATGCTGGTGTTACTTTGATAGGGATCGTGTTGAATATGTAGATTGCTTTGGGTAGTATCGACATTTTAACAACATTTGTTCATCCTATCAGGAACATGGAATCTTTTTTTCCATTTATTTGTGTCTTTTTCAATTTCTTTCATAAGCTTTCTATAGTTTTCAGTGTATAGATTTTTCACCTCTGGTTAGATTCATTCCTAGGTATTTTATGGTTATTGGTGCAATTGTAAATGGGATTGATTCCTTGATTTCTCTTTCTGTTGCTTCATTGTTGGTGTATAGGAATGCAACCGATTACTGTGCATTGATTTTGTATCCTGCTACTTTGCTGAATTCATGGATCAGTTCCAGCAGTTTTTTAGTGGAATCTTTTGGGTTTTCCGTATAGAGTTTCATGTCATCTGCAAAGAGTGAAACTTTGATCTCCTCCTGGCCGATTTGGATGCCTTTTATTTCTTTGTGTTGTCTGATCGCAGAGCTAAGACTTCCAATAGTATGTTGAATAACAGTGGTGAAAGTGGACATCCCTGTCTTGTTTCTGACCTTAGGGGGAAAACTCTCAGTGTTTCCCCATTGAGGATGATAATAGCATTGGGTCTTTTGTATAGGGCTTTTATGGTCTTGAGGTATGATCCTTCTGTCCGTACTTTCTTGAGGGTTTTTATCAAGAAAGGATGTTGTATTTTGTCAAATGCTTTGTCTGCATCTATTGAGAGGATTATGTGGTTCTTGTCCTTTATTTCATTGATGTGATGAATCACATTGATTGTTTTGTGGATATTGAACCAGTCCTGTATCTCAGGTATAAATCCCACTTGGCCGTGGTGAATAATTTTTTTAAAGTATTGTTGGATCCAGTTGGCTAATATCTTGTTGAGGATTTTTGTATCCATGTTCATGAGGGAAATTGGTCTATCGTTCTCCTTTTTAGTGGGATTCTGTCTGGTTTTGGAATGAGGGTAATGCTGGCTTCATAGAAAGAGTTTGGAGGTTTCCTTCCATTTCTATTTTTTGGAACAGTTTCAAGAGAATAGCTGTTAATTCTTCCTTAAATGTTTGCTAGAATTCCCCTGGAAAGCCATCTGGCCCTGGACTCTTGTTTTTGGCAGATTTTTGATTACTAATTTGATTTCCTTACTGGTTATGGGTCTGTTCAAATTTTCTATTTCTTCCTGTTTCAGTTTTGGTAGTGTATATGTTTCTAGGAATTTTGTCCATTTCTTCCAGATGGCCCATTTTATTGGCATATAATTGCTCATAATATTCTCTTATTATTGTTTTTATTTCTGCTCTGTTGGTTGTGACTCTCCTCTTTCATTCTTGATTTTACTTATTTGGGTCCTTTCCTTTTTCTTCTTGATCAAAGTGGCTAATGGTTTATCAATTTTGTTAATTCTTTCAAAGAACCAGCTTCTGGTTTCATTGATCTGTTCTACCATTTATTTTTGGTTTCAATAGCATTAATTTCTGCTCTAATCTTTATTATTTCCTGTCTTCTGCTGGTTTGGGGTTTTATTTGCTATTCTTTTTCCAGCTCTTTAAGGCGTAAGGTTAGGTTGTGTATCTGAGATCTTTCTTCCTTCTTTAGGAAGACCTGGATTGCTATACTTTCCTCTTATGACCGCCTTTGCTGCGTCCCAGAGGTTTTGGGTTGTGGTGCTGTCATTTTCATTGACTTCCATATACTTTTTAATTTTTTCTTTAACTGCTTGGTTAGCCCATTCATTCTTTAGTAGGATGTTCTTCAGTCTCCAAGTATTTGTTACCTTTCCAAATTTTTTCTTGTGCTTTATTTCAAGTTTCATAGCATTGTGATCTGAAAATATGCACGGTATGATCTCAATCTTTTTGTACTTACTTAGGGCTGATTTGTGTCCCAGTATATGGTCTGTTCTGGAGAACATTCCATGTGCACTGGAGAAGAATGTATATTCTGCTGCTCTAGGATGAAATGATCTGAATATATCTGTTAAGTCCATCTGGTCCAATGTGTCATTCAAAGTCATTGTTTCCTTGTTGATTTTTTGATTAGATGATCTGTCCATTGCTGTGAGTTGGGTGTTGAAGTCTCCTACTAATATGGTATTAGTATCAATGAATTTCTTTATATTTGTGATTTATTGATTTATATATTTGGGTGCTCCGAAATTTGGCACATAATTGTTTATAATTGTTAGGTCTTCTTGGTTGATAGACCTCTTGATTATGATATAATGCCCTTCTGCATCTCTTGATACAGTCTTTATTTTAATGTCTAGATTGTCTGATATAAGTATAGCTACTCTGGCTTTCTTTTGTTGACCATTAGCATGATAGATGGTTTTCCATCCCCTTATTTTCAATCTGAAGGTGCCCTTAGGTCTACAGTGGGTCTTGTAAACAACATATAGGTGGGTCTTGTTTTCCTATCCATTCTGTTACCCTATGCCTTTTGATTGGAGCATTGAGTCCATTGACGTTTAGAGTGAGTACTGAAAGATACGAATTTATTGCCATTATGATGCTTGTAGAGTTGGAGTTTCTGGTGGTGTTCTCTGGTCCTTTCTAAGCTTTTGTTGCTTTTGGTATTTACACACACACACACACACACACACACACACATATATATATTCATCTTTTCTCCACTCAGAGAGTCCTCCTTAAAATTTCTTGCAGGGCTGGTTTAGTGGTCACAAACTCCTTTCATTTTTGTTTGTCTAGGAAACTTTTTATCTCTCCTTCTATTTTGAATGACAGCCTTGCTGGATAAAGAATTCTTGGCTGTGCATTTTTCTGATTCTGCACACTGAATATATCCTGCCACTCCTTTCTGGCCTGCCAAGTTTCTGTGGATAGATCTGCTGCAAACATGATCTGTCTTCCCTTTTAGGTTAAGGACTTTTTTTCCATTGCTGTTTTCATGATTCTCTCCTTGCTTGAGTATTTTATGAATTTGACTATGATATGCCTTGTTGATGGTCGTTTTTTGTTGAATCTAATGGGAGTCCTCTGTGCCTCCTGGATTTTGAGGTCTGTGTCTTTCCCCAGGTTAGGAAAGTTAACTGCTATGATTTGCTCACATAACCCTTCTACCCCTATTTCTCTCTCTTCCTCTTCTGTGACCCCTATGATTCTGGTGTTGTTCCTTTTTACTGAGTCACTGATTTCTCTAATTCTTTTTTTATTTTATTTTATTTTATTTAAAAAAATTTTTTTTCAACGTTTTTTATTTATTTTTGGGACAGAGAGAGACAGAGCATGAACGGGGGAGGTGCAGAGAGAGAGGGAGACACAGAATCGGAAACAGGCTCCAGGCTCTGAGCCATCAGCCCAGAGCCCGACGCGGGGCTCGAACTCCCAGACCGCGAGATCGTGACCTGGCTGAAGTCGGACGCTTAACCGACTGCGCCACCCAGGCGCCCCTGATTTTTCTAATTCTTAAATCGTGTTCTTTTGCCTTAATCTCCCTCTGTTTTCCTGCTTTGTTATTCTGTATAAGGTTGTCCTCTGTATCGCTGATTCTCTGTTCTGCCCCATCCATCCTTGCCGCTGCTGCATCCATCTGTGATTGCAGCTCAGTTATAGCAGTTTTAATTTCATTCTGGCTATTTTTTACTTCTTTTATCTCTGCAGAAAGGGATTCTAATCTATTCTCGACTCCAGGTAGTATTCTTATTATTGTGATTCTAAATTCTGGTTCACACATCTTGCTTGTGTCTGTGTTGGTTAAATCCCTGGCTATAGTTTTCTTCGTGCTCTTTCTTTTGGGGTGAATTCCTTTGTCGTTTTGAAGGGAGAAAAAGAATGAGATAGAAAAATTGAAATAAAAAATATTAAAATTAATAATTAAAAACACACAAACATAAAAATCAAATAGATGATGCTAGATCCTAGTTGTGTTTTGGTCTGGGTGTAGAAAGTGATTTGACAGATTTGAGAAACAAAACAAAAAAAAAAACAAATATAAAAACAAAGCAGAAACAAAAAAGGGGGGCAGAAAAAAGGAAATTGTTTGAGAATTTGAAAAAATTAATACACTAGCTAAAATACACAAAAGAAGAGAATATAGTAGAAAAAAATTATAAAAAAATATTTTTTAATAAAAATTTTAAAAAATATGAATTTTTTTCGTTTTCTGTATTTAAGAAAAAAGAAAAATGAAAAAGAAAGATAAAAAAAGAAAAAAGAAAAGACAAAAAAAGAAATCGTTTGAAAATTTGAAAAAGTGAATACACTGTAGTAGACTGAAATAAAATGATAGGAGTAAGATAGAATTTGAAAAATTTAAATAAAAGCCAAAAATATAGGAATAAAATTAAATAAAAATATTTTAAAAGAAATTGAGAGTAAGAATGAAGTTTTTCTTTTTCTTCATTCAAGAAAATGAAAAAGAGAAAAAAAAAGAAAAAGAAAGAAAAAACCGAAATTGTTCAAAAGTTGAAAAGGTGAGTACACTGAAGGAGACTAAAATAAAATGATGGAAGTAAAGTAGAATTTGAAAAATTTTACATAAAAGTAGAAAAAATAGTAAAAAAATTAAAGACAGATATTTTTAATAAAAATTGAAAATAAAAATGAGTTTTTCTCTTTCTGTGTTCAAGAAAAAGAATTGTAAAAGAGAAAAAGGAAGTGAGAGAGAAAAAAAGTTGAATAGATGGACCTGCTAACAGACTGAATTAGGACTGAAATTGCTTTGTTTTCCCCTACACGTCAGTCCATGTAGCTCTTTAGAGTCCATAAATTAAGCCAGCAGTGAGGTTTTTGTTCTTGAAGAGGGAAATTGGCCCAGTTGGGCAGGGCTTGGTGTAACAGCTCCGCTCTCCCCTAGATGGCGCTGCTAGCCTACTGGGGTGGATTGTTGCAGTGCTTGTTGGTGCGCATATGTGGGAGTGGTGAAAAATGGTGCCACCCAGCCACCCAGTCTGTTTTCCCCGGATCAGAAATCGTGCACCGGTCTTCTGTCTTCAGCTCTCGTTCACTCCCGCTTTTCCACTCTCCATGACTATGCCCCAGGCAGTACCTCTCTCCCAAGTTTTGTCTCAGATGCGGCTATTTTCCCTGGCCCCTTACTTCCAAAGGACTGCAGCTTTGACCTGCTCTGCCCCTATGCTGGAGGGTTTCACCGAGCAATGGCTGAATGAACAAATGCTGCTGGCCCCTCCTGTTTCTGGTGCCCTGAGACTGTGGCCAGGTGCCAGCCTGCTCTCCCCTCCCCCCCCCCCCAAAAAAAATTGCGAGACAGTGTAGCCTCAGCATTTCAGGGATCATGGAAAATTTCAACACACTTCTGGCATCAGGCTTCACCCTCAACAACTTTGCCCCAGCACCAGCGAATGTGGCTGCCTTCTGGGGTCTGCTGGGACCAGGTGGCTTCAACACTCTCTACCAAATGTCCTTCCAGCAGTGGAACCGCTTTTCCCCATGTGGCCTGAGAATCTCCCGGACCCCACTCTGTTCCTGAGGATTCACCTTTCCCACCAGAGCATTACCAGGTATCGAGCTGCAGAGTTGCAGCCTTTGAGCTCCCCTTGTTTACAATCTTAATGGCATTTAAACCCTCTCCTTTCTTGTTTCTCCCTTTTTAGTTTAGTTCCTGCAGCTGTTTCCAATTTTCCACTTTCTCTCCAGCTGCTTTTGGGGAGGTGTGCTTTTCCCGTATGCTCCCCTCCTCCCCAGTCTCCCGCGTCTCTCCGCCCACAAAAGGGGTTCCCTATCTTTCGGGGCTTCTTGCTCCCCAAGTTCAGCTCTTTGTGTTGTGTACCTGTTGAATTCTGTGGTTCAGGTTGTGCAGATTGTGTTAATGTTCCAATCGGTTTTCTAGGTGTGTAGGGTGGTTTAGTGTTGGTCTGGCTGTATTTCATGGGCGCGAGTCACACAAAAAGCTTCCATGCTGTTCCACCATCTTGGCTCCTCTCCTCTGGAATAATTTTAATAAATAATAATAACAAAGAATCTGGCATAGGAGAGTCATGTCTCCACTTAGAATAATTTGGTAGACATACAGAAAAGGAATAGGAGAAAGTTGTCAGTGAGCAAAAAAGAAAAATCCAGAGAACCAGAATAGACCCTGTTGTGATAGCCTTGGTTGGCTTATTTAAAATAAGTAGATTGTTATGAGAACATTCATATCTCAATCCTACTGTAGCATTCATAGTTTTATACATATTTGCTTATTTGGTAATTTGGTCTCCATTTTGTTCTTTTTTTCATGGGAGTCATTCAGTTGCTCTCAATGCCTGTTTTGTTGACTTCATGGGGTATAATTACTACAGATATATTATACTCACGTTTTGTAGCCAAGGTTTTTGTGTTCAGAGTGGACAAATTGGGGGAATGCTGTATTACTTGGAGAATGTTGCCTCAGAAGGTTTATTTTTTTAAGTCTGTATCATGTTTTGAAAAATTAAGTATAAAGTAATGATAATAAAGCATCAGGTCAAGATTGAGTATCAGTATATGAATCTACCAGGTACATAATATTATCCACAACTGCTTAGTTTTCTTTATCATTGGTGTAGTAACTCCTGTGCAAACTTTCATGAATTTTCCAAAATAATTCTTTTCATGGAATACTTCTTGATAGCTTAGCCCCTTTATAAGTGGCCTGGATTGAATGTAGGTGTAGATACTGAACATACTCAAGGCAAATAAAATGTGTTTAAATGGAGGCCCTGAAGAAGAAAATAGAAATATTAGACCAGAATAAAGAATTCTGAAAATACTCTTTATGAACAAAAGCATTAAATCTGCAGAGTAAATGGGCATACCAAGTCTCAAAAAAAAAAAAAAAAAAAAAAAAGAATACAGAATGGTATACCAGAGACTGCTGACTACCAAACCTTTTCTTCCTACTCCTGAGCACAGAGCTAGATCATACTTCTCTGCTTAGTTTGGAAGTGGCCATGTGTCATGGTTTTATTCAGTGGAATGAAGCGTATTTAATGGTTTTCCCCAGCACAGCATGGGTCTCCAGCTTTTTAGCTTATAATGTCTGTTTCTTTACTACCAACTGCCTAACCACGAAACCAGTATCGTATATTTTAAGTCAGAGTTATGGCATTATCCCATTCCTGTTACTAATTTGTATGTTAATTAGTAGAGGCTAGATTATTATAACAAATACATTCAAAATACAAAGGAATTCTCTTCTAATGGTCAAGGTCAAATGTTCCAAGTTCAGGAAAGAGGACCACTTTTCCACATAGTTGTTGAGGGATTCAGGATTCTTATTCCACCAAAGGCTACTGATACTTGCCCAGTCAACATTATCATTAATCCTTTGCTGTGGTTCACATGGTTGCCATTATAGCCCATAGAAAGGGTGTGGGCTGGGCTTTGATGTATTATATCCTAGCTCACATTGCTTTCATTGTACAGTTTCCAAGGGGGTCATACTTCCCAGTCTTCACTTCAGATATGGCCATGGATAAGGGGCAAAAAAGAATCTTCTGGAGGGTGGGGCAAGAGGATTTGGGAAACAGCAAAGTCTTCAGAGAGAGCAGGTATAATTGAGAAACTTCCAACTTTGCTAAGACTTCACAATGCTTACCCAACTGGATTCCATCATTGCTATGACTACTGTGTGTTTCTCATTCTTTCCCTTCCTTTTTAATTTTTAATTTTTTTTTTTTTTAATTTTGAGAGAGAGAGTAAGTGGTGTAGGGGCAGAGAGAGAGGGGAGAGAAAGAATCCCAACCAGGCTCTGCACTGTCAGTACAGAGCAAATGCGGCGCTCAAACTCACAAACTGTGAGACTATGACCTGAGCTGAAATCAAAAGTCATATGCTTAACTGATTGAACCATCTAGGCGTCCCTCATTCTTTCCTTTTCTAAATGGAGATTGTTATTGTGGTTATCTTGTCTGTACTCCATTATTGCATATTAGATGTGTTTTTCTTTGTGAGACTGGAGGATAGATAACTTGTATTTTTACTCTGTAGATGATTAATCCTTAAGGAACCAGAATTGGGCCTTAATGGCTAGAAATCATGCAGAAATCCTAGGCTTTGAATTAGATGCAATTGGTGAATAATGTTGGGGTGTTTCCCTTGGGGAGGAGTGAATGTTTTACATGTGTGGTCAGTAGGATTTGCATGCCTATGTGGTGGCTCAGGAACAGATTGTGGCTAAAATTGATAATGTCCACCTAAAGCTTTTAAAATTTTTCATCTTGGACACTTAAACACATTTCTGGCCTCTTTTGTGTCATACGACTGCATTCTAGTCAATGGCATGTGAATATAAATTATGTGTCCCATTTTTAACATAGTCCACATAACACTCCGTGAGGTTACTCCATGCTCATTCCTTCCAATGGGCTGCTGTTGTGACCACATTGATCAAAGAAGCCAGAGCTGAGTGACCACGTGATTAGAAGTCCTTTAAATCCTAACCTGGAATATTGATACCCTAGCAAGAAAACAATCTCTACTCTTTTTGAGCTCTTACATAGTGAGTTTATGTAACTTTTGACAGCAGTTTAGTCTATGCCAGCAAATAAACAGATAATAATGAGACATCAAAGATCTGAAGAGTAGTCATTTGGGAAGCTAAGCAATAAAATCAAGTCACTTAAAATGAAAAAAAAATCAGCCTGTCTTTAGATTGTTTTATAGCAGTATTTGATAATGGAACAAGTCTTACTAGTCTTCAAGGAAAAGAAGTGTGACCCTCAAATTTTGTATTCAGACAAACTGTCATTCAAACGTAAAGACAGCATATATGTACATCAAATATGCAAGAATTTAGAGAATATTGTTCTCATGAATTTTTCTGGAAGAAATAATGAGAGGATGAGCTTTAGTTTTCCAAATGATGAGAAGAAAATAATGGCAGAAGGATTAACATTGAGAATTGGGTCTAGTTATATATAATTTATGGCAAAAAATAAATACATCAAAAAAAGGAACCAATACTACCAATGGGCACACTTTCCAATAAATATACAACAGTTATGAATGTTAGGGCCTAAATAATATAAAATCAACATTAATAAAGGAAATGCTAGGAAATTATAAGAAGAATTAGAAACACAGTGGTCATAATAGATTTTAACTCATCTTTTTCTGTCCATAATGAATTAAAGGGACCAAAAAAATCAAGTGAACAAAATAACTAAGGATTAAAAACACTAGGGATATGAAAAATAGAAGTACAAGATAGACATATGAGGCAGACTTACTTGATATACATATTGAACTTTATCCCTTAAATAGGTAATATGCCTTATTTTCAGCTACCTTAGGATAGTCACAAGGAATGTGACTCTACTCTACTCTACTCTTTATATTGTATGCCTCAAAGGAAACTTCAATAGCTATCATAAAATAAAATGAATTCAGGCAAGATTGTGTGATGTGAATGCAGTAAATTAGAACTTAAAATCAGAAAATCAAAAAGTCCCACCACAAGAAAAAGGAACCCTCATGCACTATTGGTTGGAATGTAAATTGGTTCAACCACTTTGGAAAAGAATATGAAAGTTCTTCCAAAAATTAAAAATAGAAACAGCATATGATCCAGTAATTCCACTACTGAGTATTTACCCAAAGAAAACAAAAACACTAATTCAAAAAGATATGTGCATCCCAATGTTTATCACAGCATTATTTACAATAACCAAGGTTTACAAAACACCCAAGTGTCCATTGATACATGAATGGATAAAGAGATGAATGAATCCATAGATCAATGGATTGTGAGATATATATATGTATGTATGTATACACACACACACATATATATCTCACAATGATTTATTGTATATGTCATATATGTGTATATATACGCACACACACACATATATATCTCACAATGATTTATTGTATATTTCACATATATTATAGATAGCATATATGCTATATATTATATATTTATATGTAAAATGATATGTGCATGATTTATATGATATATATGTGGTGATAATACACACACACACACACACACACACATATATATATATATATGGTGAAATATTAGTCATAAAAGAGAATGATATTTTGCCATTTATCACAAGGATAGACCTGGAAGGTATTATGCTAAGTGAAATAAGTCAGACAAATACCATATGATTTCACTTATATGTGGAATCTGAAAAATCAAAGCAAACAAAGCAGAAACAGACTAATAAATGTAGAGAATGAATTGGTGGTTGCCAGAGGGGAGGGGGCTGAGGTGTTGGGCAAAATGGGTGAAGGTGAGTGGGAGGGACAGTCTTCCAGTTATGGACTCAACAGGTCATGGAGATGAAATGTATAGCATATAGAGAATATAGTCAATGGTATTGTAATAGCATCGCCTGGGGACAGATGGTAGCTATACTTGTGGTAAACATAGCACAACATATAGAGTTGTTGAATCACTATTTTGTACACCTGAAACTAATGTAACACTATCAACTATATTTCAATCAATCAATAAATACAAAAATTCCTGCCACATAGAAATGTCGACATTTCCTCTTCAATAATTCAAAAAATTCATAATTTATAATTCATGAAATAGAGTGATAATTTCATTGATGATGAAAATACTACATAGCAGCACAGGGGTTTACAGTTGATAGTAAGGGTCAGAGGATAAAATGTTATGTATTTATATAAATGAATAAGAAAGCATAATCATAAGTGAATTAAACACATAACTGGAGAAGTTAGAAAAAGACCAAAGGAAAGCCAAAGTATGGAATTAGTAAGGTAAAGTAGAAATCAAAATTAAAAAACTGAAAAATAGTAGAGCAGCATGTGTATCTGAGTTGGGTCTCAAAAAATAAATAATAAATATCAGGTAAGTAGGCAAGAAAAAGGGAGAAAGCACAAACATGCTAAAGAAGAAACAAGAGAAAAAAATAACCTTAGTTGCAGATGAAATTAAGTGAATCATAGGAGGCTGGTTTTCTAAGCTTCATGAACATACGTTTGAAATATTTTGAAATGGATAGTTTTCTAGAAAAATAAAATTTACCAAGACAGATTCCAGAAAAGGGAGGAAAACTTTGAAAGACTACCATAGAAGAAAAAATGTTTTTAAAGAGTTAATCCTTTAAAAGGGACTCTGTGGTGTTTCACAGGGTATAAATCTAGTACTAGTTAAATTGCTCCAGAACCTAGGTGAAGATGAAAAGCTTCCAAATCCATCCTATGAAGTAGTATACATAAAACATTGTTACTAAATTCCAACAAAAAATCATAAAAGACAATATGCAACACAATATTGGTTTAAAAATCCTAAATAAATTACTAGCAAAGGTAATTCAGTCATCAATTTAAAGAGGTCATTCCAAGAATGTGAAGGTGGTTCTAATGAGAAAATATATTAGCATACTTAGATCAGTAATAGATCTAAGGCAAATCATGTGATCATTTGCAAACATTTTGATGTAAGTCATCCATAAAAGGCCACATAGCGTATGATCTGTTTACATAAAATATACAGAAAAGGCAAAGCTATAGAAACAAAAGTAGATAGGTGGTTGCCTAGTGTGGGGCTGGGGTTAGGAAGGGGGTGACTACTAATGGGTCTGAGGTTTCTTTTTGAAGTGTAGAAAATCAAATTCTAAATTAGATTCTAAAATCAGAGTGTTACTGGTTGCACAATTCTGTGAATATACTAAAAGCCATTAGATTGAATGGCATGTGCATTATATCTCAAAGCTGCTAAAAAAGAAGTCTGTGTACATTCTTGATTTAAAACTTTAAATAAAATATTCCTAATTTGATAAAAAATATATTGGGCTCAATCCCAAAGCTAACATCAATATTGATGTGGGAAGCAGTACTGTTTTTCCATAAACATGTGGGACAAGGTTAGGATTTCCACTATCAGTGCTATCATGGTAACATTGCTTAAAGACACCAGCTATTGCAATTAGGCCAAAGACAGAAATTAGAGGCATAGAAGTTGAAAAGGATAAGGTAGGATGATCGTTCTTTGCAGCTGCTATTATGGGACACATGGGAAATATAAAACTAATCAAGAGAAATAATGTAAAAACAATAACAAAACTTAGTGAGATGGGTGAATATGAACTTAATGTATATCAATAAATTTTGTATTTGCACGTTACAACCACTTACCTAGTGAGGAAAGGAACTACACGTCGTTGTTTTTTTTTTTTTTTAAATTTTTTTTCAACGTTTTTTATTTATTTTTGGGACAGAGAGAGACAGAGCATGAACAGGGGAGGGGCAGAGAGAGGGAGACACAGAATTGGAAACAGGCTCCAGGCTCCGAGCCATCAGCTCAGAGCCTGACGCGGGGCTCGAACTCACGGACCGCGAGATCGTGACCTGGCTGAAGTCGGACACTTAACCGACTGCGCCACCCAGGCGCAGCAGGAACTACACGTCTTTGTAGCAGACCCCAGCTCTGTGACCTGAGACAACTCACTTAACCTCTTTGTATATCCTTTCCCCAGCTGAAAAATGCAGAAAAACAATCTCTAGACCTAAGAGTTTTTCTGAGTACTAAATGTAGTAACCATTCAATAACCCATGGTGCTCAGCCCTGCCCTTCCTCTGAGAATGGGACCTATTGTAATGTCTCTCCCAGTGGGTTCACATGTGATGGTGGCAGAGGAAGTGCAAACTGATACCTCAGGTGTCCATTTCTCCTCTAGAGTCAATGATGCCCATGTACCTTCTAGGATGAGAGATGCGCTTCATCTTTCATGACAACTTTAATCTGCTAAAAGTGTTAACTGGGGTTGTTATGTTGAGAACAGTTGTAAGGCACCCTGAGGACTAGCTTGGGAAAAAAAAATCTATGATCAGTTATGAGAGACTTTCTTAGAAGAAGACATGGCTGTAGAGGTACCATGTATGGATGGGTCCAGACTGTGCCAGAGTATGCAGCATGTTTCTCCTTTTCTTCATTCTAGCACTACAATTTTAGCTAGAATTCTTATATCCTTGGGTCCCGACATCACAAAAACTTGTATAAATGCATGCTTAGTACTTATTTATGGTCTATGAATAGCAGATTACTTGCTTTTATTAAAATGGAAGTCAAGATTCATTAGGCATAAGAGGTGCCTGGGTGGCTCTGCCGGTTAAGTGTCCAACTCTTGATTTTGGCTCAGGTCATGATCTCCCAGCTTCATGGGTTTGAGCCCCACATCTAGTTTTGCACTGGCAGCACAGAGTCTTCCTGGGATTCTCTTTCTCTCTCTCTCTCTGCCCCTCCCCTGCTTGTGCTGTCTCTCTCAAAATTAAAGAAAAAAAAAGATTTATTAGGCATAAAAGCAAATTAAAAAATGTTTATTTATTTGTTTTTGAGACAGAGGTAGTGAGAGAGTGCATGAGTGGGGAGGGGCAGAAAGAGGGAGAGAGAGAGAGAATCCCAAGCAGGCTCCACACTGTCAGCGCAGAGCCCAACGCAGGGTTTGATATCATGAATCATGAGATCATGAACTGAGCCGAAATCAAAAGGCATATACATACTGGAATGTGCCACCCAGGCGCCCCTAAAGACAAAATTTTCAAAGTAAAACCTAGGTGATGTTTGTTTATACTGAATAATCTCTCTTGGTCTCTGTCTCTCTCATCATCTTTACAATTGTTTTTTTTCCCCCATCATCTTTACAATTGTATTATAATTCCATGAGACTCTGGAACTAGTAATTTTTAGCATTTGAATTTAACTTCGTCATGAAATCAATAGAACAATATTATTATTAACCATGGTATATTTTCTAAAACACCAAAATACAGTAGAACTTTTACTTTTAAATAAGTGTCTTTCAAATTAGTCATGTTAGAATGCTAAGTACCTATTCCACCGATACTGTTATGGTCTGGGTCATTTTCCAAGCTTTTCTCTTGAAATTACTGACATAGCCTGTGGAATTTTCTTATGAATATCTTCAATATTGCAAATTTTTTGTCCTCTCATGAAAGATTACATAAATAGATATAGAAGTAATTCAGATATGACTCTTAGGGGGAAATGTATGTTCAAGTTGAATGCTATCACTTGGCATTAATACAAGTTTTAATCAAACATTGTTTGATTGCAAACTAATAAGATGGACTTTTCACTATGTGTCTGAAATTATTTACATACAAAAGAAAAAAAAATCCCAAATGCTTTGAGTGATTACAACCTTGTCCATGTAGGTTCCTCTTGCTGCAGTAGGTACATGACAGGTCATTTTGGCCTCTTGTGTTGCTCTTGATACCTGAGTCAGCTTTTAGGCCAGCAGAAATAGATTTACCCAAGAGTCTCATATAGAGATTTAGTTTTTTGAGGTGTTGAATGTATGGTGCTATAATAGGCTGAAGTCTAACAGATGTGGGTTTCAATCCAGATATTACTTCTGTGTAATATTCAGGCTAATCTCAGGGAGCCTTGATATCAGCATCTATAAAATGGAAAATTTAAAATATAACAAATTGTTAGGATAAGTGAGACAATATGCAAAGTACTAAGACAGACTGTATGATGTACAGGTGCTTACCAAGTGTCAGTTCATGGCTACCTTAAATCAAGTCAGAATAAGGTGGGATATTATGAAACAGTAATGATATTTTTGAATTATTTTTTATACTACTATGGGATGTAGTGGAAGAGAGTAGGAGAATAGGAACTTAAGTTGGTCACTTGTAAATATAGATAACCATTAGTTTCTGGATATTTTCTATACCATGGGCAACTTTCTTTCTGGACATCTTTTCTACATTCTAAGACATGAGTTAATCTGTGATCCCAGACCATCTAACCTGAAGAGAGAATCAAAGAGGGATGTTCACACCTACAGCTCCACTCAGGGAAGAAGACATCTTCAGAGATCCAGGGACAGAGTGCTGGCAGGAAGTGGTCAGCATCAGCACTTATACTCTTGGTCTCATAGTTTATAACAATTACTGGTGACCAAAGACTTTAACACTCAATACTGATGACCTAATTAAGGACAATCATTTTCAGAATACTATTCCTAAAGTGGCCTGACATAGGTACATTTTGTAAAGAATTATAGAAGCTATTATGAGACTTAACTCCTAATAGAGATAGAAGGGACTTAGCTCTGATTTTGGTTTTTCTCTGTTCTAGATATGACTCTGTGAATAGGGAGCAACTGATGCCTGTCCAAGGGGCTTCTTTTTCTCATTTTCCTTTGAACCTGTAAAAACTTTCACATGGTCTGGTATTTGGAAGGCATTAGGTTGTCCACTAGGTATGTATTTCAGAAACTTTATTTTATACTTAAATGTCTCAAAAATTTTTTCTCCTTAATATGAAAAGTATATTATTCTTCCAATGAATTGGTCCTTTGGTTGCATCTAGATAGAAAAACACAGACTTGTTTTGGAAGATCGTGGTTTTTGTGATGAATTTGTTGGCAGTTTTAAAATTTGGATTGTTCACTGGCACAAGAACAGACACTCAGATCAATGGAACAGAATAGAGAACCCAGATATGGACCCACAAACGTATAGCCAACTTATCTTTGACAAAGCAGGAAAGAATATCCAATGGAATAAAGACAGTGTCTTCAGCAAGTGGTGCTGGGAAAACTGGACAGTGACATGCAGAAGAACCTGGACCACTTTCTTACACTATACACAAAAATAAACTCAAATGGATGAAGGACCTAAATGTAAGATAGGAAGCCATCAAAATCCTCAAGGAGAAAGCAGGCAAAAACCTCTTTGATCTTGGCTGCAGCAACTTCTTACTCAACACGTCTCCAGAGGCAAGGGAAACAAAAGCAAAAATGAACTATTGGGACCTCATCAAAATAAAAAGCTTCTGCACAGCAAAGGAAACATTCAGCCAAACTAAAAGGCAACCGACAGAATGGGAGAAGATATTAGCAAATGACATATCAGATAAAGGGTTCAGATCCAAAATCTATGAAGAACTTATCAAACTCAACACCCAGAAAACAAATAATCCAGTGAAGAAATGGGCAAAAGACATGAATAGACACTTCTCCGAAGAAGACATCCAGATGGCCAACCAAGACATGAAAAAATGCTCAACATCACTCATCATCAGGGAAATACAAATCAAAACCACAATGAGATACCACCTCACACCTGTCAGTATGGCTAACATTAACAACTCAGGCAACAACAGATGTTGGCGAGGATGCAGAGAAAGAGGATCTCTTTTGCACTGCTGGTGAGAATGCAAACTGGTCCAGTCACTCTGGAAAACAGTATGGAGGTTCCTCAGCAAATTAAAAATAGAACTACCCTACGACCCAGCAATTGCACTTCTGGGTATTTATCCAAGGGATACAGGTGTGCTGTTTCGAAGAGGCACATGTTTATAGCAGCACTATAAACAATAGCCAAAGTATGGAAAGAGCCCAAATGTCACTGATGGATGAATGGATAAAGAAGAGGTGGTATATATATACAATGGAGTAATACTCGGCAATCAAAATGAATGAAATCTTGCCATTTGCAACTACGTGGATGGAACTGGAGGGTATTATGCTAAGCGAAATTGGTCAGTCAGAGAAAGACAAACATCTTTCATATGAGGACTTTAAGAGACAAAAGAGATGAACATAAGGGAAGGGAAACAAAAATAATATAAAAACAGGGAGGGGGACAAAACAGAAGAGACTCATAAATATGGAGAACAAACTCAGGGTTGCTGGAGGGATTGTGGGAGGGGGGATGGGCTAAATGGGTAAGTGGCATTAAGGAAGCTACCCCTGAAATCATTGTTTCACTATATGCTAACTAATTTGGATGTAAATTAAAAAAAATGAAAATAAAATTAAACAAAAATTCATGTCATGTGACATGTGACATGACAGAATTTCTGAGACTTCAGTTTCTAGTGGTGGAATCGATTTTCTTCTTAGAAGCTGCTGTAGGGAGCTAGCTGTAGTGCATGCCAACAGACTGTGGAAGAAAAAAACAGTGCTCCATTATCATGAAGAATAAATAGTTGGATAAAAAAACTCCCTTGCAAGGACTTGAACAAAAGTCTATACAAAGCCCTGGCACCCATTTGAGCACAACTTAGGAGGTCTTTGAATCTAAGACAGATAATGTAATCAAAACATTTTCCAGGGTTTGGGGTGCCTGGGTCGCGCAATCGGTTAAGCGTCCGACTTCAGCCAGGTCACGATCTCGTGGTCCGTGAGTTCGAGCCCCGCGTCAGGCTCTGGGTTGATGGCTCAGAGCCTGGAGCCTGTTTCCGATTCTGTGTCTCCCTCTCTCTCTGCCCCTCCCCCGTTCATGCTCTGTCTCTCTCTGTCCCAAAAATAAATAAAAACGTTGAAAAAAAAATTAAAAAAAAAAAAACATTTTCCAGGGTGCCTGGGTGGCTCAGTCTGTTAAGCATCTGACTCTTAATTTCAGCTCAGAGCATGATCACAGGGTTGGTGGGTTTGAGCCCTTGGTGGGGTCTGCACTGGCAGTGAGTATCCTGCTTAGGATTCTCCTTTTCCCTCTCTCTCTCTCTCCCTCCTCTGCTCTCTCTCTTTCTGAAAAATAAGTAAACATTAAAAAGACACAAAAAGCCTTTTCCTAAAATATCAAAGCTAATCCATTAGAATTAATCAAATGTTGGGGCGCCTGGGTGGCTCAGTCTGTTAAGCATTCAACTTCAGCTCAGTTCGTGAGCTCGCAGTTCCTGAGTTTGAGCCCCGCATTGGTCTCTGTGCTGACAGCTCAGAGCCTGGAGTCTGCTTTGGATCCTGTGTCCCTGTCTCTTCCCTCCCCCACCCCTCCTGCTCTGCCTCTCTCTCTCTCTCTCAAAAATAAATAAACATTAAATAGCAAAAAATTAAAAGAAAAAAATTAATCAAACATTATCCATTGAGACATTACGGTTCTTCAAATATTGCCCTCTTCTCTTTCTTGCTTATTATGTATTGTTTCCCAGAATGTAAATCAACCAATACATTTTCAGTAAAAATAAAATCCATTTAAAAAGATAAATCAGTAGTAAAATCTGAATGAAAATGCTGTTATTTCATATATCCATCCGTGCGTGAAGCTAACCATAATATAGGGCCACAGTGCATCTAAACCTGTTCCAGTGCTCTCTTGAGGGCCTTTACCCAAGTTCTACACTTACATTGTAGTTCAGAGTTACTCAAATTGGTGTCTATGGACCATCTGCCACAAAATGTCGAGGATGCTAATGCAAAGGGTTGATTCTTGAGCCTGTCCTTCAGACCTACTGAGTTAGAATTTTACAGAGCATATCTTTAGTCAGTTTTAGTTCTGGAAATTACACTCACTGGAGAAGAAGAAGCAATTCTTATCTTCAAGATAGTGAAGTTGAACATAAGTCCTTGACATAGCTGAAGACTTTTTTGCTGATTACTGTGTTAATTTATTCAATAATCATATATTGAGTGCCCACTATGAACCAGGCAAAAAGAATAAAGAGATGAATGTGAAACCTATACTCTAAGAGTGAGTAGTTCATTTGGGGAAAGACAGATGAATAAACACATAATTGTAATACAATGGGATAATCTTAAACTGGAGGTATATTTACCATTATGCAGGGGAGAAGAGGGAGTGACTTATTGCTTGGTGAGGTTGGGAAAGGCTTAACCACTGGAAGACCAAGGAAGGATTTGTTCACCAGAGGCTATGGAGAAGTTGTGCTGAGCAGAGAATTAGAATAAGGATGAGATTTAAGTGTAGTAGGCAAATAATAAGAATAAGAAATGGTTACCTTGTTAGGGAAAATCTCTACTCTCAATTAGAATTTTTTTTTTGACATAGTGAACTGTGATAATTATTTTTTTAAAAATCATGATTGTAGGGAATAAAATACACTACTATATCTCTTTTTAAATTGAGATATAATTGACATAACATTATATTCATTTCAGATGTACAACATAATGATTCGATATTTGTATATATTGTGAAACAATCACAATAAGTCTAGTTAACATCCATCACCTCACATAGTTACAATTTTTTTTCTGGTGATGAGAACTTTTAATATTTACTCTCTTAGCAACTTTCAAATATGCAATACAGTATTTTCACCTGTACTTGCTGTGCTGTACATTATATCCCCAGGACTTTGTACCTTTTGATCCCCTTCACCCATTTTCCATACCCCTACCTTCTGCCGCTGACAAACACCAATCGGTTCTCTGTATTTATGAGTTTTGATGCTGTTATTGTTGTTTTTGTTCTGTTTTGTTTTGTTTTTAAGATTCCACATATAAGTGAGCATGCTACTCTAAAATTTTTAAGCAAAGTTTCAAAATACCGATGAAAATATTATTTAGAGATTGTTCTAGGGGTTATGGGGAAAAAAGGCTAACTTAGAAATAAGAGACTTAGAGGTAAACAAAAAGTACTTTAATACCAGGCATAGAGAGAGGAGGACCTGATCTAAGTGAGGAGCTGTCTGCAAGAAAACAAGGGGTTAGTGGGGTGGCTGGGTGGCTCATTTGGTTAAGTGTCCGACTTCAGCTAAGGTCATGATCTTGCAGTTTGTGAGTTCGAGCCTCGCATTGGGCTCTGTGCTCACAGCTCAGAGCCTGGAGTCTGCTTCAGATTCTGTGTCTGCCCCTTCCCTGCTCATGCTCTGTGTCTCTCTGTCTCTCAATAATAAATAAATGTTAAAAAAAAAAAAAAAAGAAAACAAGGGGTTAAGCCAAAGTGACATTTTGGAGCAAGAAACATTGGCATTTGATGGACCTATTCTGACCTAAAACTCATCCATGAAATTATCCATTTTTCTATATTCTTAGCTTGGGATTCAATCATCATTTTTAAAAGTGTCATTTGATCCCTTTTTGTGTGTTTTGGTTGTGACAAACACATAATTCTTCCCTGATATAGTGATTTATGTAAATAGAATAATTTTATTAATACTTCCCCGGTATACAGCCTACATGAAAATATACTACCATTAAACTGTTGATAATACCATAACGGATTTAGGAAAATGTATTCTACTGGCAATTATTTTGTGTCCTGTAGCTTCATTAAGTTCTTCATCTAGATTTCAGGAAGATCTATGTGCCGCATTAATGGTCTATTGCCTCATAACAAGAGTTTTGAAATGAAGGATGAAATTACCAAGGAGCCATCTATATGAATGATGGGAAAAGTGAGATAATGAAAACATAGTGTGGGAGCCTCCTTGACAACATGTATCAGTTGAGGATGTGCAAATTAATTTAAGCATTAAATGTTTGGAACTCAAATCTTTCATAGAGAATTTCTTTTTCAGTTAGCATCAGTAGAATAAAAGTAACCTGGTGTTCTTAAAGAGATACTACATTAGAATGATAATATTTTTGATATAGAAGTGAACTGCACAGATGTTACATTTTTTAGAGATTTTAGAATAGTGATCAGCAAACCTGCAGGTCAAAGGTGGCCACTTCTTGTTTTTATAAATATAGTTTTACACAGTCACCTTCATTCATTCATATATGTAACAGCAGCATTGAATAGTTTTTTTTAAGTTTATTTATTTTAAGAGACAGAGAGTGAGCAGGGAGGGGCAGAGAGAGAGGGAGAGAGAAAATATCAAGCAGACTCTGTGCTGAGCCTGAGGTGGGGCTTGAACTCACAAACCATGAAACCAAGACTGGAGCCAAAATCAAAGAGTCTGATGCTTAACTAACTGAGCCATCCAGGTGCCCTCAACACTGAATAGTTTAAAAAGAGCCTTTAAAGACTAAAATATTTATAACTTATCCATAAAGACTAAAATATTTGTAACTTATCCTTTTCCCAGCCCCTGCTTGAGAAATAAAAAGCTTGCTGGCCCCTTCTCTAGAAAGAATAATAATTATAATATTAAGGGAGCACTGAGGAGGTCATTCTATTCTAGCAGCCTTGAAGCTCTGTTTTTGCTTCTCCCTACTCCTGGATAGGAAGTTAGAAATTTATCCTTCCCTAGTGTCCTCCCTTCCTGTAGACATTAGGATTGGGCCACATGTTATTAAATTAGCTTCCTGACCTTAACTCCTTTCTACCATTCTTACCTTCTACACTGAGACACACTGGCCCTCTTACTATTCCTCAAGAATGCCATGTTCCAATTCATTGCAGATTTTTCAAAAGCCTCGAACACTCTTCCATTGTCTTCACATGGATGGTTCCTTCTTATCTAAAAGTTCTTCTTAAACTAAAAGTTCTCAGCTTAAGTGTCCTATGTCCAGAAGGGGGTTTTCTGACCACTCTATTTATAGTATGTCTTCCTACCCTATTACTCTCTAACTTATTACTTTCTTAATTGTTTATTACATGAGCCACCATCTGGAATAATTTAGTCTGTTTTTTTTAAAAAACTTATTTATTGTCTATTCCTGCTCTCAGCTGTCAGCTCTTACACATGAGCAGTGTTTGGCACATAAAAGGCCTCAGTATTCATTGATGGTGTTTGTTGAAATACTCTGCTGAGATAAAGTTGACACTATAATTCAGAGGTAGTGATAGAGGCTGGATCTAGATTCAGAAAGTTATTTATACTTATGCAAATTAATGTGTGCAAAGGTTCATAATTTCACAGACACTTAAGGCCTAATTTTACTTACAAAATACCTCAGGGAGCTTCAATAAGCTTCCGACTGTAAATGATGGTGTTATATGGTTTTGTGTAATTCTGAATATTCTATTTTATAAGCAACTATCCTATACTTTGTTCAGCTCCAAATTCTTACCTGATGCCTGAATTATTTTAGTAGCCATTTTTAGACATGTCAATTTTCAGCTATACCATTAACCTGGGAGTGAAAATGGTTATATAAGTGAACAGCTTCCTTGATTATGACTAACTTTATGTACTGATCTCATCATTTGTATATGCAAGAATATACATGCTGGAAGTCCTGGTGAAACCTAAACTACCTCCTTTTTAATCAGTGTTGTCCTTATTGGATTTCAAAGTAACTCTCCCTGGAACAGAAAACTCCGTTACATTTGCTGCTTTAATTTTCAGACCAACTTCTATCTACTGTGACACACTGTTCTCATTAGCTAAGCAAATTAGGTTACAAAATCTAGGTGGGCAACACTTAGTGTCAAAGAAACAGCTATTTGACTCCAATTAAAGAGTTATGGCTTGGTAAAGCTCTACTGCTTTCATAAATTGATGAGGTAGTTTTGGATATTGTCAAAGTTATTAGTGTGGCCGAACAGTTGTGTTATACCAGAGAATCAACAAAGAAAAAAATGTATGCCAGCAAACTTTCCTTACTTGAGATGATTGAAATGGAGTGCAGGTTACAAAGTAAGGATTCTAGCAAATTTGAACTTTGCCAGTGTTCAACGTGCTCAATTCAGGATAAATTGGTGTTGTTTATGTAGTGTTGTTGACTTATGAGACATCTGGGGCTGTGTGCACTTAAATGCATGACCTGAGTCACTCTTTAATTAGTAAGAAGCTGAAGTACTATTTAGTAAATTACTCCTACAGTGCATTAAATCTTCTCCTCTCTGAAAGAAAAAAAAAAACCAAACTCTGCATGCTTGTTTACTTTATTTATCCCTAACTTATAATCAGAGTTAATTTGAACAATGAAAAATCTGGCATAATGAACTCACAAGTGTAGGTAGTATGTTACATGATGGGCAAGGCTTTTGGTAACACCACAAGGGTCTCTGGCCCAATGAATGGAGATTGATAGTAATTCTTGCTACAAGTAAAAAACAGCACATTATTGTGTTTAAAACTGAAATTATGATATTTTGCTCTGACTGGCATTAACTAGATTTACATTGCTGTCTATATAGTTCAGCTCAGTTTACGTGTCCCCTAGTGCCAGATTTGTGACACCACTTTTAGCCCATACTTCAGTTGTTCGGATTATATGGTTTTAACTGGAGATTTCTGTTAAGATGCTCCTCCCAATATTGCAAAGTGTCTTTGTTAGGGATTGAATTGTGTCCTCTCCAAAATTCATATGTGGAAGCCATAATCCTCTGTGTGACCATCTTTAGAGATTGGGCCGTTAAGTAGGTAATTGAGTTTAAATGAGGTCATAAGGTTGGAACTGTAACTTGATAGAACTGGTATCCTTAGAAGAGGAGAAAATATCAGAGATTATCTCTCTGTCTCTCTCTTTGGGCATGCACAGAGAAGAGGCCATGTGAGGATACAATGAGAAGATGGCTGTCCATAAACCAAAAAGAGAGATGTGTCCCAAAACCAATGTTGTTAGCAGCTTGATCTGGGACTTGTAGCTTCCAGAGTTGTAAGAAAATAAATTTCTATTGTTTAAGCCACCTACTGTATGGTACTTTCTCATGATATCCTAGGAGACTACAGGCTATTTATTTTAAGAAGACGGGGGCTTATACTCTTGTAAGTGGCTAATCAGTGATGCTGTAGAGCACTACACAGGAGAAATCATAGTGTAACCCTTGAGAAATTCAAACCACCATTGAAACTTCTGAAAAGCAATACCAACAACTATGAATAAATGCACATTGGAGCCCCATCCTGAAACCTCCCACCATTGGTCTGGGTTTGGCAAAATATTACCTGTTTTAGGCCACACTCAATATTGTTTAGGTAATAAAGTGCCCGAAGGATTTGATTACAACCTGAGGATTTAACAGCTAATATTAGAAAGAGGTCCCACGATAATGCCTTAATGAACTTTCAGTACAATTCAAACTGATTTGTAAAGATAAAGGGTATTCTACAGAGAAATAAAATATTGAGGCAGGATTTTTTGCAAGTGCCTTGTAGGAGGTCAGTTGGGGAAAGAATGGTCACAGGTTAGAGATAACATTTTTGGATGAAAGATAGTTGGGGTGTGTGCTGTGGGGTCCCAAAATAGCTATTCAATTCCAAGTTAATTCCACTAATGATCTTATGCTCCCTATTGAAGAGAACTTGCAATTTGGGATGCGTAGCATTTTTTCATTAACACCTTCTTAGATTTTTTTTCCTCTCAAATTGATTATGTTGTAGGTGAAAATCTCTAGCTCTTAGAAAAGTCGTTAAAAATGAGTAGGGGAACTCCTTTTCCCTAAACACATTCTCTTTCATTGAAGGCCTTTCAATGTTTTTAAAAACTAGGTTGACTTCCCCACTAACTTGTGTTGCCAGCCCTACCTCAGTGGTCTTACTGATGTGAGACCCTGGAGAGTCAAGGTAGATTATGTAGTGCCTTGTAAGTGAGGGTGATGAGTTGGGATTTTTTTCTGTCTGTAGTGACAAAACAGTTCAGTGAGATTATTTGGTTGATATTGGAAGTTACTATTTGGGAGAGTTTGTAGCAGGTGGAGAGGGAAAGCTGAGATAGCAATTATGCTGCTGCGATAGAAAAGGCAAGGACTCATGGTGCTTGGATAAAGGTGGCAGTAGTGAACATGGAAAACAGTGGGTGGATAAGAGTAACATTCTAGAAGTAGAGCCAATAGAAGTTGCTGATGAGGTGAGTGATGGTGATAGAAGAGAAAAGGCAGAATGAGGATGATGTCTGTATCTGGGGCTTCAGTAATTGGGTAGTAGTTTCATGACCAGGAATGGAAAATGCTGTGTGGAGCAGGATTTCAGGGGAAAATAAAGAATTCTGCTGTGGACATGTTCATTTTAAGATTCCTGTTAAATATCCAGGTTAAATACTTAGACGTGCTAACATGGAGCTCAACAAAATGGTCCAGGTTAGAGATACAAATTTGGAAGTCATACATTTAAATGACATATATCCTAGGCATGATTTACATTGACATTTAAGTCATGGGAATGGATGAAATCACCTGGAGTAAAGGAAATAGGCTGATGTAAAAATGATTAATCTATGACCCTTGCTCTCAAAGAATGTAGGTGAGAATTTTCATCTATAATTTAAATTGTATGCCTATATCATCTATATTTCAATATGTGACTCCTGTATAGAAATCAAAATATTACCTGCCTTCCTCACCCACTGTTTCTAAGCTTCATGTTTGGTGTTCCAACCACAGATAATTTATTCCTTGATAAAGTATTTGAATCCGTTGCCCAAACTTGGCATTCTTTCTACTTTCCTTGTCTAAATTGACTCAGCCTTGAATTCACAAGGATGGTTAAACTTTTGTTCTCTCAGTGAGAAGAACCATAACCATTACTTCATGAAACTTTTTACTGCACACCTCCTAAATATGCAAAAATATCTAATACTCAAGAATGATGGACTCTCTAGAAGAAAGAAATCCAGAATCAACATGACATATTCGTACTTGCTCTTCCACCTCTGCAGATATTTGCAGGCATCTGCTCAAATAATGGACATTCTCATCTTGCTTGATTTGTTAATGAAAAAAGTGAGTTCACTTGACAATGAAAATAGCGACAGTGGGAGAAATAGCAAGGTAGGAAAAACATTTTTTAATTCTTAAGAGATGAGAGAAAGCGTCTCATTTAAAAAACAAAATGTACTATGTGGCATAAGATTTCCAACTTTACCTGTAAGGTTTCATGTCCATTCACAAAGAATGCCTTCCCCAGTTGTTTCTTTTGTTGAGTTTTATAGTCTCACTATTTAACATTTTACAGCTTGAGCTAGATAAAGGAAAAGTGATATTTTTTATCAACTTGAATGAGACCAAAGCTGTTTTTTAATTTTTATTATTATTTTTTTTGTTTAATTTTACTTTTTTAATTTACATCCAAGTTAGTTAGCATATAGTGCAACAATGATTTTAGGAGTAGATTCCTTAATGCCCCTTACCCATTTAGCCCATCCCCCCTCCCACAACCCCTCCAGTAACCCTCTGTATGTTCTCCATATTTATGAGTCTCTTCTGTTTTTCCCCCCTTCCTGTTTTTATATTATTTTTGTTTCCTTTCCTTGTGTTCATCTGTTCTGTGACTTAAAGTCCTCATATGAGTGAAGTCATGATTTTTGTCTTTCTCTGACTAATTTCGCTTAGCATAGTACCCTCTAGTTCCATCCATGTAGTTGCAAGTGGTAAGATTTCATTCTTTTTGGTTGCCCAGTAATATTCCCTTGTGTGTATATGTGTATACATATATCTCACATCTTCTTTATCCATTCATCCATCGTGGGACATTTGGTCTCTCCTTCCTACTTTGGCTACTGTTCATAGTGCTGCTATAAACATTGGGGGCATGTGCCCCTTGGAAACAGCATACCTATATCCCTTGGATAAAACTAGAAGTGCGGAGAGAGGGAAGATGGCGGCGTAGGAGGACGCTGGGCTCACCGCATGTCCTGCTGATCACTTAGATTCCACCTACACCTGCCTAAATAACCCAGAAAACCACCAGAGGATTAGCAGAACAGAGTCTCCGGAGCCAAGCGCAGATGAGAGGCCCACGGAAGAGGGTAGGAAGGGCGGCGAGGAGGTGCGTGCTCCACAGACTGGCGGGAGGGAGCCGGGGTGGAGGGGCAGCTCACCGGCCAAGCAGAGCCCCCGAGTCTGGCTGGCAAAAGCGGAGGGGCCTGACGGACTGTGTTCCCACAGCAAGCGCGACTTAGCGTCTGAGAGGTCATAAGTTGAAGGCTCTGCTCAGAAAGCGGGAAGGCTGGAGGACAAAGGGAGGGAGAGCTGCTGAGCCCCCTGAGGACAGAGCTCAGTTTGGTGGGGAACAAAGGTGCTCGCCAGCGCCATTTCCCCCGCCCAACCCCAGCCAAAATCCCAAAGGGAACCAGTTCCTGCCAGGGAACTTGCTCCCTCCGCGCAAACACCCAACTCTGCGCTTCTGCGGAGCCAAACCTCCAGCAGCGGATCTGACTCCCTCCTGCTGCCACAGGGCCCCTCCTGAAGTGGATCACCTAAGGAGAAGCGAGTTAAGCCTGCCCCTCCTGCCCCCGTGCACCTTGCCTACCCACCCCAGCTAATACGCCAGATCCCCAGCATCACAAGCCTGGCAGTGTGCAAGTAGCCCAGACGGGCCATGCCACCCCACAGTGAATCCCGCCCCTAGGAGAGGGGAAGAGAAGGCACACACCAGTCTGACTGTGACCCCAGCGGTGGGCTGGGGGCAGACATCAGGTCTGACTGCGGCCCGCCCACCAACTCCAATTATACACCACAGCACAGGGGAAGTGCCCTGCAGGTCCTCACCACTCCTGGGACTATCCAAAATGACCAAGCGGAAGAATTCCCCTCAGAAGAATCTCCAAGAAATAACAACAGCTAATGAACTGATCAAAAAAGATTTAAATGATATAACAGAAAGTGAATTTTTTTTTTTTAATTTTTTTTTCAACGTTTATTTATTTTTGGGACAGAGAGAGACAGAGCATGAACGGGGGAGGGGCAGAGAGAGGGAGACACAGAATCGGACAGGCTCCAGGCTCTGAGCCATCAGCCCAGAGCCTGACGCGGGGCTCGAACTCACAGACCGCGAGATCGTGACCTGGCTGAAGTCGGACGCTTAACCGACTGCGCCACCCAGGCGACCCCAGAAAGTGAATTTAGAATAATAGTCATAAAATTAATCGCTGGGCTTGAAAACAGTATAGAGGACAGCAGAGAATCTCTTGCTACAGAGATGAAGGGACTAAGGAACAGTCACGAGGAGCTGAAAAGCGCTTTAAACGAAATGCAAAACAAAATGGAAATGACGACAGCTCGGATGGAAGAGGCAGAGGAGAGAATAGGTGAACTAGAAGATAAAGTTATGGAAAAAGAGGAAGCTGAGAAAAAGAGAGATAAAAAAATCCAGGAGTATGAGGGGAAAATTAGAGAACTAAGTGATATACTAAAAAGAAATAATATACGCATAATTGGTATCCCAGAGGAGGAAGAGAGAGGGAAAGGTGCTGAAGGGGTACTTGAAGAAATAATAGCTGAGAACTTCCCTGAACTGGGGAAGGAAAAAGGCATTGAAATCCAAGAGGCACAGAGAACTCCCTTCAGACGTAACTTGAATCGATCTTCTGCACGACATATCATAGTGAAACTGGCAAAATACAAGGATAAAGAGAAAATTCTGAAAGCAGCAAGGGATATACGTGCCCTCACATATAAAGGGAGACCTATAAGACTCGTGACTGATCTCTCTTTTGAAACTTGGCAGGCCAGAAAGAATTGACACGAGATTTTCAGTGTGCTAGACAGAAAAAATATGCAGCCGAGAATCCTTTATCCAGCAAGTCTGTCATTTAGAATAGAAGGAGAGATAAAGGTCTTCCCAAACAAACAAAAACTGAAGGAATTTGTCACCACTAAACCAGCCCTACAAGAGATCCTAAGGGGGACCCTGTGAGACAAAGTACCAGAGACATCACTACAAGCATAAAACATACAGACATCACAATGACTCTAAACCCGTATCTTTCTATAATAACACTGAATGTAAATGGATTAAATGCGCCAACCAAAAGACATAGGGTATCAGAATGGATAAAAAAACAAGACCCATCTATTTGCTGTCTACAAGAGACTCATTTTAGACCTGAGGACACCTTTAGATTGAGAGTGAGGGGATGGAGAACTATTTATCATGATACTGGAAGCCAAAAGAAAGCTGGAGTAGCCATACTTATATCAGACAAACTAGACTTTAAATTAAAGGCTGTAACAAGAGATGAAGAAGGGCATTATATAATAGTTACAGGGTCTATCCATCAGGAAGAGCTAACAATTATAAATGTCTATGCGCTGGATACCGGAGCCCCCAAATATATAAAACAATTACTCATAAACATAAGCAACCTTATTGATAAGAATGTGGTAATTGCAGGGGACTTTAACACCCCACTTACAGAAATGGATAGATCATCTAGACACACGGTCAATAAAGAAACAAGGACCCTGAATGAGACATTGGATCAGATGGACTTGACAGATATATTTAGAACTCTGCATCCCAAAGCAACAGAATATACTTTCTTCTCGAGTGCACATGGAACATTCTCCCATATACTGGGTCACAAAACAGCCCTTCATAAGTTTACAAGAATTGAAATTATACCATGCATACTTTCAGACCACAATGCTATGAAGCTTGAAATCAACCACAGGAAAAGTCTGGAAAACCTCCAAAAGCATGGAGGTTAAAGAACACCCTACTAACGAATGAATGGGTCAACCAGGCAATTAGAGAAGAAATTAAAAAAATATATGGAAACAAACGAAAATGAAAATACAACAATCCAAACGCTTTGGGACGCAGCGAAGGCAGTCCTGAGAGGAAAATACATTGCAATCCAGGCCTATCTCAAGAAACAAGAAAAATCCCAAATACAAAATCTAACAGCACACCTAAAGGAAGTAGAAGCAGAACAGCAAAGACACCCCAAACCCAGCAGAAGAAGAGAAATAATAAAGATCAGAGCAGAAATAAACAATATAGAATCTAAAAAAACTGTAGAGCAGATCAACGAAACCAAGAGTTGGTTTTTTGAAAAAATAAACAAAATTGACAGACCTCTAGCCAGGCTTCTCAAAAAGAAAAGGGAGATGACCCAAATAGATAAAATCATGAATGAAAATGGAATGATTACAACCAATCCCTCAGAGATACAAACAATTATCAGGGAATACTATGAAAAATTATATGCCAACAAATTGGACAACCTGGAAGAAATGGACAAATTCCTGAACACCCACACTCTTCCAAAACTCAATCAGGAAATAGAAAGCTTGAACAGACCCATAACCAGTGAAGAAATTGAATCGGTTATCAAAAATCTCCCAACAAATAAGAGTCCAGGACCAGATGGCTTCCCAGGGGAGTTCTACCAGACGTTTAAAGCAGAGATAATACCTATCCTTCTCAAGCTATTCCAAGTAATAGAAAGGGAAGGAAAACTTCCAGACTCATTGTATGAAGCCAGTATTACTTTGATTCCTAAACCAGACAGAGACCCAGTAAAAAAAGAGAACTACAGGCCAATATCCCTGATGAATATGGATGCAAAAATTCTCAATAAGATACTAGCAAATCGAATTCAACGACATATAAAAAGAATTATTCACCATGATCAAGTGGGATTCATTCCTGGGATGCAGGGCTGGTTCAACATTCGCAAATCAATCAACGTGATACATCACATTAATAAAAGAAAAGATAAGAACCATATGATCCTGTCAAACGATGCAGAAAAGGCACTTGACAAAATCCAGCACCTTTCTTAATAAAAACCCTTGAGAAAGTCGGGATAGAAGGAACATACTTAAAGATCATAAAAGCCATTTATGAAAAGCCCACAGCTAACATCATCCTCAACAGGGAAAAACTGAGAGCTTTTTCCCTGAGATCAGGAACACGACAGGGATACCCACTCTCACCACTGTTGTTTAACATAGTGCTGGAAGTTCTAGCATCAGCAATCAGACAACAAAAGGAAATCAAAGGCATCAAAATTGGCAAAGATGAAGTCAAGCTTTCGCTTTTTGCAGATGACATGATATTATACATGGAAAATCCGATAGACTCCACCAAAAGTCTGCTAGAACTGATACAGGAATTCAGCAAAGTTGCAGGATACAAAATCAATGTACAGAAATCAGTTGCATTCTTATACACTAACAATGAAGCAACAGAAAGACAAATAAAGAAACTGATCCCATTCACAATTGCACCAAGAAGCATAAAATACCTAGGAATAAATCTAACCAAAGATGTAAAAGATCTGTATGCTGAAAACTATAGAAAGCTTATGAAGGTAATTGAAGAAGATTTAAAGAAATGGAAAGACATTCCCTGCTCATGGATTGGAAGAATAAATATTGTCAAAATGTCAATACTACCCAAAGCTATCTACACATTCAATGCAATCCCAATCAAAATTGCACCAGCATTCTTCTCAAAACTAGAACAAGCAATCCTAAAATTCATATGGAACCACAAAAGGCCCCGAATAGCCAAAGTAATTTTGAAGAAGAAGACCAAAGCAGGAGGCATCACAATCCCAGACTTTAGCCTCTACTACAAAGCTGTCATCATCAAGACAGCATGGTATTGGCACAAAAACAGACACATAGACCAATGGAATAGAATAGAAACCCCAGAACTAGACCCATAAACGTATGGCCAACTCATCTTTGACAAAGCAGGAAAGAACATCCAATGGAAAAAAGACAGTCTCTTTAACAAATGGTGCTGGGAGAACTGGACAGCAACATGCAGAAGGTTGAAACTAGACCACTTTCTCACACCATTCACAAAAATAAACTCAAAATGGATAAAGGACCTGAGTGTGAGACAGGAAACCATCAAAACCTTAGAGGAGAAAGCAGGAAAAGACCTCTCTGACCTCAGCCGTAGCAATCTCTTACTCGACACATCCCCAAAGGCAAGGGAATTAAAAGCAAAAGTGAATTACTGGGACCTTATGAAGATAAAAAGCTTCTGCACAGCAAAGGAAACAACCAACAAAACTAAAAGGCAACCAACGGAATGAGAAAATATATTTGCAAATGACATATCGGACAAAGGGCTAGTATCCAAAATCTATAAAGAGCTCACCAAACTCCACACCCGAAAAACAAATAACCCAGTGAAGAAATGGGCAGAAAACATGAATAGACACTTCTCTAAAGAAGACATCCGGATGGCCAACAGGCACATGAAAAGATGTTCAACGTCGCTCCTTATCAGGGAAATACAAATCAAAACCACACTCAGGTATCACCTCACGCCAGTCAGAGTGGCCAAAATGAAGAAATTAGGAGACTATAGATGCTGGAGAGGATGTGGAGAAACGGGAACCCTCTTGCACTGTTGGTGGGAATGCAAATTGGTGCAGCCGCTCTGGAAAGCAGTGTGGAGGTTCCTCAGAAAATTAAAAATAGACCTACCCTATGACCCAGCAATAGCACTGCTAGGAATTTATCCAAGGGATACAGGAGTACTGATGCATAGGGGCACTTGTACCCCAATGTTCATAGCAGCACTCTCAACAATAGCCAAATTATGGAAAGAGCCTAAATGTCCATCAACTGATGAATGGATAAAGAAATTGTGGTTTATATACACAATGGAATACTACGTGGCAATGAGAAAAAATGAAATATGGCCTTTTGTAGCAACGTGGATGGAACTGGAGAGTGTGATGCTAAGTGAAATAAGCCATACAGAGAAGGACAGATACCATATGGTTTCACTCTTATGTGGATCCTGAGAAACTTAACAGAAACCCATGGGGGAGGGGAAGGAAAAAAAAAAGAGGTTAGAGTGGGAGAGAGCCAAAGCATAAGAGACTGTTAAAAACTGAGAACAAACTGAGGGTTGATGGGGGGTGGGAGGGAGGGGAGGGTGGGTGATGGGTATTGAGGAGGGCACCTTTTGGGATGAGCACTGGGTGTTGTATGGAAACCAATTTGACAATAAATTTCATATATTAAAAAAAAACCTAGAAGTGCAATTGCTGGGTCGTAGGGTAGTTCTATTTTTAATTTGCTGAGGAACCTCCATACTGTTTTCCAGAGTTACTGCACCAGTTTGCATTCCCACCAGCAGTGCAAAAGAGATCCTCTTTCTCCACCTCCTCGCCAAGATCTGTTGTTGCCTGAGTTGTTAATGTCAGCCCTTCTGACAGGTGTGAGGTGGTATCTCATTGTGGTTTTGATTTGTATTTCCCTGATGATGAGTGATGTTGATCATTTTTTCATGTCTTGGTTGGCCATCTGGATGTCTTCTTTGGAGAAGTGTCTATTCATGTCTTTTGCCCATTTCTTCACTGGGTTATTTGTTGTTTTGGGCATTGAGTTTGATAAGTTCTTTATACATTTTGGATCCCAACCATTTATCTGATATGTCATTTGCTAATATCTTCTCCAGTTCTGTCGGCTGCTTTAGTTTGGCTGATTGTTTCCTTTGCTGTGCACAAGCTTTATTTTGATGAGGTCCCAATAGTTCATTTTTGCTTTTGTTTCCCTTGCCTCCGGAGACGTGTTGAGTAAGAAATTGCTGCGGCCAAGATCAAAGAGGTTTTTGCCTACTTTCTCCTTGAGAATTTTGATGGCTTCCTATCTTACATTTTGGTCTTTCATCAACTTGAGTTTGTTTTTGTGTCTGGTTGTAAGAAAGTGGTCCAGGTTCATTCTTCTGCATGTCGCTGTCCAGTTTTCCCAGCACCACTTGCTGAAGACACTGTCTTTATTCCGTTGGATATTCTTTCCTGCTTTGTCAAAGATTAGTTGGCCACACGTTTGTGGGTCCATTTCTGGGTTCTCTATTCTGTTCCATTGATCTGAGTGTCTGTTTTTGTGCCAGTACCATACTGTCTTGATGATTACAACCTTGTAATACAGCTTGAAGTCCCAGATTGTGATACCTCCTGCTTTGTTTTCTTTTTCAAGATTGCTTTGTCTATTCAGGGGCTTTTCTGGTTTCATACAGATTTTAGGATTGTGTTTTTTAGTTCTGTGAAGAATACTGGTGTTATTTTGATAGGATTGCATTGAATATGTAGACTGCTTTGGGTAGTATCGACATTTTAACAACATTTGTTCATCCTATCCAGGAACATGGAATCTTTGTTCCTTTTTTTTGTGTCTTCTTCAATTTCTTTCATAAGCTTTCTATAGTTTTCAGTGTACAGATTTTTCACCTCTGGTTAGATTCATTCCTAGGTATTTTATGGTTCTTGGTACAATTGTAAATGGGATCGATTCCTTGATTTCTCTTTCTGTTGCCTTATTGTTGGTGTATAGTAATGCATCCGATTACTGTGCATTGATTTTATATCCTGCTACTTTGCTGAATTCATGAATCAGTTCTAGCAGTTTTTTGGTGGAATCTTTTGGGTTTTCCATATAGAGTTTCATGTCATCTGCAAAGAGTGAAACTTTGACCTCCTGGTCGGTTTGGATGCCTTTTATTTCTTTGTGTTGTCTGATTGCAGAGGCTAAGACTTCCAATAGTATGTTGAATAACAGTGGTGAGAGTGGACATCCCTGTCTTGTTTCTGACCTTAGGGGGAAAGCTCTCAGCTTTTCCCCATTGAAGATGATATTACCATTGGGTCTTTTGTATTGGCTTTTATGGTCTCGAGGTATGATCCTTCTGTCCCTACTTTCTTGAGGGTTTTTATCAAGAAAGGATGCTGTATTTTGTCAAATGCTTTCTCTGCATCTATTGAGAGGATCATGTGGTTTTTGTCTTTTATTTCATTGATGTGATGAATCACATTGTTTGTTTTGTGGATATTGAACCAATCCTGCATCCCAGGTATAAATCCCACTTGGCC
This sequence comes from Prionailurus bengalensis, assembly GCF_016509475.1. Taxonomy (NCBI): domain Eukaryota; kingdom Metazoa; phylum Chordata; class Mammalia; order Carnivora; family Felidae; genus Prionailurus; species Prionailurus bengalensis. Next base: position 42,755,372 of record NC_057356.1, on the reverse strand, counting down.
GTGGTGAGTAATTTTTTTAATGTATTGTTGGATCGGTTGGCAAAAATCTTGTTGAGGATTTTTGCATCCATGTTCATGAGGGAAACTGGTCTATAGTTCTCCTTTTTAGTGGGGTCTGTCTAGTTTTGGAATGAGGGTAATGCTGGCTTCATAGAAAGATTTTGGAAGTTTTCCTTACATTTCTATTTTTTGGAAGTTTCAAGAGAATATGTGTTAACTTTCCTTAAATGTTTGGCAGAATTCCCCTGGAAAGCTGTATGACCCTGGGCTCTTGTTTTTTGGGAGATTTTTGATTGATTACTAATTTGATTTCCTTACTGGTTATGGGTCTGTTCAAATTTTCTATTTCTTCCTGTTTCAGTTTTGGTAGTGTATATGTTTCTAGGAATTTTGTCCATTTCTTGCATATTGCCCATTTACTGGCATATAATTGCTCATAATATTCTCTTATTATTGTTTTTATTTCTGCTCTGTTGGTTGTGACTCTCCTCTTACATTTTTTATTTTATTTATATCAGTCCTTTCCTTTTTCTTTGTGACCTGTCTAGTGGTTTATCAATTTTGTTAATTCTTTCAAAGAACCAGCTTCTGGTTTCATTGATGTGTTCTACTGTTTTTCTTTTGTTGTTGTTGTTTTTGGTTTCGATGGCATTAATTTCTGCTCTAATCTTTATTATTTCCTGTCTTCTGCTGGTTTTAGGTTTTATTTGCTGTTCTTTTTCCAGCTCTTTATGGTGTAAGGTTAGGTTGTGTATCTGAGATCTTTCTTCCTACTTTAGGAAGGCCTGGATTGCTATATACTTTCCTCTTATGATCTTTCCTGCATCCCAGATGTTTTGGGTTTTGGTGTTATCATTTTCTTGATTTCCATGAACTTTTTAATTTTCTCTTTAACTGTTTGCTTAGCCCATTCATTCTTTAGTAGGATGTTCTTGTGTCTCCCTGTATTTGTTACCTTTCCAATTTTTTTCTTGTGGTTGGTTTTGATTTTCATAGTGTTGTGGTCTGAAAATATGCACAGTATGATATCGATCTTCTTGTACTTGTTGAGGGTTGATTTGTGTCCCAGTATGTGGTCTATTCTGGACAATGTTCCATGTGCACTGGAGAAGAATGTATATTCTGCTGCTTTAGGATGAAATGTTCTGAATGTATCTGTTATGTCCATCTGGTCCAGTGTGTCATTCAAAGCCATTGTTTCCTTGTTGATTTCTTGATTAGATGATCTGTCCATTGCTGTGAGTAGGGTGTTGAATACCCTACTATTATGGTATTAGTATCAGTTAATTTCTTTATGTTTGTGACTAATTGATTTATATATTTGGGTGCTTCGGAATTTGGCACATAAATGTTTACAATTGTTAGGTTTTCTTGGTTGATAGACCTCTTTATTATGATATAATGCCCTTCTGCATCCCTTGATACAGTCTTTATTTTAATGTCTAGATTGTCTGATATAAGTATGGGTGCTCTGGCTTTCTTTTGTTGACCATTAGCATGATAGATGTTTCTCCATCCCCTTACTTTCAATCTGAAGGTGTCTTTAGGTCTAAAGTGGGTGTCTTGTAAACAGCATATAGATGGATCTTGTTTTCTTATTCATTCTGTTACCCTGTGTCTTTTTATTGGAGCATTTAGTCCATTCACATTTAGAGTGAGTACTAAAAGATATGAATTTATCGTCATTATGTGGCTTGTAGAGTTCGAGTTTCTGGTGATGTTCTTTGGTCCTTTCTAGTCTTTGTTGCTTTTGGTATTTATCTATCTGTCTATCTATCTATCTATCTATCTATCTATCTATCTATCTATCATGTTTTTTCCCCTCAGAGTTTTCCTTAAAGTTTCTTGCGGGGATGGTTTATTGGTCCCAAACTCCTTTCATTTTTGTTTGTCTGGGAAACTTTTTATCTTTCCTGTTTTGAATGATAGCTTTGCTGGATAAAGAATTCTTCCCTGCATATTTTTCTGATTCAGCACACTGAATATATCCTGCCACTCCTTTCTGGCCTGCCATGTTTCTATGGATAGGTCTGTTGCAAATCTGATCTCTCTTCCCTTTTGATTAAGGATTTTTTTTTCCCTTGCTGCTTTCATGATTCTTTCCTTGCCTGAGTATTTTGTGAATTTGACTATGGTATGCCTTGTTGATGGTCTGTTTTGTTGAATCTAATGGGAGTCCTCTGTGCTTCCTGGATTTTGATGTCTGTGTCTTTCCCCAGGTTAGGAAAGTTTTCTGCTATGATTTGCTCACATAACCCTTCTACCCCTATTTCTCTCTCTTCCTCTTCTGTGACCCCTATGATTCTGATGATATGCCTTTTTAGAGTCATTGATTTCTCATGCTCTTTTGTCTTAAACTCCCTCTTTTTGTCTGCTTAATTATTCTCCATAAGTTTGTCCTCTATATCACTGATTTTTTGTTCTGCCTCATCTATCCTTGCTCCCATGGCATCTTTTCGAGATTGTAGCTCAGTTACCATATTTTTTTTTATTTCATCCTGGCTAGCTTTTACTTCTTTTATCTCCACAGAAAGGGACTGTAATCTATTTTTGACTCCATAGTATTCTTATTATTGTGATTCTAAAATCTGGTTCAGACATCTTGTTTGTATCTGTGTTGGTTAAGTCCCTGCCTGTTGTTTCTTCCTGCTCTGTCTTTTGGGTTGAATTCCTTCATTTTGTCATTTTGAAGGGAGAAAAGGAATTAATGAGGTAAAAAATATTAAAGTTAAAAAATATTAAAATTAAAAATGTTAAAATAAAAAATTAAAAACAAACACACATACAGAAAAAAATGAAATAAATGATGCTAGATCCTAGGTGTGTTTTTGTCTGGGTGTTGAAATGGGCTTGATAGATTAGAGAAAAAAGGTAAGAAAAAAAAGGAAATTGTTTAAAAATTTGAAAAAATGAATACACTGAAGTAGACTAAAATGAAATGATGGAAGTAAAGTAGAATTTGAAAAAATTTACACAAATGTAAAAAATATAGTAGAAAAAATTAAAGGAAAATATTTTTAGTAAAAATTGAAAATAAAAATGAATTTTTTCTCTTTCTGTATTCAAGAAAAAGAAAAGAAATGAGAAAGGAAAAAAGAAAAGAAAAAATAAAGAAAATTGAATAGATTCACAGGTGAACAGACTGAAATATGACCGAAATTAACTCGTTTTCCCCTCGAAGTCAAACTATGAAGCGCTTTATAGTACATGAATTAAGCAGGTGGAGAGACTTGTGTTCCTGAAGAGCGAGGTAGGCCCAGTTGGGCGGGGCTTAGTGTAACATCTACATTCTCCACTAGATGGCGCTGCTTAGTTTACTGGGACGGATTGTTGTGGAGCTTGTAGGTATGTGTGCGCATGCGTGGGAGTCGTGAAAATGCCATTATCCACCTATCCAGTTTCTGTTCAGAACAGTCTCCGAACTCTCTTCTCCCCAATCAGCAATCGCGCACCAGTCCTTTGTTTTCGGCTTCCTTCCAATCCCCGCTTTTACACTGTGACCAAGCCGCAGGCAGAACCTCTCTCCTGAGTTTTATCTCAGATGCGGCTGTTTTTCCTTACCCCTAATTTCTGAAGGACTGTGGCTTTTACCTATTCTTCCACTCTATGGGAGGGTCTCACCAAGCAATGGCCGGGTGCCAGCTGCACCCAGGCACGTTCGCGGGGCAGTGGTGCTACCGATGCCCAGAGTCTGTGGCTGGGTGCCAGCCTGCCCCAGAAAAAGTTCACGCAATTGTGTAGCAGCAGCAGCGTTTCAGGGATTATGGAAAATCACAACACACATCTGGCACCAGGCTTCACCCCCAGCGACCTTGTTCCAGCACCGGAGAATGTGGTTGTTCTCCCGGGTCCACTGGGCATTTGCCTTTGGGAAGGAGTCACACAGCCTCTACCAGGTGTCTTTCCAGCAAGGGAACTGGCTCTCCCCGTGTGGCCCAAAGACCTCCGGACTTTACTCTGTTCTTGGGAGTTCGCCCTTCTCACCAGAGCACCACCAGGTATTGAGCTGCAGAGTTTCAGACTCTGCACTCCCCCTGTTTATAGTCTTAATGGAATTTAAACTCTCTTCTTTCTCCTTTCTCCCCTTTTAGTTCAGTCCCTGCAGCTATTTCCACTTTTCCACTTTCTCTCCAGCTGCTTTTGAGGAGGGGTGCTCTTCCTGTATTCTTCCCCACCCCCGTCTCCATCCTCTCTCTGCACACAAAAATGGCTCTTTGCTCTCCATGGCTCTCTCTCTCCCAGTTCACCTCTCCCTGCCATGTACCTGCTGAAATCTGTGGTTCAGTTTGTGCAGATTGTTGTGTTAATCCTCAGATCAGTCTTCTAGGTGTGCAGGATGGTTTAGTGTTGGTCTGGTTGTATTTCATGGACGTGAGACAAAAAAAACTTCCATGCTGTTCTGCCATCATGGGTCCTCCCCTCCAAAGCTGTTTTTTTTTTAAACAGGGAAGAGTAATAGCAAATAGGGTACTTATGCTGCTATTTCTCCTTGCCACCCCCTGAACCTCCCAAAGCATCAAGCAAATGCTGTGTCCCAGTGAAGCCTACAGGGCATGGATGGCCACATTCCATCCAAACAAGGCAGAAGAAAAGCTTAAGAATAGCAGTGTCAGAAGGAACTCCTTGGGGCAACTTTGTTATTTCTGAATCTGGTCATTAATAGGGAAAAAAAACCCCACATAATTCAAATAACAGAGATCATTTATATCTGATACTGGCTTTTTGTTCCAGAAAGTATATCTAAAAATTCAGTTCAAACTCTCAGGAAAAAGAAAGCTAGTTCTAGCTAACAGTTTCCTCCTATGATCTCACCCCCAAGTCTATGAAATTGTGCAAATATCAGTGATAGAATCTGCTTTGCTAATAGGAAAATGGCCTCTTGCTGAAATTAAGGATGGCCATTGAAATACATTGGTAGATATACTCTCATGCTGTTTTGTTTTCAGAATTTACTTAGTATTTTCCTGATGTAAACACACATTTCTCTTCAGACCTTGACTTTTGCTATTGATGCTCCTTTGAGAAGACTGTCAAAGTGGTTTCTAGGCCACTTGAGACATGGATCACCACCCCAATTCCATTCAGACAGAATGCTACAGCAGTCACATAATCATAATTTATGACCACCAATGTCCTTGTCTAGACAGTAACACTTAACTTCTAATCCCACTATGAACTTCCTGGAGTCACAAACTATCTATAAGTGAATGAACTTAAAAACATAACTGAATACCATCTTACTCTCTGTTCAAGATAATCAGTTAGGAAAGGCTTTGAAATGCAAATGGGTGCACAGTTAAAAAAATTTCCCCTCCTTCATTCTATACAGTATGTCAGTTGTTAGCCTTTGGGATATATTGAAAGTCCCTTTATTCATTAGAGAAAAGTTAATTTGTATTATATTATTTAAGAAGGACTTTGTTTCCCATGTGAACATGGGGATAAAATAATCATTAACAAAGGGACAAAATATTTCAGTTCCAACTCTAATAATGGTTCATGAGTTGATAGAGTAGAATATTACAGGAAAACACTAGGGACCTTTTCCTCCACTGTCATGTTGCCCAATCATGTCTTGCAGTGACTGCACAAGGTTTGTTTCAAATCCTTGTATCTTAATGCGATTTCCTTTATCATAGAAGAAACAAATGAAAACAATGAACTTTAATATATATAACTTTCTAATCGTCTGCTGGCAGTCTTTCATTGCCAGCTACCCAATTTGTGAGTAGAACCTGGTAATCAAAATTTATAAACAACTCAAAGTTCAATTTCCAGGAGATTCTGTCAAACAGCTAGCAAAAGTTGCTTTGACATTCTTAATTCTTGGAGGTTTATGTCTTATACCAAAAGATTATTTGAGATTTGTTGAAATCAAATAACACTTTGTTGGAAGAGAAAGAGCAATGATATATCCATGAAATGCCCTGGGAACAGTACTTGCTGTAGTTGAATTGACATCAAGAGAAAGTCTTCTGGTAACTCAGATATCAAGGTAATGCTATTTTTGACTATTGTTACAAAAAGATTTTATGGCAGCCTTTTTGGCTTTTAAGTAATGCTCTAAGTCACACTGACTGTGTTATCCAACATGAATTCTTTCCAGGACATTTTTAATTGGTACTTTTATACCTTGTGTTGTCATAAATTTTATTTTGTTTCTGTGGCTAATATAATAATGGTGTGTAGCACTCATATTTACAAATTTACCTCACATAGGTTATTTTATTTTGGAAACTTACATGTATTATATTTGGAAAACCTACTCTCTTAATGAATTATTTTAACACACATATATCAGAAATTTCTTCATTAACCAGACTAAAATTTAGTAAACTTCAGATGAATTTATCAATACAGTTAATAAACATGACCTATATGGTTTCTATATCTCCCCTCCCCCAAATAATTTGCATTCTTTTCAAGAATATATGGAAAGCTTACCAAATTGATGATAGAATAGACAAAGAAGTTTTAACAAATTCTTAAGAACAGATAACATGCAGAACAACATATATGAAATTAATGCAATAAAACTAGAAATGAGTTAAGATAACCCAAATACCTCTACATTCCCCAAACCATATAAACAAAGGAGAACAAATACAATCACACATAACCTACAGAGGAAAAAGAGTTGTATAAAACCCAGTTTTCACATAAGTTTGGAAATAAATGAGCGCTAGAAGATCCATTTTGGAGGCCCCTTCAGCGTGGAATATGGTGAAGATTGCATAGAAGAATGAAAAGAATAGTGGTATTTCAACATTGCACAGTAAACTATCTAAAGAATACAGTCTTTGTCAGAATGGGGAAATACAACAGGTCTAATCAGAGCACTGGCTACATGAACATCAAAATGAAGGGATTTGGCAGGTATGTGGAACCAGAGGTGAAGTCTTAGCTAAAGCACCATGTTTGGGAAAGAAGGTAAGTGAGAAGCAGAAATATCCTTCAGAGGCCTAGTGCAAGAGTGGAAGAGTCCTAAGGAGCCTGATAACATCACATAATTGGACCTCTTTCTCATCTCAATTTGTACCATTTATTTAAATCAGGTTTTATTGAAGTATAATTTACATGAAGGAAAATTCACCCAGATTACATGATGAAGTCTGATGAAATTTGACAGACATGTAGCATGTGACTACCGCCACAATGAAGATGAAGAATATTCCCACCAGCCCAAAAGTTCCCTTGCATTCCTTTGTAATCAACTTTCTTCTCACACCCCCAGCTGCTGGCAACCACTTACCTTTCTGGTCCTATAGTTTTGCCTTTTCCAGTGTATCATATAAATTGATCATAATATGTAGCCTTTTGAATGTGGCCTTTTTCACTTAGCATAATGGTTTTGAGATTTATTTGTACTGCAGCATGTATCTGTATTTTTCAAAAACTGCTGAATAGTGGTCCATTGATGGTTATACCACAACTTGCTTATCTCTTCACCAGCTGATGAACATTGGTTGTTTACAGTTTTTGATGACTATGAATAAGTTAGTAAAAATAATTACATAATTTTTTTTGGTGTGGACATGCATCTTTTTGTTTTTCAGGTAAATACCTAAGTAAGTGAGATAGTTAATTTTACACATCAACTTGATGGGCCTCAGACTGCCCAGATATTTTGTCAACCATTATTTCAAGTATTTTTGTGAAGGTATTTTTAGATGAGATTAACATTTAAATTGTTAGACTGAGTAAGGCAGGGCCTCATCCAATTAGTTGAAGCCTGAAGAAAACAAAATGACTGACTCTCCCATAGTGAAAGAGAATTCCTCCTGCCTGACAGCTTTTGAACTGGGACATTGGCTTTTCCTGCTTCTGTTTGTTTGTTTTTCATTGAGATATAATTGACACATTAACATTGTGTGTACATTGAGTTAATTTGATAGATGTGTGTATTGTGATGTTATTATTGCCTTACATAGATTCCTTAAGAAACATCCTCTGGGGTTGGGGAAAAATGAGACTTAGGAGAGAAAGAAATGGAACTTTACTTGTACTTTAGAGAAAAATATGATAAGATATTAATAGCTTTTGATCCTAGGTTTAGAGGTACCTGAGTTTGTTATATTACTTTCTTTATTTTCAAACTAATAAAGTAATCTCTGAGATTTCATATATAGCCATTTAATCATCAAGTTTATTGTAGAGTCATCATTGGCACCCAAACCTTAATTTCCATATCATACTGGAAAATTTTCTGACACCTGGATCTCCTAGTAAAAGTAGGAGACCCTTTGGGTCTTGCATATGGTAAACTCCCAAGTCAATGCCAAATCCACAACCTTACAAAGTTGTCCAAGACTCTAAAAGAGACCTCTACTCTCAGAGGATTCAGAGAAATACTTCCTAATGAGGATAGTCACACCCAGCTTTGAAACACTAAGCCACTAAAATTGAAGGACATTCACAGTTCCACTCACTGAGTGCATTTTTGTGACTCCTTCAATGCTCACTAACAAAGGTGTTTTTTTAAAGAGAGATCCTCATGGTGGGGAGAGGCAGAGAGAGAGAGAGAGAGAGAGAGAGAGAGAGAGAGAGAGAATCTTAAGCAGGCTCCATGCCCAGTGTAGAGCATGAAGCAGGGCTTAATCTCACAACTGTAAGATCATGACTTGAGCCAAAATCAAGAGTCAGACATTTAACTGACTGAGTGACCCAGGCTCCCCAACAATGTTCTGATTTAGGTGTAACCAAGTTATAATTTATCTGCTTTATCTTATGCTCTCAGCATTACCATTTCTTTTCTTGCAAACTTTCTAACATTATAGTTCTATGCCACTTAGAGGAGGAGGATGTGATTCAAGGGTAGTATCTGCTAGGTAGGCAAGGGAAGAGAAACACTTGTAGTGTTGAATGTAGGTGGAATTATTCAGGGAGAGAGAGGCAGAAGAAAGCTTCCCTACTCCTTACCTCTTTGCTTTGAAACTTATAGGAAGTGGATGGGGATAGTTAAAATATCCTCATAGGTTTGGGACTGCTCGTTTATGACTGTTGACACTCTTTCCCACTTCCAAGTAGCCTAGTGAGAAGATCTCTGTTTGGCTAGAGATTATTCTGCTTTCACTTATCACCACTTGGAGGTAGTTTATAAGATATTCTAAGCATCCCCTTTGTCCTGGTGGGGGAATGAGGGTGTCATGAGAAATTGGAGAACTGGTGATCTGGTGGGTAAGTGGTAGATTGAAGGCAGCCCCTGGTGGGAGTTTATGGTTGAAGACAGTGATCTCAGCATACTATGCAGTTTGATACCTAGAAACAGGACTGGCCACACTTTGGTGGATACCTGCTCTGTATGGTCAGAGCTTCAGAAGGGGAAGAGACATCTTTCTGGATGCTAGTATGCCACGAAAAACAGAATAAAGACTACGAGTCTCTTCTTGGATGCCCTGTTTCCCAGGTCCCAAAAGGTAGAGGATTAGGGGGTATGGAGGAGCTAAAGAGAAGGTGTGAACATTTCTCTGAAAAGTATTTTAACTTGTATTTGAATGAATATTTACTTGAAAGAGACTTTGTTAACTTGAAAGGAATTGAATTACTTTTATTTAGCAAATTTTAAAATCCCTCTCCTTACTGCACCCCTGACCAGCTGTTGTCATGGGCATAGGAATACCAAAGCAGGAGAAGATATAGAAAATAAAAGTTACAGTTTTTAGACATGGATTTATTATTTTTAATATTTGATTTCATTATATACAATAATTTATTCTTACAAGAACACTATCTTCTATTTTTCTGGGGAATAAAACCATCAAAAAGACCCATTATTCTTTTATTCTATACTCTGTTCTGGGCACCAAAACAAAGCTGTTTCAAACTGGCAATATTCATAGTATTTTATTTAAAAACTCATGCCAGGGGTACAATAATGTAATCAAGTATGTTTTTTCCCTCATATGATATTTGGTCTATAGTTTGGTGGACAGAATTTTCATATTCTTTTTTGTTTTTGTCAAGTTAGCTAACATACAGTGTAGTGTTGACTTCAGGAATAGATTCCCATGATTCATCACTTGCATACAACACCCTGTGCTCATCCCAACAAGTTCCCTCCTCAATGCCCATCACCCATTTTCCCCACTCCCACCAACTCTCGATTTATTCTCTGTATTTAAGAGTCTCTTATGGTTTGCCTCCCTCTCTGTTCATATATTATTTTTCCTTCCCTTCCCATATGATCTTCTGTTAAGTTTCTGAAATTCCACATATGAGTGAATCATATGGTATCTGTCTTTTTCTGACTGACTTATTTCACTTAGCATAATACCCTCCAGTTCCATCCAAGTTGTTGTCTCATATCTATGTCTCTATATCTATCTATCTCTATCTCTATCTCTATCTTTATCTCTATTTCTATCTCTATATCTATCTATATCATCTATATCATCTATATATCTATATCTCTCTATATCTCTCTATATATATCTATCTGTATCTCACAGCTTCTTTTTTATTAATTTTTTAATATAATTTATTGTCAAACTGATTTACATACAACACCCATTGCTCATCCCAACAAGTGCCCTCCTCAATGCCCATCACCCACTTTCCCCTCTCCCCTACCCCCATCAACCCTCAGTTTGTTCTCAGTATCCAAGAGTCTCTTATGGTTTGTCTCCCTCCCTCTCTGTAACACTTTCCCCCCCCCTCCCCCTCCCCCATGGTCTTCGTTAAGTTTCTCAAGATCCACATATGAGTGCAAACACATGGTATCTGTATTTCCCTGCCTGGCTTATTTCATTTAGCATAAGACCCTCCAGTTCCATCCATGTTGCTGCAAATGGCCAGATTTCATTCTTTCTCATTGCCAAGTAGTATTCCATTGTATATATAAACCACATCTTCTTTATCCATTCGTCAGTTGATGGACATTTAGGGCCTTTCCATAATTTGGCTATTGTTGAAAGTGCTGCTATAAACATTGGGGTACATGTGCTCCTGCGAATCAGTACTCCTCTATCCTTTGGATAAATTCCTAGTAGTGCTATTCCTGGGTCATAGGGCAATTCTATTTTTAATTTTTGTTAGAAAATTAAGACTCTGTTTTCCAGAGTGGCTGCACCAGCTTGCATTCCCACCAAGAGGGTTCCCCTTTCTCCACATCCTCACTGACATCTGTTGTTTCCTGAGTTGTTAATTTTAGCTGCTCTGACTGGTGTGAGGTGGTATCTCAATGTTGTTTTGATTTGTATTTCCCTGATGATAAGGGAAAGTGTGTCTTTTCATGTGTCTGTTGGCCATCTGGATGTCTTCTTTGGAAAAGTGTCTATTCATGTCTTCTGCCCATTTCTTTACTGGATTATTTGTTTTTTGATATTGAGTTTGCTGAGTTTTTAAATAGATTTTTGTTACTAACCCTTTATCCAATATGTCATTTGCAAATATCTTCTCCCATTCTATGTGTTGCCTTTTAGTTTTGTTGATTATTTCCTTTGCTATTCAGATGCTTTTTATCTTGATGAGGTCCCAATAGTTTGTTTTTGTTTTTACTTTCCTGGCCTTCAGAGACATTTCAAGTAAGAAATTGCTGTGACCAAAGTCAAAGAAGTTGCTGCCTGTTTTCTCCTGTAGGATTTTGATCATTTCCTCTCTCACATTTAGGTCTTTCATCCATTTTGAATTTATTTTTGTATATGATGGAAAGTGGTCCAGAACTATTCTATATGTTGCTGTCCAGTTCTCCCAGTACCATTTGCTAAAGACACTGTCTTTTTTCCATCCGATACTCATTCCTGCTATGTCAAAGCTTAGTTGGCGCTATATTTGTGGGTCCATTTCTGGGTTCTCTATTCTATCCCATTGATCTATACGTCTGTTTTTGTACCAATACCATACTGATGTGATGATTGAAGCTTTGTAATACAAGCTAGAGTCCAGGATTGTGGTGCCTCCAGCTTTGGTTTTCTTTTTCAGAATTACTATTGGGAGTCTATTGCAGTTCCATACAAATTTTAGGATTGTTTTTTCTAGCTCTGTGAAAAAGTCTGGTGCTATTTTGATAGGGATTGCATTGAATATGTAGATTTCTTTGGGTAGTATCGATATTTTAACCATATTTGTTCCAATACACGAGCATGGGATGTTTTTCCATTTATTTGTGTCTTCTTCAGTTTCTTTCATAAGCTTTCTGTACTTTTCAGCATATAGATCTTTTACCTCTATGGGTGGTTTTATTCCTAGGTATTTTATGGTTCTTGGTGAATTCTAAATGTGATCAATTCCTTGATATCTCTTTCTGTTGCTTCATTATTGGTGTATGAAAATGCAACTGATTTCTTTACATTGATTTTATGTCCTGTGACTTTGCTAAACTCATGTATCAGTTCTAGCAGTTTTTTGGTGGGATATTTCAACTTTTCCATGTAGAGTATCCTGTCATCTCTGAAAAGTGAAAGTTTAACTTCTTTGCCAGTTTGGGTGCCTTTTATTTCATTTTGTTGTCTGATTACTGAGGCTAGGACTTCCAAGATGTTAAATGAAAGCAGTGAGCGTGGACATCCTTGTCATGTTCCTGATCTCAGGGTAAAGCCTCAGTTTTTCCTCATTGAAGATGATATTAGCTGTGGGTGGTTCATATATGGCTTTTAAGACATTAAGGTATGTTCCTTCTATCCCGACTTTCTTGAGGGTTTTTATTAAGAAAGGATACTGTATTTTGTCAAATGCTTTTTCTGCATCTGTTGACAGGATCATATGGTTCTTACCATTTTTTTCTATTAACGTGATGTATGATGTTGATTGATTTGTGAATATTGAACAAGCCCTGCAGCCCAGGAATGAATCTCACCTGATCATGGTGAATAATTCTTTTAATGTATTGTTTGTAATGGATCTGGTTTGCTAATACCTTGAGAATTTTTGCATCCATATTCATCAGGGATATTCTCCTATAATTCTCCTTTTTAGTGGGGTTTTTGTCTGGTTTGGGAATCAAGGTAATGCTGGCTTCATAGAATGAATATGTAAGCTTTCCTTCCATTGCTTTTATTTTTTTGAAACAGCTTACGAAAAGTAGGTATTAACTCTCCTTTAAATATCTGGTAGAATTGCCCTGGGAAGCCATCTGACCCAGGACTCTTATTTGTTGGGAGATTTTTGATAACCAATTCAATTTCTTTGCTGGTTTTGGGTCTGTTCAAATTTTATGTGTTTCGCATTTGAGTTTTGGTAGTGTCTGGGTGTCTAGGAATTTTTCCGTTTCTTCCAGACTGTCCAGTTTATTGGCATATAATTTTTCATAGTATTCTCTAATAATTGTTTGTATTTCTATAGTGTTTGTTGTGATCTCACCTCTTCCAGTCATGAGTATATCTATTTGGGTCTTCTCTCTTTTGTTTTGGAGAAGTCTGGTGAGGGGTTTTTCAATTTTGTTCTTTCAAAAAACCAGCTCTTAGGTTAATTGATCTGTTCTACTATGGTTTTTTTTTTTTGATTCTATATTATTTCTGCTCTAACCTATATTATTTCTCTTCTTCTGCTGTCTTTGGGCTTTCTTTGCTGTTGCCTTTCTAGTTCCTTTAGGTGTGAGGTTAGGTTATGTACTTGGGACCTTTCTTGCTTCTTGACATAGGCCTGAATTGCAATGTATTTTCTTCTTGGGACTGCCTTTGCTGCATCTCAAAGGGTTTGGATTGTTGTATTTTCATTTTCAGTTGTTTCTATATGTTTTTAAATTTCTTCTTTAATTTCCTGGTTGACCCCTTCATTCTTTAGTAGGGTGTTGTTTAACCTCCACATATTTGGGGGCTTTCCAAATTTTTTCTTGTGGTTGATTTCAAGTTTCATAACATTGTGATCTGAAACTATGCATGGTATGTTCTCAATCCTTTTATATTTATTGAGGGCTGTTTTGTGATCTGGTATATCATCTATTTTGGAGAATGTTCCATGTGCACCTGAGAAGAATGTGTATTCTGCTTTTGGATGGAAAGTTCTGAATATATCTGTTAAGTCCATCTGATCCAATGTGTCATTCAGACCCATTGTTTCCTTATTGATTTTTTGCCTGATGATTTGTCCATTGCTTTCAGTGGAATATTAAAGTCTCCTACAATCATGGCAGTATTATCTATATGTTTATTTATGTTTGTGATTATTTGATTTATATATTTGGGTGCTTTCACGCTGGAGATATAAACGTTTATAATTGTTAGCTCTTCTTGATGGATAGACCCCTTAATTATGATATAATGTCCTTCTTCATTTCTTGTTACAGTCTTTGGTTTAAAATCTAGTTTGTCTGATATAACCATGGCTCCTCCAGCTTTCTTTTGACATCCAGTAGCATGAGAGAGTTCTCCATCCCCTCACTTTCAATCTGCAGGTGTCCTCAGGTCTAAAATGAGTCTCTTGTAGGCAGCATATAGATGGATATTATTTTTTTATCCATTCTGATATCCTATGTCTTTGGATTGGGGAATTTAGCCTATTTACGTTCAGAGTGATTATCAGAAGGTAAGCATTTAATGTCCTTGTGTTATCTGTAGCTTGTGGTATCTCTGATTCTTTGTAGTCTTACCTGCTTTTCACTCACAGAGACACCCCCCCCCCCTTAGGGTTTCCCTGCAGGGCTGGTTTACTGGTCTTGAACAACATTAGTTTTTGTTTGTCTGGGAAAGCCTTTATCTCTCCTTGTATTCTGAATAACAGCCTTGCTGGATAAAAGATTCTTGGCTGCATATTTTTCCTATTCAGCACATTGACTATTTCCTGCCACTCCCTTCTGGCTTGCCAAATTTCAGTAGACAGATCTGCTACTACCCTTATGTGTCTACCCTTGTAAGTTAAGGCCCGTTTGTCCCTAGCTTCTTTCAGAATTCTCTATCTTTGTATTTTGCCAGTTTCACTATGATATGTCATGGTGTTGACCTGTTTTTGTTTGTTTTGAAGGGAGTTCTCTATGCCTCTTGGACTTGGATGTTTGTTTCCTTCCCCAGATTAGGGAAGTTCTCAGCTATAATTTGTTCAAATAAACCTTCTTCCCCTTTCTCTCTCTCTTCTTCTGTAACTCCTATGATATGGATATTATTTTGTTTCATTGAATCATTTAGGTATCTATTCTACCCTCATGGCCTAGTAATTTCCTTTCCCTCTTTTTTTCAGCTTCATCATTTTCCATAATTTTATCTTCTATTTCACCTATTCTCTCCTCTGCTTCTTCCGTCCTTGCTGACTGCATCTAGTTTATTTTGTATATCATTTACAGAATTTCTTAATTCATGGTAACTATTTTTTAGGTGTTTGGTCTCTGCAGCAATAGATTCTCTGTTGTCTTCTATGCTTTTTTCAAGCCCAGCTATTAGTCTTATGACTATTATTCTAAATTCTTATTCAGATATATTATTTATATCTATTTTGAGCAATTGTCTGTCATTTCTTCCTGGAATTTCTTTTGAAAATAATTCTTCCGTTTTGTCATTTTGGCTAGTTTCTGTCTTTTACGCGTTTTAATAACTTGTTATATGTCCTGCACCTGCAAGTACTACCATATTAAAAAGGGGTCATACACTGTCCAGGGCATGGCACATCAGGAAGTGTTTTTGGAGTGTGTTGTGTGTACTCTGTTGTTGCGTATTTGGCTGGTCTATCACATGGTTTATAGTGGTGGATTATTTGGACCTTCCACCAGGTGTGCTTTGATTTGTTTGTTGAAATAACCCTATAAAAAAGGAAAGGGGGGTGACCTTATTCCATACAAAGAGAAAAATGAAAGGGGTGAAAGAGAAAGACCAGGAAGAGAATCAAAGAATCTATAAGGCTTAATCCATAGAGAAAGGAAAATAAATAAGAAGGAGATACACAAAAAGGTGTAAAAAGAATAGAGTAAAAATGCCTAATTAAACAACCAACCAGAAGAAAGAAAGAAAGAAAGAAAGAAAGAAAGAAAGAAAGAAAGAAAGAAAAAAGATTTTATATACATATACATATATACATATATATATATATATATATATATATATATATATATGATAAAGATGGGAAAAGAGAAGAGAAGGAAAGATGAAAAAAAATAACAGACTAACATACACTATCACAGGACAGTTGTCTCTTGGTGCCTGGGACTGGTGGCTGTGCTGGTCTGGAGGAGAAGCAGTCTGGTTAGCTCAGAGTCAGTCTTATTCCAGTAGATAAGCAGTTGCTAGGCACAGAGGGGTGGGGTTTGGTGTAAGCAGTCTTCCATTGGGGGCCACTGTTCTGTTCCCTGAAGCCCCACCGTGTTGGTGTTGGGGAGAAAAAAGGTGACACCCCAGTCCCTCCTCCCTGGACCGAGTGTGTCAACCTATGCTATTCAGTCAGTCCTCACACGGTAGCACAGGGGTGCGGCTTGCCCTGCTTCAGTCTCCCAGGCTTCCTAGACGCTTAGCTGGGATTCAAAATCCGAAGTCTAAAGGATCCCGCACCACAGGGATCCTATACCAGCCAACAAAGGTCCTTTGGCTGGCACCTGCAGGGCCTTTTGTCCTGGGGGAGTCAATAAACTCTCTTCCCACAGTACCTGAGGAAGGGTACTGTTCTCTTCCGGTGCTCCCAGAGATTGTTACCTCGCCCTAGGGCTGGCTTCCCTCTTCCCCAGGCCCACGCACACGGGGCTCTGGACTGGAGAAAGTCAGGCACCCCTGAAAACTCCAATCTTCAGCTCCTAAGATTGTTTACAAAGTAAAATTGGCTTTCTTCATATTTCTCATTCCCCAGTCCATGGTCTGGAGAGGTTTGTTTCTTGTCTAAGTGCAATTCTACAGTTCCACAGACTCTTGTTCTCTTCCTTTTGTCTCTCTACAGAAGGAGTCCCCTCTCTTCCCTGCTTAGGCCTATTACCATTTTCTCTCTTCTAATTCGCACACACACACACCTCTGTCCCACCAAGCTGTCTCCATCCACTTGGTCCCACACAATCCCAGACCAGAATTTTCACATTCCTAAATGCTATTTTATCTGTGATGTTCAAAACCATAAATATCAGATACTTGTCTGAGTTGTAATTTTAGTTTTCTTTACTCAAATTTGATATGTTATGTAATCTTAATAGTAAGAAATCTTATTTTTAAAAGTTATTGTCAGAGGTTCAATCTAAATCAGTTCAGTTTGTTTTGTGTTAGATGCATTTAAGACACTCTTCAAAGCTCTAAGGAGTTACCAAAAAGGACCGCAGTGTCCCTGTTATATGGGCTTGGATTACTAAGGAAAAAAGTTATGAATCTGCCTCCATCTCCATGTCTGTATCTTGATGTCTGCACCCAAGCTCTGTGACAACAGTGGTTGTACTGGGCCATATTTACTCAGACAGATATTGACATGCAATAGTGACATTTAGGTATGTTAACATTTCCATTCCCAAATAACTCATTTACTGGAAACAAGTTCACAGGCCAATCCATAGTAGAAATGTAATAAATACTTGTTGGGTGAATAAATGGACATATGGGCTGATTTGCATGAGACCTTAAAATACGAAGTGTGGCATGTATTTGTGATGAAATAGATCATCATGTGATAAGTTCCTTTTTTTTCTTCCTGATGTTCATGGAATTCATTTTTCACTTCTACCTGATACTTGATATAACACATAATGAGAATTAATGGAGATTGTAATAGAGAAGGAGAAAGGAAAAGAGAGATTTTTTAAACAAATGAGATGGTGGGAGAAAACTGTCATTTATGGAGTAGACCTATGAAGTGTTGTTCACAGAATATCACTTTTTTGCAGTTCAGAGTAAGTCACTGAAATTGGCATTGACTAATCTGGATTTTTTAGGGGAAAAATAACCTTCTAGAGATAGTTAAGATACCCTCCTCTCACTTCTTCAGACTTATAGTGTAGGTAAGGTAGCCTCTGTGGCATTTTGGAACCCAAGATGAAGTGGTGGGGCACCTGGGTCAGTAGGAGGGGGGGTTGTATGGTAAAATCCCCCCCCCCCCCCAGAGTAGCATCAAAGTAAGGGGATGAAGAACTGCAGACAAAGGTCCTGAATGTAAGAGCTTCAGAGTCTTTATATTGTCAAGTTAATTTTTGCTGTTTTTGTCTTTTTTTAGTGTGATTATTTCTAAACCCCTTGAGATGAGATGGGTTTGAGTAATAGACTTTGGGAATGTGAGAGAGACTTTTTTTTTTTTAATGGAGAGCCTTCAGAAAATCATATTTCATTATTCCATTTGGCAAAAAAGGTAATTTGAACTACTGCAGAGTTTGGAACAATGCAATGGTGTAATCAAAGATATTGCTGAAAATATGATGTATTTTGTGGATTGAAGTAGATTGAAGCTGAAGGAAGGGAAGCTGGCAAACAGTAGGGTTTGAGACAATTTTATGGCGTTAGAAATGGAAGAAGAAGGAATAATCTGTGAAATATTCTTTAGGAGCTGAACAAGTGACAAAAAATCAATTTCTTTGTTGGTTCTCATCTAAAAGCCATCCCTCAGCCTTTTCCCCCAAATACTGACACAGATTGTTTCCCATCATAGAAACTAAAATGCCAGATGCTTTATTTTGCAGCCTCTCTTTCACCTAGAACATTAATATATGTTTAAATGACAAAAAATTAGTTATATATAATGAACTTCTGGGAATTTTTTCTCCCCTATAAAGAACAACACTCAAAAACCAAACAAACCAAAGAAAAATTCTATTATTGAATGTGAGGCCTGGAATTGAACTATAGCAACCATCTGTGACTACAAGGCAAAAAAACCTGAAGAAAAGTTTTACAAATTGAGGCTAGTCAAGCAGAAATATTGCTATCACTGAGAGGCTGAAACAAATCTAGAAACTTCCTTCTTTTGGAGTTATATTGATGGGAGATAATAAATAGGTTTGTTGTTAAAATTTTTAGCCTATTTCTCTATGATTTTTAGGTTGAGTAAATTCTACTGATCTGGACTAAAGTTCACTGATTCTATCCCCTGTCATCTTCATCTACTGTGGAGCCCACCTGTAAATTTTTAATTTTTGTTACTATATTTTCAATTCTATAATTCCCGTTTGGTTCTTTCTGTAACTTTTAATTTTTTGCTGAGATTATTCTCTTTTTTTTTTTTTCATTTGTTTCAGGAAGATTATTAGTTGTTTGCTGAAGCATTTCTCTGGTGCCCTCTTTAAAATCCTTGTCAGGTAATTCCAATATTAGATTCATCTTGATAATGGTGTTTTTTAAGATTACCTTTTCTCGGAGTGCCTGGATGGCTCAGTTGGTTAAGCATCTAACTTTGGCTCAGGTCTTGATCTCACTGCAGGTTGGTTCAAGCCCTGAGTCAGGCTCTGTGCTGACAGCTCAGAGCCTGGAGCCTGCTTGGGATTCTGTGTCTCCTCTCTGTGCCCCTCCCCCACTCACGCTCAGTCTCTTTCTGTCTCTCAAAAATAAATAAACGTTAAAAAAATTAAAAGATTTTCTTTTCTCATTCATGTTCGTATTTCTTGGTATGATGAGTGATCTTTTCATTATATCCTGGACACTGTGGATATTACGTTATGAGACTATGGATTCTATTTATTCTTCATTGTTTAGCAGACAATCTTCTTGTTGAGATCTAGCCTCCAAGAGGCTGGTGGGCTATATGTTGAGCTTTCTGCTGGGCCTTGCCAATACCAACCCTACAAAAGTGGACTGATGACTCACATTGTCTCATTGCAGATGGATAAATCAGAAGTTCAGCAACCACCCCAGACCCCTTGACACCTTCCCAGTAAAAAATGGGGGCTGATATGAACCTTCTGATTGCTTGCAGGTAGAGGTGTATGATCAGCTCTTGGGTGGACTCCATTGCCACTCGGTAAGGAGGATTCAGAGGGCTAACTTACTTGCTTTGCTGCTGTAGAGTGAGTGCAACAGCTCACTTCCCATTGGGCAACACAGCTCGCACAGTGGAGAAGGGGGGCTGGAAGGTTGAACATCTCACCTTGAATAATATTTCTCAGTTTCATTGATGCTGGGTGGTGGTGAGCCTCTCTGATTCTAGAAGAGGAGGAAAATGGAGTTCTTTCTCATTTTGATTTGCATGGCCTTGGTCACCTGTGGATGTCATAGGCTCCACTAGGCCTTACTGTCATGGGAGTGGTGGTGAAGCCCAATGATAACTAGTTCTGTGTTGCACCACCTTGTATAGTCCCATAGCTAGTGGGTGGACACGGAGGCTCAGCTTATCACTGGACCCCACTGACACTATCCTGAAGGAGAATTAGATCAACACCTGCTTCACCCAGCAAAGAAATCATCAATTCCCTGCTTAGCCCCTCTGAAACTGTGGAGTAGGGGTTGTATGGTTTTCCTGCTGATGTTTGGCTGGAGCAGGGCTACTATTGCCAAAAACATTTTCTGATTTTAGGTTACTCTTTTCCCAACTCTCTGGCTAGGAGAAATAGGCATTTCTTGAAGCTCCCTTTTGTCTGTGCTTGTTGGCAATTCTGGATCAGAGGCTTCCATGGTCCCCTATGTGGGATATGTATGGCAATAAGGATACCCATGACATTTCTCAAGGCTGAGGTCCCTTTTTCCCTCCACCTTTCAGAGCCTTCTTATGCTCGTTTGTTGTGTTATATAGGATTGTATTATATATAAGGGGAGGGATTACTTAATCTGGGCTGAAGCAAAACTTGGTTTTATTTTTTAATCCTATTTTAGTTGGCTATGCTGTTCCATATAATCCAAATTATACTAAATGATACAATAATAATGCTGACCAATAGATGCATGGCAAACATGTATAAGCCAAATATGTTTTAAAGTTTCAGTAGTCAAAACAGGCATTCCAAACTCGTAGTGTGTGTGTGTGTGTGTGTGTGTGTGTGTGTGTGTGTGTGTATTACTTCTTGCTTTGTTTAGAACCAGATATATTCTTTGAGACATGTACACGGGGAACACTTTTTCCTTCATCAGGTTAACAACCTTTCCCTCACTTACACTCTATCCCTGCTACTAAGTTTTCTCTTTTTTGGATGCCAAAATTATTACTTACTGATTGATACACTGCTGAGATATAAGATTCTTTCCTCCCATCACTGTAGATTGGCTTTATTAAAAACAGCTTTGTTGTCAGAGGATTTATTTTAGGGCCATCACTGTAGTGGTAAACTAATGAAGAATATTTGTAATAAAGACTCTGACTTCATTTTTGACATTTGACTTTGGACAGCATTGAAGACCTACACCTCCCTCCTTCTAACTTGTCCCACATCTGGATAAGAAAAGGTGTGCACTCTCTCTTTTGATGTGAGTGGGAAGTTCATACCAAGCAAAGCCTGCCACCTATGGGGACCTGACAACCCCACCCTCTAATCACAACCAAAGCCAAAGTCAATTACCTCTCATTGTTCTCTCAAACCATTTTCAGACCTGTTTGGCCCTGCTCTCCCAACGAGCTTCATCACCTGAGTAATAAATGTCTTCATAACCTCTTGGTGCACATAGGACCTTATCAGTTTTGACATCTGAACCACAGTTTGGGTAGGGTGGTGGCCCATCCCACTTCTGCAGCTTGGCCACAATATTATCTTTGCAACACAAACATCACAGTGATGAGATGTTAGCGAATCACTGAAGATTTTTACCATCAGTTCCCATCAGGGCAATTTTTCTTTAGAGGGAGCAGTAGCAGGAAGTGCAAAGTGCCTTTATTGCAGTCAGTAGGAAGAGGTTCTAGATGCCATATTGGCAGCTCCATGAGAACAAAGGCTGTGATTGTATTGTTCATTGTTTATCCTTCGCATTTAATAGAGTACATATCACATAATGGATGGTCAGAAAACATTCTTGAATGAATGAGTGAGTTAAGCCCTACCATGCTCTGCCAGGAGGTTCTGACTTCCAGGGAGGAGAAGTAAGCCCCCTGGTCAGTGTCCTGGTTTTTATGCAACCAGACATGGGCCATACTGCTGTATACATGATTGATAACCAGCATGGATAAGACAGAGATGAACAACTTGTGAATGCTTAATATTTTGTATTGAAAGACATCATGAATTGCTTAATTAAGCAGAGACATTGCTTAGATTGTATAAGTCAGAGTTAAAAAGCATTAAGAACTCTTAAATGAGGCAGATCGGTTTGCAATGATATTCATAATAGGAAAAGGTAGGAGTTAATGAGAATGTGCATATTTATACAGTTCTAAGTGACTGTGTGAGGAGATCAGGTATTTGAACATAAGAATATATAATCAATTACTGAAAAATACCAACTGGAAATCTCTGCTTTTTAGTTTTTGTTTCATTCTTCCTCAGACTTTGGGTAATTTGCCCACTCTTTAAAAGTTATTCAGGTCTCTTATTCTAGGAATAGGCAAATGTAAATTGGTCAGAATCTTTGAGCTGTAGCTGCTTATAGTTTAGTAAGGGAAATAGACAAATAGACCAGTGATTGTCCATGATTGAGTGCTGTAATATTGTGCATGGAGGATTTGTGGAGCCTATGATACCACCCATATGGGGGGTCACAAGAAAGATTTCTCAAAGGATGAATAGGATATGGAAAATACTTTTATAGTGCACCAAGCTAATTTTTTCTTTCATAGTGACACAGTTAAACTACCTTTCCCAGCTACCCTTTACTGACTCATTCTTGTGTATAAATGAGAATACAGCGTTGGGTTCTGGCCAGTTAAGTGTACACAGGAAACAAAGAACTCCAAGTCTCTTGACCAAGGGTTGGACAACTTTGGCTTTGAGGTCAAATCTTGTCTATTGCTTCTTTTTGTAAATTAATTTTTATTGGAACACAGCCACATCTATTTGTTTACATGTTACCTATGGCTCCTTTAGTGCTATAATGTCAGAGTAGAGGAGTTGTAACAGAGACCACATGGTTTGCAAAGCCCCAAAAATTTATCATCTGGCCCTGTACAAAGAAAAATTTGCCAATACTTTCCCAAAAGATTGTGGAACCATATGATGAAAAAGATCTGGATAGAGAGTCGTCCCAAAGAACTACTTGATAAAGAACAGGTATTTTTTCACATTAAACTTGGCAACAAAACAAAACAAAACAAAAAACCAACTAGCAAACAGGAAAAAGAAAAGAAAGAAGACAAACAATTTTGTGCTAAGCCACTGATTATACATATGAAGGACCTTCCAAGTAAAAGACCATTAGAATCAGTCTCAGATACATGAAACTGTAATGTGGAGGGGACCCCACAAAGCATAAATGGAGAGGTGAGGGTGTTGGCAGTGGAGCCTAGAGAGAGATACCAAGAGGAAGGGCCTACTGTCGAAGGCCTTGTCTTAGACAGTGTTAGTGGTGTCTTCAGTAGCACAGGAATACAGGGTAGAAGACAGAGACCAGTATCCACAGAGCAAACAATGGCTTTTTGTATATGGGAACTTGCAAACTTAGATTTTGAACCATGAACTGATTATTGACATGAATCAGTTTGTTGGCAAGAAATGTTAGTAAACAACATTCAGAATAACACACGAGGAAATGAGCCAAATGTAGAAGTACAGAAGGAATGAATGTTCATCTTCCAGGGTGTAAAGTAGTCCACTTTCCTCATTCACCTTTGGATTTGCTTGTGAGAAAGTATCCATTTGTTTCAAGTTTCTGAACTTCGGCCTCTCATTTCACCTTTCATGTTATAGTCCTCAGCATCTGTGGAGTATATCAATAATTTTGGAAAAAGTTGATCAATACTCAGATTCACTCATATCAATGAGCCTCTTAAATTCACAGATTTAGTGTTTTTTGTTAAACCATTTTATTGAAGTATGATTGAAATAGAGAAAATTGTACATATTTAATATATACAAGTTGATGAGTTTAGAGATAAGCATATACACATGAAACCATCACCACAATATATAATGCAAACATATCATCACCTCTAAAAGTTTCCTCTTACCCCCTTATTATTATTTTCTGTAAGAATACAAGATCTATTCTCTTAGCCAAATTTTAAGTATACAATATAGTACTGTTTACAGTAGCTTTATGCTGTGCAGTAGATCTCTAGGACTCATTCCTCCTATATAACTGAAACTTTGTACCCTTAGACTAATACTTCCCCATTTACCCCTCTCTCCAGCCCTTGGCAACTATCATTCTAGTTGGCTTCCAGGAGTTTGACTATTTTAGAATTTCCCAAGTAAGTGGAAGCACGCAGTATGTGTTCTTCTGTGACTGGCTTGTTTCGTTTACAATAATGTCCTCCAGGCTTATCCATATTTTCACAATAATGGCGTTTTCTTCTGTTTTAAGGCTAATATTACATTATATACCATATTTTCTTTATCCTTTCCTTTACTGAAGGGCATTTAGGCTGTTTCTGTATCATGGCAATTGTCAATAATGCTGCTATGAACATGGGAGTGCAGATACCTCTTAGAGATCCTGATTTCAATTCCTTTGGATATATATATATATACCCAGAAGTGGGACTGCTGGATCATGTGGAAGTTCTATTTTTAACTTTTTGAGGTAACTATAGATTTAGTTTTAACAACCCAGGCAATCAGTAAACATTTTTGAAGATTCAGTATACATCTGATGCTGTTTTAAGTGAAAAGAGAACAAAAAAATTGAGGCGACAATGTTCAATTCTTGTTAGGTTTTCAAACCACTTGGAATGCTAATAAAACAATAATAAAACAATATTGGACAGAAAAACTTAAAGCTATTTTTGTCATAAAATTTTAAAACTCATCAACTTGTATATATTAAATATGTACAATTTTCTCTATTTCCATCATATTTCAATAAAATGGTTTAACAAAAACCACTAAATCTGTGAATTTAAGAGGCTCATTGATATGAGTGAATCTGAGTATTGATCAACTTTTTCCAAAATTATTGATATACTCCGCAGATGCTGAGGACTATAACATAAAAGGTGATGAGAGGCCGAACAGTTGAAAGAAAGAAATTTTCAAAATATCTTAGTTTGGTTCATGTATTAATTTTCTATTTGCTGTTGTAACAAATCACTACAAACTTAGTGGCTCAAAACAATAGAAAGTTCTGCAGGTCAGAAGTCTGACACAGGTCTCATTAGGATAAAATCAAGGTGTTCACAAGCCTGTGTTCCTTTATGGAGGCTTCAGGAGGAGAATCCATTTCCTTACCTTTTCCAGTTTCTAAAGGCCATCTGTATTCATTGTCTCATGGCTCCTTTCCCCCATCTTCGAAGCCAGAAACATTTGACCAATTCTTCTACCTCTTTCTTCACTTTCAGAGACCCACGTGACTACTTTGGGCCACTTGGACAATGCAGGACAATCTTCCTCTTTAAGGTCAGCTGATTAGCAATTTTAATTCCATCTGTGGGCTTAGTTCCATTTTTCCATGTAAGGTGGCATATTTCGGAGTTCCAGGGATTCAGATGTGGGCATGTTTGGAGTGTTGTTATTTTGCCTACTAAAGGTGAGGAAGGAATTGTCATTTTCAATCATTTGGAAATACCAGTGTGGGCTCTGTATAAATGCATGAGCCAGGTAAGAAAATGCCAGCATTCTTTGGATATGAACTAGACACTCAATTTTCCATTTTGTGATTGTCTGTTTCCTTGTTAGAATATTGTTTATCTTCCTAATAAAAGGAAAGTAACATTTCCTGTTCCTTTAGATTTGTTGACTTTTGGCTAGTCATTTTGAACAAGACCTTTGGAGAGAATCTAATATTATAAAGTGATAGATTCAGATTGTTCTAATAACAGGGTCAGCAGGCTTGAATACAAACCCTTTTGTGTTTGGAGAAAATAAACCTTTATTGCTTGGGGTTTATTGCTTTTTTGAAGTAGAAGAATTTGGTCACAGAAGCAATAGAAAAAGCCACTAGAATAATGTATTATAATTGTATAATTTATAATATATATTAGGGGAGATTAATGCTCTATTTTCTTTAAATAGTTAAGACAAATTGTATTTTCTTACTAAAGAGTAGGATAAATTTTGAAGAAGCCTCCAAATTTGTGTCGTTACCTTCTGGAACACTTTACAGAGCTTGGGAATCCTCTGTTATTTTTGCATTACTTAGTTATAGCTTTGATATAGACTTAGCTTATCTATGGTTTAGCCCTTTGGCTAAGAGAAACTTCAATAATTAAGTAGATAATTGCTCTAATCTAGGTCTACCCTTTATGTCTACTTCTGGCTTCCACTTAATGGGTATAGAGATATGAGATAATAGTCATATTACCTATTCAATAGATATTGTGTTAAAAAAACAATTTTCTTACTCTTTAGCAAAATGTTTTTAAGTCAGTTTTTCTCTGGAAATTGTATTTCTTTTATGGTCTTGGTGATGGAATGCTTATAGCATGAAATCCATTGTTGCTTTTCACTCATGCAATCCATCTGTGCTCCTCTTGTCCATCCTCTATTGCTTTATTTAATTATTATTATTGTTTTTAAATAGGGCCCACTTTGTGTGCATGGAGGACAGATTATTTTAAGTAATTGAAGCAAATATCATTTCAGTCTGGAAAATGACTTTGCTTCTTTAATTCCTGCACAGTGAATCCTGTGGCATGTACCTTATGAATCCAAAGCAGATATAGAAACTGTGATGAGGCCTCCTGCACAACCTCTCCAGATCTGAAGCAGCCCTTGCAAATGTTGATTGCTTGCAAATGCAACTGCCTAGGTTACACACAAAATGAACATAATAATTTTTTATTTCCCAGGGTGATACCCCAACAGCTACGTTTGGCTTCTGATAGTTTGCAATTCAGTAATAATAGCTTGGTTCAGTTTAGTTTATTGAAGACATAAAAATACTTGGCAGTGAGAGGCTGCAATGTGTGGTTCAAGAGAACAAGATTCCAACAGGGAGCACAGGACTTGTACATGGAACATGGGTATACTCAGCACTTAGCAACTATGATTTATTCATTTAGTGAAAAGCAGCATCCCATAAACATGATTTATGTAATTACTGAGGGGGGAATTCGATCTCTAGCTATGGGGAACAGTGTTTCAGAATTCTGTTGCACATATCTTACCTTTTTAATAGCATTCCTTTTGGCTGAAAATATTTCAGCTTCTCACTTTTCTCAGGAGAAAACTCTTCATTTTTATCCTTTAGGAAAAAAAAAGAAATAGAAAAACACCAAGTTCCTTTATTCACTAACTGGCTGGAGAACTTAGACATTACAGATGTCTGCGGTGTAAATGAAGGATTTCCTGAATTCTGCTGAGTATCTTAAACTAAGCAGAACCATTTGGGAATAATTTTTACCTAAAATGTGTTTCCAAAACATGAAATTTGAATACTTGAGATTGGAAATACTCATTAAATATGGGATTTTATCATTAGGCAGAAAAATTTTAGATAATGTTGGTAATAAAGTACACTCTATTTTTACTTATCTTCCACATTAGTGAGGTAAAATAACTCTGGGTTTGGATTGAGAAAACCTGGACACCATGATCATTGTATCCCAACTCAGCTATGCAACATACTTGACCATATGAGCTTTGGGAAGTCCCTTGCCTTTCCCTAGCTTTAACTTCTCCATTTACCAAGTAAATGGGCTTGTTAACATCTGTCTTATCTGCTACTTCACAGGGATGTGGTAGGGATCAAATGAGATGATGTGTGCAGAAGTATGACTTTGTGACCCTTTATTATTGTGTAAAAATTATGTCAGTGGCCACCAGTAAAACGTGTTCTTTGAGGTGTTTTCTTCATTTCACACACTTTTTCTGCCAGCCTCTTTATTGCTAATGATGACCCAGAGATCAAGGTTGCCTGTCACAAGAGCTAGGAAAGATAATGTGAGGGTGGTGCAAAGAATCTTAGTTTAAACTGGAGATCTTTTAGTGTGAGATCATAAGTAGTCCGTTGGAATTCTATAAACCTCTGTTATCTCATCTGTAAAATATGTGAATAAAACCCACTGACATTGGGTCACAAGATTGTCTTCATCAAAAGAAGCAACATACGTGGAAAGTCTTCGGAGACTGAAAACCTACAAATGCAATTACTATCATTACTCTTTTATTTGGACATTGTAACCTCTGGCATTGATAAATGAAGCTATATAAAATACAATTATTGCTTGATAAAAACTTAATGCTATACTGGGAAGGGATAATACCTTCAGTTTGTTTTCTGTGAGAGATAACTCTCAATATAATTTCAGTAAATAAAATCCATAATGTCTTTATAAATCTTTATTTAGTTAGAACAATGGCTGTTTCATATAGTGACCTTTTGTTTTGAAAATGATGAATCTTCTTTGTGAAAAAACTTCAGAAGTCTACAAATGAACAATTGAATCATCACTTTTAAGAAAGTGCAAACAAAATGTTTTTTTACCACACAGGTGTTTGTTTAAGAAATACCACATATAAAAAATCCATACTTTAAAATAGACTAGTCAGGAGTGTTGAGATAATGACTCCATAAAATTATTTGTTGCCACTTAAGACCTTTGGAGGATTTTCAGAAGAAGCTATGTTATCTGATGAAAAATGAAATAAATACATTGATATAATAGAGTTAAAACTAAGAGTTGCAGACAAGACTAAGGGAAAGAAAGAAAAAATTTTCTCTATTGTTATAAAATATATTTGATGTAACATTTACCCTTTTAATCATTTTTAGGTGTACAGTTCAGTGGCATTAAGTACATTCACATTACAATTATTCATTTCTAGAACTTTTCCATCATCTCAGATTGAGTCTTTGCACCCATTAAAGAATTATATTTTGAAGTATACTGTCAACATGATCGATTTTACGCTATCATAAAATTTACCTTTGACACTGACATATATTTTTATTTTTAACTAGTGATGTATTATGCTTTTAGCAGTATTTTGAACAAGAAGAAGCTTTAAATAATATATATTGTTAGCTAAATTGAATACACTAACTCATATGTTAGGACCTGGTAGATTTTTGTTATAAGTTCACTTCTAATTTTGTTTTTGAATATTTATTTGATACCAGAAATTTGGCAAAGTGGTAATAATTTTTGTTTTTACATTAACAAATTTCCTCTTGAAAACTTTCCAGTACTTCACGACAGACAGACAGACAGGCATGCATACATACATTTATTTATTTATTTATTTATTTATTTATTTATTTATTTAATTTTTACCTGTATTGTAATGAATAATATGGAAGGAATTCTACCTCAGATGAATCATATCCAGATTTTTAGAAATAGATCTGATGAATAAAGTGAGATTATACCCCTAATATTTGAAAAGTAACTTAAGCTGTGTAATATTGACATTTTACTCTCCTACATTGTTAAAGGAATTATATATTGGTAGAGTCTATATACAGAGTAATTAATCAATATCTATCAAAAACTTAAGAAGTCTGTTCTTTGATGCAGCCACCACATCCTAAAAATTTATCCTTTATTTACACACGTAAGTTCATCAAGGAATATATATAGAGAGAACAATATATAAAGAACTTTTAAAATATAATAAGACCTACAACCCAAAAAGGAAATGGGCAAAATAGTATAAGAAGACTCTTCAGTTTATAAGTGGCCAAAAAAAAAAAACCCATAAAAAGATGCTCAACAATATTCATTAATAGGGAATAAAAATTAAAACCACAAGGAGATATAACACAGATTCACTACAATGTCTAATTATAAAAATGACAACACTAAAAATTCATTTGGAAAAACTTGTCAGTTTGGTAAGCATTTATCAAATGAAACATGTGCATATACACACTTGTTCATAGCAGTTTCATTCAAAATAGCCCATAAATAGCCTTCCAGTTGGCCGCCTACTGGAGAAGATAAATTGTGGTATATCCATACCTTCAAATGCTACTCAGCAATAAAAAGGAAAGAGCAACGGATACATGCAACAACATGGATGAATCTTAAAAGCATTATGCTGAGAGAAAGAAGTTATACATCAAAGAATATGTAATATATGATTCTACTTATGTAACCTTCTAGAAGAGGCAAGCTTAATGTATTTGATAGAAAAGAAATCAGTGGTTGAGTAGGGTTAGGCTGACTGTGGAAGGGGTACCAGGAAATACTTTTAGATGATGACATTTTTCTGTCTTGATTGTACTGGTGGTTACATGGGTGCACAAATTCTTAAAAACCCCCAACGTATTCATTTTAAATGGCCACATTTTGTTATATATAAATTATTTCTTAGTGAAGTTGATTAAAAGTAATGATAGTAATCAGTGCCCACTGAATAGAATAGAAAACCATGAGCCCATACTGATATAAATGAATACATTGAAAGTTGGGGGAGGACAGAAATCTTACATAGTCCCCACAAAATACTTCATTACAAAGATAAAAAACCTTGCTTTTACAATGGAAAAGCCTGGCCAGCACCTCCTTAATGAAGTGATCAAGGTGAACATTATCAGGAAAGGATAAATGAAAATTAAGTGCCATCTGATAAAATGAAAGGAGAGGAACATCTCTCTTTTGTAATATCCTTGCCAAAGACATATTAGCATTGGTCTAATCATAAGGACAGTTCACGCAAGTCCAAACTAAAAAACAGCCCACAAAACAACCAGCCTGGGATCTTCTCAAGTGTCATGGTCACAAAAATCAAGGGAAGATTGAGAAACTGTTCCAGACTGATAGACTACAGAGACACTACAAAAAGATAAAACAGGATTTTGAACTAGATACTTTGTCATAAAGGACATTATTGGGATAATTGATGAAACCTAATATGATTTTGAGGATTAGATGTTAGTGTTTTATCAATCAGCTTCTTGATTTTTGGTAGTTGTATGGTGGTTGTGAAGGTGAAAATCTTGTTTATAGGAAGTATATACACTGTTTCGGGGCTGATGTGGCATCTTCAATTCATTGAAGAAAAAAAGCTTCTTTGTATTGTACTGGAAGATTTTTTATAAATTTGTGATTGAAATAAAACCAAAAAATTTAGAGAAAACAAGAAAAAAGGAACTCCCCTCCCTCATTGTTACTTTTGCTCTTTTCGAGGTTATGAAAAGTATGTTATGTTTTGTGTCAAATGGTTAAAAATGATATTTCCTTAAATCATGTGCCGTCACAGAAGATTTAATGCCTTTTCTCCCTTCCTCATCAATACTCTACATTTTTAGTTTCTTTTGATTTTTCTTTTGATTTTTGATATTTTAAATTCAGGTCTTTAGTGGTTTCCATTACTCTTCTAAATTTCCTCTGTTTGCCAGAATTATACACTGCAACAACTTCAGTTATGTATATAAGTTGATCAGTATCTTTTTGTGTTTAGACCTAGATATTGGAAAAGTATAGATAATTTTCAAGTTTTGTAGGAAATGATGTTATTTACTTTGAACCAATAATAATAGAGAAATAGCTAATAACTTCTTTTTATGATATTTATTAGCCCAAACTTCAGAGCTATGAGATAATATGTGCTATATTAGTTCCTTGGTTTAACGTTTAAATATGCAAACATTTAAATATGTCGTTTTACTTAAGGAGAAAAAATAATCCAAGACGATGTGAAAAACTGTATGTATAAATGATTTATTAACAAGTTTTCTAAGTAATATGAACTCCATAATTCATATGTGGCCATTTTATAACAGAGATTACTTTACAATGAATGTATACCTTTTAAAATTAATAGACGTCGTGGCATCTGGGTGGCTTAGTTGGTTAAGCATCTGATTCTTGATTTTGGCCCAGGTCATCATCTCACAGTTCCTGGAATTAAGTCCTGTGTTGGGGTGGGGCTCTATGCTGACAGCAGGGAGCCTGCATGGGATCCTCTTTCACCTCTCTCTCTCCCTCTCTCTCTGCCTCTTCCACGCTTGTGCGTGGTCTCCTCTCTCAAAATAAATAAACTTAAAAAATAAAATTAATAGTCTTCAATTTTTACAACAGTTTTGGGTTTATACAAAATGGATCATAGACTTCTCTTAAGCCCCCCCCTTCCCACTGCTCATAGATTCCCCTATAATTAACATTGTTGATTACTGTGGGACATTTGTTACAATTGATGAACCAATATCAATACCTTTGTGTTCCATAGTTCTATGGATTTTGACAAATGGTATCCACCATTATAATCTCATACAGTTTCACTGTTCTAAAAATCCTGTCCTTCACCTTTTCATCCCTATCCAGACTTGCCTCTCCTCTCTGCTGAGTTCCTGCAACTACTGACCTTTTTACTGCCTCTATCATTTTGCCTTTTCAGAATGTCATAGTTGGAATCATAGAGTAGGTAAGATTTCCAGAGTAGTTTCTTTCACTTAGTAATATATATTTATGGTTCTTTACTGCTTTTTATGGCCTGATAACTCATTTCTTTTTATTGCTGAATAATATTTCATTGTATAGAATGTACCACAATTTGTTTATCCATTCACCTATTGAAGGACATCTTGACTACTTCCAGTTATTGGCACGTGAAAAAACTTGCTCTAAACATTTGTGTGCAGATTTTTGTATTAACATAAATTTTCAACTTAATTGGTTAAATTCCTAGGAGCACAATGGCTGGATTGTATGGTAAGGCTATGCTTTGCTTTGTAAGAAACTGACAAACTACCTTCGAAAGTGGATATAAAAAAAAAAAAAAAAAGAAAAGAAAGTGGATATAATATTTTGCATTTCTTTCATCAAAGAGTGAGGATTG
Organism: Prionailurus bengalensis; assembly: GCF_016509475.1. NCBI lineage: Eukaryota > Metazoa > Chordata > Mammalia > Carnivora > Felidae > Prionailurus > Prionailurus bengalensis. The sequence continues at coordinate 42,722,827 of NC_057356.1, read as the reverse complement.
TTTTTGCTTCACTTCCCAGCCAGCTTTTGATATTGTCAATTTTATGGATTTACTCATTCTAATAGATGTGTGATGGTATGTCAGTTAGGTTTAATTTGCATTTCCCTACTAATTCATGAAGGTGAGCATCTTTGCCATTTGTGTAATTTGCATATGTATGTCTTTTTTGGTGACCTGTCCATTCAGGTCACTGGCTATTTTTTTTTTAATTGTATTGTTTGTTTTCTTATTGTTGAGTTCTTTGTACATTTTGCATTATCTAGAATTTCCAGATGTTGAATAGACATGGTGGGAGGGGCATCCTTACCTTGTTCCCAACCTTAGGTAAGAAGCTTTAAGTTTCTTATTGTGAAGTATGTGTTAACTGTGGGATTTTTTGTAAGGAGGTTCTCTACTTGTAGTTAACTGAGAGTTTTTTTTAATCATGGATGGATGTTTGATTTTCTCAAGTGCTTTCTTTGTACCTATTGATATGATCACTTGATTTGATTTTTTTTTTTGTCTTTAGCCTATTGGCCTGTAGTTTTCCTTTCTTGTAATGTTTTTTGTTATGCCCAGAATTCGTGATCCCCAAAGACCGCTAGGGAGCCGAGTCCGATGCAAAAGCAAAGAGGCTTTATTCGAGCTAGCTCGAGCTCAATCCCCTACCTGCACCGATGCAGCGGTGAGATACCAGGGAAAGAGAGCGAGTTTCAAAAGGACAAAGGTTTTATTGGGGCCTGGGGGCAGTTGGTGAGGTAATGGCTATGGCCTCAGCCGATTGGCTGGGGAGGGGTCCTGGGGAAGGGTCCGGCAGGTGAGGGAGGGTTTACTCAAGGGGAGGAGGGGTGGTCAAGGTGAAGGACACAGAACAAGATGGAGTCCAGGGGAGGAGGTGTGGTCAAGGTGAAGGACACAGAACAAGATGGAGTCGGCTGGCGTAGGCCCGCCCTTTCATTTTTATCTGATTTTAGTATTAGGGGAATACTGGTCTAAGAGATTGAGTTAAGAAGTATTTCCTGCTTCTAAAATCTGAAAGAGAATGTAGAGAACTAGTATATTTTTTTCCTTAAATGTTTGGTAGAATTCATCAGTGAAATCATCTGGGTCTAGTGCTCTTTTTGGGAAATTTATTCAGTTTTGATTCATGTAACAGATGTGTTTATTTATTTATATTTTTTGATTTATGTCTCCTTGTGTAAACTTAAAAAAATTTTTTTAATGTTTATTTATGTGTAAGCTTTAATAGATTGTGCTTTTCAAATAATTTGTTCATTTCATGTAAGCTATTAAACTTGTGGGCAATAATGTTGCTTGTATAATTTATTGTTCTTTGAATAACATGGGACCAGTAGTGATGCCCCCTCTTTCATTTCTCATAATTAGTAATTTTTGGTCTTCTCTCTTTTTTATTAAAATAGCTAGAGGTTTTTAATTTTATTGTTCTTTTTGAAGAACCAGCTCTTGTATTCATTGATAGTCTCTATTGTTTTCTTCTTTTTAATTTCATGGGTTCTGTTCTAATTTTTCATATTTTCTTTCTTCTGTTTACTTTAGGTTTATATTGTTCTTCTTTCCTAAGGTGAGAGTTTGGATTATTGATTTTAGATCTTTCTTCTTTTCTAACATATGCATTTAATGCTATATATTTCCCTCTAAGCACTGGTTTCTCTGCATGCCAAAAATTTTGATAAGTTGTACTTTCATTTTCATTTGGTTCAAATTAAATTTAACTCTATCTTGAGACTTCTTCTCTGACCCACATGTTATTCAGAAGTGTGTTTGGGGTGCCTGGGTGGCTCAGTTGGTTAAGTGTCCAACTTTGGCTAGGTCATGATCTCATGGTTCCTGAGTTTAAGCCCCGCATCAGACTAGGGGCTGTCAGTGGAGATCCTGCTTCTGGTCCTCTTTCCCCCTGTCTCTCTACACCCTCCTCGTGCTCTCTCTAATTCTCTCTCAAAAATAATTTTTAAAAAATTAAAAAAAATTTAGAAGTATGTGTGATGTCCTAGTGTTTTGGGGTTTCCAACTATCTCACTGTTGATTTCTAGTTTAATTCCATTGTGGCCTAATGGTTTATATTCTTTGAAATTTGTTGAGATGTGTTTTAAGGCCCAGAATGTTGTTTATCTTGGTGAATGTCCAAGTGAGTTTGAGAAGAATGTATATTCTGCTGTTGTTGGATTGCGTATTCTATAGGTGTCAATTTGATACAGTTGATTGATGGTGCTGGTCAATTGAACTATGTTCTTTCTTACTGATTTTCTGCCTGCTGGATTTGTTCATTAGTGATGAAGGGGTGTTGAAACCCGCAACTATAGTGGTTGCTTCATCTATTTTCCTTGCAGTTCTTTCAGTTTTTGCTTCATGTATTTTGATGTACTGTTGTTAGATGCATAAACATTAAGGATTTCTGTGTCTTCTTAGAGAATTGATCCTTTATCATCATATAATGTCCTACTTTATCCCTTATATTTTTCCTTGCTCTGAATTCTGCTTTCTCTAAAATTAATATAGCTACTCCAGTTTTATATCAATTAGGGATAGCCTGGTATATTTTCTCCATTCTTTTACTTTTAAATCTATCTGTGTCTTTACACTTCAACTGGGTTTCTTAAAGACAACAAATAATTTGGTTATGTTTTCAAATTCAGTCTTATAGTCTGTCTCTTAATTGATGTTTTAGATGATCAACATTTAAAATAATTATTTGGTTGTTTTTATATCTATCATATTTGTTAATATTTTCTATTCATTGTTTTTTCTTTGTTTATTTTGTATTCCATTTTTTTTCTGACTTCCATAGTTTTATTTTTCTTATTTTTTATTTTAAAAAGTTTTTCTTAATGTTTATTTACTTTTGAGAGAGACAGAGACAGAAGGTGAGTGGGAGAGAGGGAGACACAGAATCTGAAGCAGACCCCAGGCTCCAAGTTGTTAGCACAGAGCCTGACACTGGGCTTGAACCAATGAACCCTGAGATCATAACCTGAGCCAAAGTCAGATGCTTAACTGACTGAGCCACCCAGATGCCCCTTGACATTCATAGTTTTAATTGAACATCTTTAGTGGTCTTATTCTATTTTTTCTCCTCTTTTAGCATATAAATTATCCTTCTTTCTCTCTATATTCCTCACTGTCCTAAAAAAATTTTAAGTGGTTGACCTTGAATTTGCAGTACACATTTATACTAATCAATGTCATCTTTTATGAGACTGATGTGCTACCTACTGCACTAATGAAGCACCTCAAAGTTGTCTTTTAAATAATACTATACCATTTCATGGGTAGTACAAGTGCTTTATAACAGAGTATTCTCAATTCTTCCCTCCAGTCCCTTATATAATTCTTGTCATTTATTTCATTTATTCATAAAGTGTAATCACTGAATACATTGTTGCTATTATTATTTGGAACAAATTCTTGCCTGGTAGATCAATTAAGAATAGGAAAAAGAAAATATTTTATTTATTTCTTCTATAACACTCTTCATTTCTTTTTTTTTTTTTTAATTTTTTTTTTTCAACGTTTATTTTTGGGACAGAGAGAGACAGAGCATGAACAGGGGAGGGGCAGAGAGAGAGGGAGACAAGATCGGAAACAGGCTCCAGGCTCTGAGCCATCAGCCCAGAGCCCGACGCGGGGCTCGAACTCACGGACCGCGAGATCGTGACCTGGCTGAAGTCGGACGCTTAACCGACTGCGCCACCCAGGCGCCCCAACACTCTTCATTTCTTTATGTAGATTCACATTTCTGATCTTTGTTCTTTGCCTTCTTTCTGAAAAATTTCTTTTAGCATTTCTTGAAAGGCAGGTCCATTGGTGACAGATTCCTTCCATTTTTGTTTATCTGAGAAACTCCTTTTTCTCCTTCACTTTTGAGAGATCATTTCACTAAATACAGAATTCTGGGTTGGTGGTTTTTTCTTTTAACACTTAAATATTTCACTTCATTTACTTCTTGCTTTTATTGTTTCTGAAGAGAAGTACCGTGTTATTTTTATTGTTGTTTTTCTATACATAAGGTTTTATTTCTTTTTACTAGTTATTATTTTTTTAAAGCAGTTTTAGATTCACAGCAAAATTTGAGGGAAAGGTATAGAGGGTTCCCATTTGCCTCTTATCCTTATCCATGTATAGTCTCCCCATTATTAACATCCCTCACCAGAGAAGGACATTTATTATAATTAATGAACCTGCATTAACTCATCATTATCACAAAGTGTCCCTAATTGACATTAGTGTTCACTCTTGGTGTTGTAGGATTTGTACAAATTTATAAAGGCATATATCCACTGTGATATCACTCTACACAGTAGTTTTATTGTACTAAAAATTCCCTGTGTTCTGCCTTTTCATTCTTTTATTACCTTTACCCTTAATAATCACTGATCTTTTTAGTGTCTTACTTTTCTGGAATGTCATATAATTTACATTATATAATATGTGACCTTTTCAGATAAGGTTTCTTTATGTCTTTTCATGGCTTGGTAGCTCATTTCATTTAAGTTAATAATATTCTTAATAATCTTAAGGATTATAACATTTATTCTTTCTTATTTATTGATTTATTTTTTTAAATTATTTTAAATTAATTATTTTAAATTTTTATTTAATTTAATTAAAAAATTTTTTTAGAGAGAGGGAGAGCATGAGCTAGGGAGAGCAGCAGAGGTAGAGAGAGAGAGATAACCTTAAGCAGGCTCCATGCTCAGCATGGAGCTCAGTGAGGTGGTCAATCCCATGATCCTGGACCATGACCTGAGCTGAAATCAAGAGTTGGACACTCAACAGACTGAACCACCCCAGGCGCCCCACAATACTTATTCTTAATACTCTTAATAATATTAATGTTAATATATTAATTTTATTATGAATATAATATTAATAATATTCCAATGTCTGAATGTACCATAGTTTATCCATTCACCTACTGAAGGATATCTTGATTGCTTCTAAGTTTTGGCAGTTATGAATAAAGCTGCCATAAAAATTTCTGCAAAGGTTTTTGTGTAGATACAAGTTTTTAACTCCTTTAGGTACATAACAAGGAGTTATCCAGCAATTGCTGGATCATATTGTAAAGGTATATTTAGTTTTATAAGGAATTGCTCCAGCTGTCTTCCACAGTGACTCTACCATTTTGCATTCCCATCAGCAGTGAATGAAAGTTTTTGTTGTTTCACATTGTTGCTAGCATTTGGTGTTATCAGTATTCCAGACTTTGGCTATTCTAATAAATGTGTAGTAGTATGTCATTTCAATTTGTATTTTTCGAATGATGTGATGTGGTGCATCTTTTTATGTTTTTATTTTCCATCTGTATATCTTCTTTAGTGAGGTGTCTGTTAAGGTCTTTGGCCCATTTTTATTTTTTATTTTTATTTTTTACAATGTTTATTTTTGAGAGAGAGAGAGGGAGAGAGAGAGAGTGAGAGAGGGAGGGAGTGGGGGAGGGGCAGAGAGAGAGGGGATGGAGGATCTGAAGCAGGTTCTGAGTTGTCAGCACAGAGCCCCATTCTGGGTTCAAACTCACAAGCTGTGAGATCATGACTTGGGCCGAAGTTGGACACTTTACTGACTGAGCTACCCAGGCGCCTCTGACTCATTTTTAAAAATCATTTTGTTTTCTTATTTTTGAATTTTAAGAACTCTTTATATATTTTAAATGACAATCATTTATCAGATATGACTTTTTTTTAAGTTTTTATTTATTTTGTAAGAGAGAAAGAGAATTCCAAGCAGTCTTCACACTGTCAGTGTGGAGCCTGATGTGGGGCTTGAACTCACAAACCATGGGATTGTGACCTGATTCAAATTTGGACACCTAACTGACTGAGCACCCTAGACACCCCTATCAGATATGTCTTTTGCAAATATTTTCTCCCAGTGTGTTTCTTGTCTTTTCATTCTTTTGACAGTGACTTCTGCACAACAGAAAATTTTATTTTTAATAAAGTCAGTTTATCAATTCACTCTTTCATAGATTGTGCCTTTGAGGTTTTCTAAAAGAGTCATTACTAAACCCAAGGTCATCTAGATTTCTCCCATGTTGTCTTCTTGGAGTTTCATAGTTTTGCATTTTATATTTAGGTCTGTGACTCATTTTGAGTTAATTTTTGTGAAGTGTGTAATGTCTATGTCTATATATATATATTTTTTGAATGGAGATGTCCAGTTGTTTCAGTGTCATTTGTTATAATTACTGTCTTTTATCCATTGCATTTCCTTTGTTCCTTTGTCAAAAATTGTTTGACTATATTTATGTGAGTCTATTTCTGGGCTCTCTGTTCTGTTCCATTGATTTATTTATTGATTCTTTCACTAAAGCTACACTTAATAACAGTTTTTTTATTAAGAGTCTTGATAACAGTAGCTTTATGGTAAATCTTCAAGTCAGATGGTGTCAGTCTTCTGACTTTGTTCTTCTCTGTAAGTATTATGTTGGCTATTCTGTGTGTATTTTTTTCTTTCTGACCTTTCCATATAAACTTCAGAATTAGTTTGTCAACATGTAAAAAATAACTTAATGGTATTTTGATTTGGATTACATTGATCTATATATTATGTTGGAAGAACTAGCATCTTGGCAATATTGAGTTTTCCTATCTGTGAACATGGGTTATCTTTACATTTACTTAGTTCTTCTTTGAATGTTTTCATTAGAGTTTTATAGTTGTCCTCATATTTATCTTATACATATTTTGTTAGGTTTATACCTAAGTATTTCATTTTGAGGGTGCTAATGTAAAAGGTGTGGTGTTATTCATTTTATATTCCACTTGTTTATTGCTGGTATATAGAAAAGTGACTGGCTTTTGTATATTAATCTTGAATACTATAATCATTTATTATTTCCAGGAGTTTTTTGGTTGATTCTTTTGAACATTCTACATGATGATCATGTCATGTGAAAAAGACCATTTTATTTCTTCTTTCCCCATCTGTAGATTTTTTTTAAGTTTATTTACTCATTTTGAAAGAGAGAGAGAGAAAAGAGGGAAGGCACAAAGAGAGAGGGAGAGAGAATCCCAAGCAGGTTCTGCAGGGCTTGAACCCATGAACCATGAGATAATGACCTTGAATGAAAGCAGAAGTCGGACACTCAACTAACTGAGCTAGCCAGGCACTCCCCAGTCTGTATACCTATTATTTCCTTTTCTTGTCTTATTACATTAGCTATTACTTCCAGTACTGTGTTGAAAGGAGCTGCAAGAGGGGGCATCTTTGCCTTATTTCTGATCTTAGTGGGGAAAGATTTGAGTTTCTTACTATTAAATATAATGTTAGTCATATGTGTTTCATAAATTTTTTTGATCAAGTTGAGGAAGTTCTTTTCTATTCCTTGTTTACTGAGAATTGTTTTGTTTTGTTTTTACCATGAATGGGTGTTAGATTTTATCGAATGCATTGTATTGATACAGTCATGAGATTTTTCTTATACTTTTGATGTTATGTATTACATTACTTCATTTTCTAATGTTGAACCAGACTTGAATACCTGGGATAAATCCCACTTAGTTTTGGTGCACAATTCTTTTTGTACATTGTCAGATTTGATTTGCAGATATTTTGTTGAGTATTTTTGCATCTGTGTTCATGAGAGATATTGGTCTATACTTTTTAATTTTTTTATGTAATATTGTTGTCTGGTTTTGGTATTGGGTAATGCTGGTCTCCTTCAATGAGTTAGGAAGTATTCACTCCTCCATCTCTTGATCTGGTAAGGATTTTAGAGAACTGATATTATTCCTTTTTAGATTATTTCATAGAATTCACTAGTGAAATTATCTAGATATGATGCATTTGTTTTGGAAGATTATGATTTACTTATTCAACTTACTTAACAGGTATATGCCATTTTGGACTATTTCTTCTTGTGTTGAGTTTTGTCAGATTATATTTTTCAATAAATTGGTATATTTCATTAAATATGTGAGCATAGAGTTGTTATTTTTTTAAAATTATTTTTAATGTTTATTTTTGACAGAGAGAGAGAGACAGAGCCTGAGCAGGGGAGGGGCAGAGAGAGAGGGAGACACAGAATCTGCAACAGGTTCCAGACTGAGCTGTCAGCACAGAGCCTGACACGGGGCTCAAACCCACAGACTGGGAGACCATGACTTGAGCCAAAGTCCGATGCTCAACCGACTGAGCACCCAGGCGCCCCAATTTTTTAAAATTATTATCCTCTTAATGTCCGTGGGATGTGTAGTGATGTCCCATCTTTCAATTCTGGTATTAGTAATTCATGTCTTATTTTTTTCTTTGTTTGCTTTGTTTGATGCTGATATAATTTACTGATTTTTTTCCCCCGCAAAGAACTAGCTTTTGGTTTTGCTGATTTTTTTTCACCATTAATATCCTGTTTTCAGTTTCGTTGATTTCTGTTCTAAATATTAGCTAACATACTTTTCCCCTTTCTCTGGCTTCTGTCAAGATATTCTCTTTGTCCCCCCCAATTCATTTTTTTTATATGAAATTTATTGACAAATTGATTTCCATACAACACCCAGTGCTCATCCCAAAAGGTGCCCTCCTCAATACCCATCACCCACCCTCTACTCCCTCCCACCCACCATCAACCCTCAGTTTGTACTCAGTTTTTAACAGTCTCTTATGCTTTGGCTCTCTCCCACTCTAACCTCTTTTTTTTTTCCTTCCCCTCCTCCATGGGTTCCTATTAAGTTTCGCAGGATCCACATAAGAGTAAAACCATATGGTATATGTCTTTCTCTGTATGGCTTATTTCACTTAGCATCACACTCTCCAGTTCCATCCACGTTGCTACAAAAGGCCATATTTCATTTTTTCTCATTGCTACGTAATATTCCATTGTGTATATAAACCACAATTTCTTTATCCATTCATCAGTTGATGGACATTTAGGCTCTTTCCATAATTTGGCTATTGTTGAGAGTGCTGCTATAAACATTGGGGTACAAGTGCCCCTATGCATCAGTACTCCTGTATCCCTTGGATAAATTCCTAGCAGTGCTATTGCTGGGTCATAGGGTAGGTCTATTTTTAATTTTCTGAGGAACCTCCACACTGCTTTCCAGAGCGGCTGCACCACTTTGCATTCCCACCAACAGTGCAAGAGGGTTCCCGTTTCTCCACATCCTCTCCAGCATCTATAGTCTCCTGATTTGTTCATTTTGGCCACTCTGACTGGCGTGAGGTGATACCTGAGTGTGGTTTTGATTTGTATTTCCCTGATAAGGAGCGACGCTGAACATCTTATGTGTCTGTTGGCCATCTGGATGTCTTCTTTAGAGAAGTGTCTATTCATGTTTCCTGCCCATTTCTTCACTGGGTTATTTGTTTTTCGGGTGTGGAGTTTGGTGAGCTCTTTATAGATTTTGGAGACTAGCCATTTGTCTGATATGTCATTTGCAAATATCTTTTCCCATTCCGTTGGTTGCCTTTTAGTTTTGTTGGTTGTTTCCTTTGCTGTGCAGAAGCTTTTGATCTTCATAAGGTCCCAGTAATTCACTTTAGCTTTTAATTCCCTTGCCTTTGGGGATGTGTCGAGTAAGAGATTGCTACGGCTGAGGTCAGAGAGGTCTTTTCCTGCTTTCTCCTCTAAGGTTTTGATGGTTTCCTGTCTCACATTTAGGTCCTTTATCCATTTTGAGTTTATTTTTGTGAATGGTGTGAGAAAGTGGTCTAGTTTCAACCTTCTGCATGTTGCTGTCCAGTTCTCCCAGCACCATTTGTTAAAGAGTCTGTCTTTTTTCCATTGGATGTTCTTTCCTGCTTTGTCAAAGATGAGTTGGCCATACGTTTGTGGGTCTAGTTCTGGGGTTTCTATTCTATTCCATTGGTCTATGTGTCTGTTTTTGTGCCAATACCATGCTGTCTTGATGATGACAGCTTTGTAGTAGAGGCTAAAGTCTGGGATTGTGATGCCTCCTGCTTTGGTCTTCTTCTTCAAAATTCCTTTGGCTATTCGGGGCCTTTTGTGGTTCCATATGAATTTTAGGATTGCTTGTTCTAGTTTCGAGAAGAATGCTGGTGCAATTTTGATTGGGATTGCATTGAATGTGTAGATAGCTTTGGGTAGTACTGACATGTTGACAATATTTATTCTTCCAATCCATGAGCAGGGAATGTCTTTCCATTTCTTTAAATCTTCTTCAATTTCCTTCAGAAGCTTTCTATAGTTTTCAGCATACAGATCCTTTACATCTTTGGTTAGATTTATTCCTAGGTATTTTATGCTTCTTGGTGCAATTGTGAATGGGATCAGTTTCTTTATTTGTCTTTCTGTTGCTTCATTGTTAGTGTATAAGAATGCAACTGATTTCTGTACATTGATTTTGTATCCTGCAACTTTGCTGAATTCATGTATCAGTTCTAGCAGACTTTTGGTGTAGTCTATCGGATTTTCCATGTATAATATCATGTCATCTGCAAAAAGCGAAAGCTTGACTTCATCTTTGCCAATTTTGATGCCTTTGATTTCCTTTTGTTGTCTGATTGCTGATGCTAGAACTTCCAGCACTATGTTAAACAACAGCGGTGAGAGTGGGCATCCCTGTCGTGTTCCTGATCTCAGGGAAAAAGCTCTCAGTTTTTCCCCATTGAGGATGATGTTAGCTGTGAGCTTTTCATAAATGGCTTTTATGATCTTTAAGTATGTTCCTTCTATCCCGACTTTCTCAAGGGTTTTTGTTAAGAAAGGGTGCTTAATTTTGTCAAAGGCCTTTTCTGCATCGATTGACAGGATCATATGGTTCTTCTCTTTTTTTTGTTAATGTGATGTATCACGTTGATTGATTTGCGAATGTTGAACCAGCCCTGCATCCCAGGAATGAATCCCACTTGATCATGGTGAATAATTCTTTTTATATGCCGTTGAATTCGATTTGCTAGTACCTTATTGAGAATTTTTGCATCCATATTCATCAGGGATATTGGCCTGTAGTTCTCTTTTTTTACTGGGTCTCTGTCTGGTTTAGGAATCAAAGTAATACTGGCTTCATACAATGAGTCTGGAAGTTTTCCTTCCCTTTCTATTTCTTGGAATAGCTTGAGAAGGATAGGTATGATCTCTGCTTTAAACGTCTGGTAGAACTCCCCTGGGAAGCCATCTGGTCCTGGACTCTTATTTGTTGGGAGATTTTTGATAACCAATTCAATTTCTTCGCTGGTTATGGGTCTGTTCAAGTTTTCTGTTTCCTCCTGATTGAGTTTTGGAAGAGTGTGGGTGTTCAGGAATTTGTCCATTTCTTCCAGGTTGTCCAATTTGTTGGCATATAATTTTTCATAGTATTCCCTGATAATTGTTTGTATCTCTGAGGGATTGGTTGTAATCATTCCATTTTCATTCATGATTTTATCTATTTGGGTCATCTCCCTTTTCTTTTTGAGAAGCCTGGCTAGAGGTCTGTCAATTTTGTTATTTTTTCAAAAAACCAACTCTTGGTTTCGTTGATCTGCTCTACATTTTTTTTAGTTTCTATATTGTTTATTTCTGCTCTGATCTTTATTATTTCTCTTCTTCTGCTGGGTTTAGGCTGCCTTTGCTGTTCTGTTCCTTTAGGTGTGCTGTTAGATTTTGTATTTGGGATTTTTCTTGTTTCTTGAGATAGGCCTGGATTGCAATGTATTTTCCTCTCAGGACTGCCTTCGCTGCATCCCAAAGCGTTTGGATTGTTGTATTTTCATTTCCGTTTGTTTCCATATATTTTTTAATTTCTTCTCTAATTTCCTGGTTGACCCACTCATTGTTTAGTAGGGTGTTCTTTAACCTCCATGCTTTTGGAGGTTTTCCAGACTTTTTTCTGTGGTTGATTTCAAGCTTCATAGCATTGTGGTCTGAAAGTATGCATGGTATAATTTCAATTCTTGTAAACTTATGAAGGGCTGTTTTGTGACCCAGTATATGATCTATCTTGGAGAATGTTCCATGTGCACTCGAGAAGAAAGTATATTCTGTTGCTTTGGGATGCAGAGTTCTAAATATATCTGTCAAGTCCATCTGATCCAATGTCTCATTCAGGGCCCTTGTTTCTTTATTGACCGTGTGTCTAGATGATCTATCCATTTCTGTAAGTGGGGTGTTAAAGTCCCCTGCAATTACCACATTCTTATCAATAAGGTTGCTTATGTTTATGAGTAATTGTTTTATATATTTGGGGGCTCCGGTATTCGGCGCATAGACATTTATAATTGTTAGCTCTTCCTGATGGATACACCCTATAACTATTATATAATATCCTTCTTCATCTCTTGTTACAGCCTTTAATTTAAAGTCTAGTTTGTCTGATATAAGTATGGCTACTCCAGCTTTCTTTTGGCTTCCAGTATCATGATAAATAGTTCTCCATCCCCTCACTCTCAATCTAAAGGTGTCCTCAGGTCTAAAATGAGTCTCTTGTAGACAGCAAATAGATGGGTCTTGTTTTTTTATCCATTCTGATACCCTATGTCTTTTGGTTGGCGCATTTAATCCATTTACATTCAGTGTTATTATAGAAAGATACGGGTTTAGAGTCATTGTGATGTCTGTATGTTTTATGCTTGTAGTGATGTCTCTGGGACTTTGTCTCACAGGGTCCCCCTTAGGATCTCTTGTAGGGCTGGTTTAGTGGTGACAAATTCCTTCAGTTTTTGTTTGTTTGGGAAGACCTTTATCTCTCCTTCTATTCTAAATGACAGACTTGCTGGGTAAAGGATTCTTGGCTGCATATTTTTTCTGTCTAGCACCCTGAAAATCTCGTGCCAATTCTTTCTGGCCTGCCAAGTTTCAAAAGAGATATCAGTCACGAGTCTTATAGGTCTCCCTTTATATGTGAGGGCACGTTTACCCCTTGCTGCTTTCAGAATTTTCTCTTTATCCTTGTATTTTGCCAGTTTCACTATGATATGTCATGCAGAAGATCGATTCAAGTTACGTCTGAAGGGAGTTCTCTGTGCCTCTTGGATTTCAATGCCTTTTTCCTTCCCCAGGTGAGGGAAGTTCTCAGCTATTATTTCTTCAAGTACCCCTTCAGCACCTTTCCCTCTCTCTTCCTCCTCTGGGATACCAATTATGCGTATATTATTTCTTTTTAGTGTATCACTTAGTTCTCTAATTTTCCCCTCATACTCCTGGATTTTTTTATCTCTCTTTTTCTCAGCTTCCTCTTTTTCCATAACTTTATCTTCTAGTTCACCTATTCTCTCCTCTGCCTCTTCCATCCGAGCCGTGGTGGTTTCCGTTTTGTTTTGCATTTCATTTAAAGCGTTTCTCAGCTCCTCGTGACTGTTCCTTAGTCCCTTGATCTCTGTAGCAAGAGATTCTCTGCTGTCCTGTATACTGTTTTCAAGCCCAGCGATTAATTTTATGACTATTATTCTAAATTCACTTTCTGTTATATTATTTAAATCCTTTTTGATCAGCTCATTAGCTGTTGTTATTTCCTGGAGATTCTTCTGAGGGGAATTCTTCCGCTTGGTCATTTTGGATAGTCCCAGGAGTGGTGAGGGCCTGCAGGGGACTTCCCCTGTGCTGTGGTGTATAACTGGAGTTGGTGGGCGGGGCCGCAGTCTGACCTGATGTCTGCCCCCAGCCCACCGCTGGGGCCACAGTCAGACTGGTGTGTGCCTTCTCTTCCCCTCTCCTAGGGGCGGGATTCACTGTGGGGTGGCGTGGCCCATCTGGGCTACTTGCACCCTGCCAGGCTTGTGATGCTGGGGATCTGGCGTATTAGCTGGGGTGGGTAGGCAAGGTGCACGGCGGCAGAGGGGCAGGCTTAGCTCGCTTCTCCTTAGGTGATCCACTTCAGGAGGGGCCCTTGTGGTAGCAGGAGGGAGTCAGATCTGCTGCCGGAGGTTTGGCTCCGCAGAAGCCTAGAGTTGGGTGTTTGCGAGGAGGGAGCAAGTTCCCTGGCAGGAACTGGTTCTCTTTGGGATTTTGGCTGGGGGATGGGCAGGGGAGATGGCGCTGGCGAGTGCCTTTGTTCCCCACCAAACTGAGCTCTGTCGTCTGGGGGCTCAGCAGCTCTCTCTCCCTTTGTCCTCCAGCCTTCCCGCTTTCGGAGCAGAGCTGTTAACTTATGACCTCCCAGACGCTAAGTTGCGCTTGCTGTCGGAACACAGTCCGTCAGGCCCCTCCACTTTTGCCAGCCAGACTCGGAGGGTCTGCTTAGCCGGCGAGCCGCCCCTCTGCCCCGGCTCCCTCCTGCCAGTCCGTGGAGCGCGCACTGCCTCGCCACCCTTTCTACCCTCTTCCGTGGGCCTCTCGTCTGCGCTTGGGTCTGGCGACTCCATTCTGCTAATCCTCTGGTGGTTTCTGGGTTATTTAGGCAGGTGTAGGTGGAATCTAAGTGATCAGCAGGACGCGCGGTGAGCCCAGCGTCCTCCTACGCCACCATCTTGACCAGTCCTCTGTCCCCCCCATTTCAAACCTCCAGTTTGAAAATGATATGCCTAGGTGTAGAATGGAGCATTTATTATGCTTGATGTCTTCTAAGGTTCCTAGATCTATGGTTTGCCATCTATCATTAATTTTGTCATGTTTTCAGTCATACTTACTTCAAATATTTCTTCTGTTCCTTTCTTTCTTTCTCCTCTGCCTCCTCCCCTCCACCTCCTCCTCCTCCTCTTCCTGCTCCTCCTCTTCCTCCTCCTCCTCTTCCTTCTTCTCCTTCTCCTTCTTTTTCTGTTATGCATATGTTACAGATTTTGTGATTGTGTCATAGTTCTTAAATATTTTATTCTATCTTTTTCATTTTTTTTGTCTTTGCCTTTCAATTTTGAAGTTTCTATTGACACTTCAAGCTCATTGTTTTCTTTATTCAACTGTGTTCAGTTTATTAAACTCATTCTTCAAATCTGTTATGGTATTATAGTCTTTTTGATTTCTAGCATTTTCTTTATTAATTTTTTTAATGTTTACCTATTTTTGGGAGAGAGAGAGGGGGGGGGGAGAGAGAGAGAGAGAGAACGCAAGCCGGACAAGGGACAAGAGAGAGGGAGACACAGAATCCAAAGCAGGCTCCAGGCTCTGGGATGTCAGCACAGAGCCCATTATGGGGCTCAAAATCACAGACTGCAGATCATGACCTGAAAGTTGTATGCTTAACTGACTGAGACACCCAGGTGCCTCTCTTTTGATTCTAGCATTTTTAGTAAAGTTCAGTATACTTCTGTTTATCACATGTTCTTCACAGACTTTCTAGGCTTTTGATCAAGTGTCTTTAAAAGGTGTCTACATTCTTTGAACTATTTAGGAGACTTAGTTTTGTCTTTCTGATTTTCCCAAGTCAAAACTCCAGAATCTAACTGCTTGCAACATCAAAATATGCAGTGCCTTGAGGGGGAAGACTGGCTTTTGGAGGAAAAAAGTCTTTTCTCAACACAGCGTTGTTTCATCTGTACTGTGAGACTATAAGAAATTTACCATTATCTTCAGAAGTTTTCTTCCTAACTCCTTGGCCTCAAACACAGCTCCAAAACTCAGCAGATGTCTTTTAGGAGAAACAGTGCATTTGAGGACTCTCAAGGTTAGAATTTATTATTCCAACTTGACATGATCACTAATGTCTTTATGGTTTTCTTTTACCCCCAGCAGAGACATTTTGCTTGGGCTAAACCTGAGCCTCAGCCCACTATCAGAATTGGTAAATGCCCATGGGTGATTTTAAATTCCTCTAAGAAATGTTCTCTCTTTGGGATTTTAGTATATTAGATTTTTTCTACTTGTCTTTGCAGAAGCATTAGCATGCTTTGAGTTATTACATTCACCTAAGATGTGAACCTCCCACATTTTGATTGTGGGACATATTGACAAAGATATAATATTTTCTTACTGAACTTACCATTTTCTTGCCAGCTTCTGTTTTTTAGGAATTGTAGTCTCTGTCATGATGATTGGAAGTACTAATGAGGCAAATAGAAAAATCACACTCCTCCTAAATTTCCATGTAGTGGGGAGATGGATGTCAAACTTCATAATTGGTACATATTTTGTGTTTATAAACAAAGCAATAGAAAATGCAGTAAAACTGAAAAATGTGTTACTTATTTTAAAGTGATCATAGTATGTTGTTTCTGTTATAACATTAATTAACCACTGATTGTATTTTTAGGCAAGTTCCATAAACCTACTAGCTATCTGGAATTATTACCACATTGGCGAGATTTCAGTCATTGACAAAAGGTTAGTTTTGGGGAGGACAGGGGTGGGGATGGTGGGGTTGGTTTATCTTTTCCATCAATAGTGAGTCAAGGTCTGCTAGCCAGGCATTAGAATGTGTCTGTTATTCTCTCTTCCACTATATTCCCATCATTAAGTAGATGCTTAATAAATATTTATTGAATGAGTAATTTAAAAAAAATTAATCACAATGTTAGTCACAGAAATAAGAAAAGTTGAATGTGTCATGGGAGTGTTGATCTGGTTCTGGAGAATAGGATAAACTACTTTATAGGCAAGAAGAGATCTGATACAGGGGCAACTGCCTGGCTCAGGCAGCATGTGACTCTTGATCTCAGGGTTGTGAGTTTGAGCCCCACACTGAGTGTAGATACTACTTAAAAATTTTTTAAAAATTTAAAAATTTAAAAAAGCGAGAACAGATCTGATAGAGGTTGATGGTGTTTGAAGGTTGTCACCTTTCTCATTGAGTTTGCATTTTTCAACTCTATATCTGGATGGATAAGGATAAAGATTCCCTCTCTCTCTCCTACCCCCAGGGAATATTTGTTGTTCCACATGGCCATAGAGCATAGTGCAAATTTTAATATTCTGTCCTCTGAATTTAGAGTTATCTGACTATGGTTTATTTTTAAATATATCATTGTAAAATTAACTATCATTCTCTTACATATCTTGGTCCTAGACCTCTTAAGAAGAATAATGGGAAGAGATTGAATATAGACTATGGGTTTACATATTCTACTATAAATAGTTGCAACTATTTGTAGAGCATACAGGTTTCTTACAGTTTATGTAATATTGTAATCTATCAGGGAAAAAAGCTTACAAAGTGTATGAATGTAGCAACAAAGAATGACCCATAGCTGTTTTGATGCTAACTGTTTAAATGGGCTGTTTTTGATAACAGTTGTTAGTTGGTAAGAGATTCTGTTCCTTTTGTCTCTTAGTTTTCCAAAGAGCATGTTGCTTGGTTCTTGCTGTTACTGTCTTCCTCACTGTGTCTCACCAGGAAATTGTGATTCAGCTTTATTTTATGGAGACATTTGTTAAACATTCCCTGTATTTTCTACTTGGGTTTATGGTACACTGCCTCATACTCTGCTCTGCTGTGTTTTTGACCTGTGTCTCTCATTCCTTTCTGGTTTGCATTTTGTTAAGATTGCAATTTATTGAATCATGCACATCAATGTGCTTTGCATGTGCAAAGTGTTTCTAAGAAATTTAGGAACGTGGCGCACCTGGGTGCCTCAGTTGGTTAAACATCCAACTTCGCTCAGGTCATGATATCATGGTTCATGAATTTGAGCCCAACATCAAGTTGTCTGTTGTCAGTGCAGAGCCCACTTCCAGGTCCTCTCCCTTTCTCTTTGCACCTCCCCTGCTTTGTGTGCATGTTCTCTCTCTCTCTTTCAAAAGTAAATAAACATTGAAAAAAAAGAAAAAAATTTAGGAATATTTGTAATAGAGTTATGTAATGGACTTGAAAGTGATGCCTATAATTATTTGCTATAAGGGGAGGCTTACACATATTATTGACCAGTGTGAAAAGGTTATACTTTGGTCTGGTGATATAACCTTAAAAACCAGGGTCTCAAAAAAGTATTTTTGCCTGAAGCAAATCATCAGAGAAGAGGAAGAAAAGAGAAATTTTATCATTCTCATCACTGAAATTAGTGAAGAGGCAAGTGTAGTTAGATAATTGTATCTGACTCACTATTGCAATTGGATTTTAGTGCAAGAAAAAGATATCACTTCAATTTTATGTAGAAAGGGATATAGTAAAAGAAATGAAGCATATAAACAAATTTATAAGAGCAGATCATCACAGTTGTAAACCAAATAGAGATTGTGTGAGCCGCTGTTGACTTCCACAATTGCTGCTCTCTCAATGGCTTTCACATTTGCAAAACTGGTGACTGGACACTTATTTCAGGCACCAGAACTGTCTTAAGTTTCATGTCACCATGACCTGTTTTACCAGTAACAATAGTCTCTATTTTCAAATGTCATTTGAGGGTATCTAAGTAATGAAACCTAATTTACATCTAGAACATTAGCTGCAAGGGGGTCTGGGCATTGTAATTTATAGAATTATAGGCTTTTCCAAAGAGAAGAGGTAAGAAAATAAGTTAAATGAATAGCCCACATTTTCTACCAGACTGTTATGCCCAGGCAACCCGAATCTATAAATATTTAAGTAATTATTTAGATTGACTACAAACAGATTCAACCAAGAGTACAATAGGTTTGCAATATGTAAGTCAATTGCAAGCAGAAAGATGCAATCTGAATCCTTGGTGCAAAATGTACACCCATGTTCCTTGTGTTACTATCCTTTGCTTATCATGCATACCTCTCCTAAACCTCTGTGCAGGCCTCCTTCAAGGTAGACTGATGTAGGCTAGGGGTCTCCAATCTTTTTTTGTGAAGGACTAGCAAGTGAGTATTTTAGTTCTTTCGGGCTACATATGGTTTCCTCTTCCTTCTTCTGTTCCTTTTTGATTTTGTTTTTACAACCCTTTAAAAAATGTAAGAACCATTCTTAGCATGGGAGCTACACAAAAAGGGGCCATGGTCAATAATATGCCAATCTTGATCCAGACAGTGTATTGCTCTACCTTGGATTTATAATTAGTTACTTGTTTGAGTTTTTTCTCATCATCAAATCCTTATTATATGGAGATAGTACAGTTACTAGAATAACCAAGAATTAGTTCTCTGTGGTTTATTGTAAGCTGGATTCTCTGCTCCATTGTCAATTTCCAACTTCATTCCTTGCTTACCTCACACAGAGTCACAAGAAAGTAAATACTGCAATCTTCATGTCCTTAAACTATTTATTCCTGTAAAATGACCTAGAGACTTGTAAATAGTCACTTGCTTAATACATCCTATTTGAACAATGTAATTCTGATACTTGTGTCTCTTTAAATACAAAAGATTTATTTCCTTATTAATATTACACTGCATCCTACCCCCACCCCCAAATAACCAGTAATAAAAATCATTATGGACTGAGGTGAGTTTATTACTATAGATTATGAAGTATCTGAACACCGTTACTGAATTTGAAAGCTTATATGTCAAAAAAGAGAAAATATATATTTTTCCCCTCAAAAATTGCAAGATAAAATATACTATAAGGCAACAAATTTTTTGGGCTGTGATTTATCTCCTCTGTTGTAACAGTAATTTTTATGTTAAAATATGGAACACAATACCAGGCATACCGTGAAAATACTTCTGTTTCTGTTCCAGACCACCACATCAAAGCAAATCAAATAATTTTTTTTGGTTTCCCAGTGGATTAAAATTATGTTTACACTATATTGTAGTCTATTCAGTGTGCAATAGCATTATGTCTAAAAAATGTACATATGTACCCTCATTCAAAAATAGTTTATTACTAAAAAGTACTAACTATAATCTGAGCTTTCAGCAAGTCATAATCTTTTTGCTGGTGGGGGATGTTGGCTATGTTGATGGCTGTTGATTGACCAGGATGTGATTGCTGAAGATTGGGGTGGCTGTGGAAATATAAAAAATAGTATAAGAAATACAAACAATGAAGTTTGCTGCATCAATTGACTCTTCCTTTCATAAATGATTTCTCAGTAGCATGAATGTTTTTTGATAGTATTTTACCCACAGTAGAACTTCTTTCAAAATTGAAGGCAACCTTCTCAAACCCTGCTGCTGCCTTACCAACTTGTTTGTGTAATATTCTAAATCCTATGTTGTCGTTTCAACAATGTTCACCAGGAGTAGATTCCATCTCAGGAAACCACTTTCTTTGCTGATCCACAGACCTTTCAGATGTTTAAGTGTTATCATGGGATTGCAGCAGTTCAGTCCCATCTTCAGGCTACACTTCTAATTCTAGCTCTCTTGCCATTTCCATCACATTTGCAGTTACTCCTCCACTGTAGTCTTGAATGCCTCAAACACATCCATGACGCTTGGAATCAATTTCTTCCAAACTCCTGTTAATGTTGATAGTATTTTGACCTCATTCCATGAACCAGGAGTGTTCATAATGGCATCTAGAATGGCGAGTCCTTTCCAGAAGGGTTTCAATTGACTTTGCCCTGGTCCCTCAGAGGAATCATTGTCTATGGCAGCTATAGCGTTATGAAATATATTTCTGAAATCATAAGACCTGAATGTTGAAATTACTCCTTGATTCATGGCTGCAGAATGAATGTTTTGTCAGTAGGCATGAAAACAACATTCATTTCATTGTACATTCCATCAGAGCTCTTGGGTGATCAGGTGCATTGTCAGTGAGCTGTACTATTTTGAAAGGAATCTTCTTTTCTTAACAGCAGGTCTCAACAGTGGCCTTAAAATATTTAGTAAACCATGTTGTCAACAGATGTGCTGTCATCCAGGCTCTGTTATTACATTTCTAGAGCACAGGCAGAGTAGATTTAGCATAATTCTTAAGGGATCTAGGATTTTTTGAATGGTAAATAAGCATTTGTTTCAACTTAAAGTTACCAGCTGCATTAGGCTCTAATAAGAGAGCCTGTCCTTTGAACCTTTGAAACCAGGCATTGATTTCTCTTCTGTAGCCATGAAAGTCCTAGATGGTGTCTTCTTCCAATAGAAGGCTGTTTGGTCTACATTCAAAATCTATCATTTAGTGTAGATACCTTTATTACTTATCTTGGCTAAATCTTCCGGATATTTTGCTGCAGCTTCTATGTTAGCACTTGTTGCTTTGCCTTGTACTTTGATGTTATAAAAATGGCTTCTTTCCTTAAACCTCATGAACCAACCTCTGCTAGCTTCAACTTTTCTTCTGCAGCTTCCTCACCTCTGTCAGACTTCAGAGAATTGAAGAGAGTTAGAGCCTTGCTCTGGATTAGGCTTTGGCTTCAGGGAATATTGTGGCTGGTTTGATCTTCTATCCAGAACACTGAAACTTTCTCCTTATCAGCAATAAGGCTATTTTGCATTTTTTAAAAACATTTATTCATTTTTTGAGAGACAGAGAGCATGGACAGGGAAGGGACAGAGAGAGAGGGAGACACAGAATCTGAAGCAGGCTCCAGGCTCTGAGCTGTCAGCACAGAGCCAACGGAGGGCTCTAACACATCAACCATGAGATCATGACCTGAGCCGAAGTCAGAAGTTTAACTGACTGAGCCACCCAGGCACTCCTGTTTTGCTTTTTTATCATTTGTGGGCTCACTGAAGTAGCATTTTAATTTTCCTGAAGATTTTTTCCTTTGTATTCCCAACTTGGCTAACTGTTTGGCACAAGAGGCCTAGCTTTCAGCCTATCTTGGCCTTTGACATGCTTTTCTCAATAAGCTTAATCATTTCTAGTTTTTGATTGAAAGTGAGAGACATGTAGCTCTTTCTTTCGCTTGAACACTTAGAGGCCATCTTATGGTTATTAATTAACCTAATTTCAAGATTGTTGTGTCTTAGGGGATAGGGAAGCCTGGAGAGAGAGAAAGAGATATGGGAATGGCTGGTTGGTGGAGCAATTATCCATTAAGTTTGTACTCTTATATGGGTATAGTTTGTGGCATTTCAAGAGATCACTGATCAAAGATGACCATAACAAACATAATAATGATAAAGTTAGAAATATTATGAGAATTACCAAGTGTGATACAGAGACACAAAGTGAGCAATGCTGTTGGAAAGATGGTGCCAACAGACTTACCAATGCAGAATTAACCGCAAACCTTCAATTTGTAAAAAGTGCAGTGTCTGTGAAGCGCAATAAAAAAATATATGAGGGGCGCCTGGGTGGCACAGTCGGTTAAGCATCCGACTTCAGCCAGGTCACGATCTCGCGGTCCGTGAGTTCGAGCCCCGCGTCGGGCTCTGGGCTGATGGCTCAGAGCCTGGAGCCTGTTTCCGATTCTGTGTCTCCCTCTCTCTCTGCCCCTTGCCCGTTCATGCTCTGTCTCTCTCTGTCCAAAAATAAATAAACGTTGAAAAAAAATATATATGAAATATGCCAGTATGTAGTTACTGGGAAAAGAGATGATGTCCACACAGCTTAGATATAAATTAGTTATTGAGGCATCAGTGACTAAAATTAGCATATGAATTTCTGAAAGTTACAGAATAATCGATAAGACCTATTAAACACTTATTTCTTAGAATACTGCACAATTGCATGTTTAAACTGATATCCTGAAAATTTTATAAAGCTCACTTTAAACTCACAGCATGATGATGAATGATCTTTAGGTTTAATGAGGCCTCAAGACCCAGACCAGTATGAAGCACGCCATCTTACCTAGTTATTTAGTAAGTTATTCTTCCTTTGCTAGCATGATCTGAGAAAGAAATTATGATTTTATTCTCAGGCAACCCACAAATTCTGCTCTCACATCAGATTTTCAAAACTGCAGAAACTCAAGGGGTATTCCAGTCTTGCCCGGTGTCATGATTCACCCACCCATGTGAGGAAGCTTTGCTGACTTAAAACATTTCAGTTCATTCGTAGCCATGTGGGAAGGCACAAGCCTCTACAGTATCTTAGCTTTGGAATAATTTTTCCTCTTAAAAATAACACACTAAACCAATTAACTTTCCTAAAGTGAATTAACCTAATAGCATTCAAAAACTGACAAACATAATCTCCTTGCTTTAAGACAGAAGTGGATTAGTCAACAGAATCCTATCTCTAGTCAAGTCTAAATCAAGTTATAAACTCTAAGCAAATAGTGAGTGCTGGAATAAGTCATAGTATTAGTATGCACAGTCATACTTGTCTCAACTGTAAGCAACGTAGGCCATTTCAGTAGGGAGATATAAAAATTTATACTTGAAGAATATCTTTTCACATTGTGGTAAAGAGATTGTTTTCCTTTCACGTCCATAACTCCCTCAAGCTTTGGCCCATTTTGTTATATTTTTGAAGTCACAGGAAGGAGTATCTCTCTTTATTTTTCTGTTCCATCTTTTGGGCATGTTATTGTTTAATGCTTTTTTCCCCCTGCCTACTGCTTGTTAGAATATGTGCCAAAGCAAAAGATATACAAGTCATATGTGTCAAATGCTGTTTTAAAAAAACAAGGTTTTTATTGAAGTATGTGAGAAACTCTTGTTAATACTTTCTTTAAAGTGGGTGAGTGATAATACATACATTAGGATTTAAGAATTATCTATTTCATTTATTTGAACTGCTTACAAATACAAAGAATTAAAAGTCAAATACATTTTCATTTGCTAATATTATCATGGTGAGATATTATCCTATGAAATCTATTGAGTTATCTATTTATATTCCCTACAAACTTTTTGAGCACCAACCACCTGAAATATAATTTAGAAATATAACTAATTCAATTGAAATATCACTATTGTTAAACAAATAGTATTAGAGACTGGCCTAGCTGGTTTCCATAGATGCACCACCCTTGGGCCATGATTCTCAGTGCTCATGCTCATGTGCAGTCCTCTTTCTTTGAATGTGGACTGGCCCTCTGACTTGTTCTTAACCAGTATAATGTGGTGGAAGTTATGCTGCCTGACTTCTGAGGCAAGGTTATAGGATGCCTTACAGCTTTTCACTGAGGTGTCTTGGAACAAGCACTCTTAGACAAGTCAGCTGCTATCATGCTGTGAGTGAATGCCCAATGTAGCCAAGCACTGAGACCACATGGAGAAAGAGAGATGCATGAACATTCTCCAACTATTCCAGTCAACTCACTGAGGTGAAGACATGTCAGTGAAAATGTTTTCTTGGATGTTTAGGCCAGTTATACCTTTAGATAGCTCCAGGCCAGCTGTTATTTAACTGAATTCAATGAGAAACACCAAGTGAGAACCAGCCTGTTGAACTATGAGGGATAATATTAAAGTGCTGCTTTTAGCCACTGAGTTTTGGGATGTTTTGTTAAACAGCAATAAGTAACCAGAACACAGATACGGGCTATTGGCTTTTTTATTTCATTTTTATTTGTAACATTCTCTTGCTTCTAAGTAAATTTTACATTTAAAATACTGTGAATTTATTGATATTCCTGCTCTTTGTTTTGTATATACCACTCTCTGCTTAGAAAGCATGTGTGTGTATGTGTGTGTGTGTGTGTGTGTGTGTGTGTGTATCTGTGTGTTTCACTGTATTTATATAAGTGGGTTTTGAAGAATAAATTGGCTTTTTAAGAGAGGAGAAAATGCTTCTGAATATTTTAAGTAAATACTTTGATCTGCAACAACTCTGCTATAAATTTGGCAATTTAATATAATTTTGAGCCTGCATGCACTGAAACATCTAAAGGCAATAAAGCCAGGCTTTCAAAGAGAAAAAGAGGAGCAAAGAAAAGAAAACTAAAAATAGACTCCACAAGAAAAATATTTATCAAGGAAAGAGTTGGTGAGAGGGATATTGCTCTAGGACTAATATTTCTTTGGACAACTGATGCTTAACGTCACCTCTCAATCAGCAGATACTTTAGTGCAGCTAATAATCTAATTATGGGAAGAATGGGAAATTCTTGTGTGTTAGTAAGCCTGGCTGATGTGCGTAGCACAGTAGAATGGAGAGGCTTCTCTCTTTAAAATTCACAGAGCTGGGTGAATAAAAACCATTTAGTGTTAACTTCATAATAATTGATGTTCATTTAGGGGCTCACCAGCCAAGATGCTCCAGCCATTGAACTGGGTGTATTAACTTGCTGTACTAAGAGTGGTCTCTAGATAAATTTGAAACAAGCTGTATTTGTGTTATATTTGATTTATGCAATTTAGACATCATGAAGAATTGGATTTAATAACTACTAAATGTTAGTGTCCACATATGGTTAGTAGCCAATATTTCTTGGCTCTTTAAAAAGATGAGTACAAGTCTTGGAAAAACTAAATGGAAGAGTATCATTCAGTATTCTCATTGCAAAGTCATTCATTAAAAAAAGCTGCAGATATTCTATTTGTTAAGCATTAGGATAGGTGTAGGGGAATAGAGCAACTAAATTTGCCTGAAGAGTGTAGGAAAAGTGGCATCAGAGAAGCTAAAAATTGAGCTCCATCCTTTAGAGTGAGTATATCACCAGGATGACAAAGGAATATGTGGGTAAAGTAAGGGGTGAAGGATGCATTTCAAAGAGAGGGAATTCTTTAGGATGAGGCCAAAATGTCTCTCTTACATGTTGCCAAATATTCTACCTGAACATCTAATATAGTACTTATTATGTGATGATAATCAGTAAAACTGATCAGTAAAATCAGTTTCTTATTAACTGCTTTATTCACTAGATTGTAAGTTTGGAGGGTAGAGACAATATGGGTAACACCCATTTATGGGTAATGGGTAGACCCATTTATGTTAGGGTCCCTTTTCCTAGTACAGTCCCTATAAAAAGGTAATTATAATAAATGAAAAAATTAGCAAGTACAAAAAATCCTATCTTATAACACTATAGCACTCTGGTTTAGATATTTACATGTATTTTAGAGTTCCTTATTAAATTGTAAGATATTTTAGGGAAGGATCTTGCCTTATTTTTCTTTTTTAAGTGGTGATTACACATACTTGGAACCCTATAAATGGTGATTGAATGGACAGTAAATCATAGTTTACTTTTTTTTTTTTTAATCAACCAAGGACTAATTTAAGCCTTATAAGCTTACACGAAGTGCTGAAACATTACAATAAATGATCTTGAAGCCAGCATGATTCTGCATTAGAAATATGAGGTTGCCATATTTCTGTATTTCTGGTTGCCTAGAAACAAAGATGTGAAGTTGTCTGAGCCTATAAGAGCTCATACCAATAAGATTATCTATGCAAAGTTCACCCTGACTCTCTGGATTTGGAAGGCATCAGTTCTGAAGAGCTTCAGACAACAACGTGGTCCTCTTAATTTCAAGTTTGCAAAACAGCTTTCTTTTACTGCGGTAACAACATATACACTTAGCTAAAAGAAATAATTCTTCATGTAAAATAACCACACCAGATCAATAATATGACTACTCTATTTTTTTTGATGCATCATAGATATTTTCAGACTTTATTTTTTTAAGTTTATTTAGTTTTGAGACAGAGAATGAACGGGGGAGGGGCAGAAAGAGAGAGGGAGACACAGAATCAGAAACAGGCTCCAGGCTCTGAGCCATCAGCCCAGAGCCTGACGCGGGGCTCGAACTCCTGGACTGTGAGATCGTGACCTGAGCTGAAGTCGGAGGCTTAACCGACTGAGCCACCCAGGCGCCCCTATTTTCAGACTTTAAACAATGGCATTAAACACTGGAGGATAGAGAAAAAAAAGAAAAGAGGAAAGTTGGTTATTTGACATAATTCTGTATTGTCAAGGTACAGAATTCAAGTAATTTTGACCTCTTGACACGTAACCAGTGGGTGAGTAGAGGCAGTGTGGCAATGCTAGGTAGTGGCCTATTGAATTTCTACTTGGAAGTACCTTTTTTTCATGTTCTAGTCGTCTCTGAGTTGATTGATATACAGTATGACATGACAAGAGTGAGGGGCTGGGAGTCAGAGTTCTAAGCTGTATTTCTGGCCTCTGGCATTTACACACATAAGTCAAGATAATTCTGTTTCCATGGAAAGAAAGGTGATTCTGATTTGATTTGATTTAATTTATTTTTATTTCATTTAATTTATTTTTTATTTTTTGGGTAACTGCTTCAGGAGGACAGGGGGTTAGAAGGAAGAGAGAAGAAGGTTGAAATTAGTTTCTGAAATAAGAGTAGGAAAACTGGAGGATATGTTCTGGGGAAATCGATGGACATTTAGCAACTGTTTTGGACACAGCTGGGAGCAGATTCCCAGCAAGAGTCTGTTTTCTTTAAGAGTAATTTCTCATGTGTCAACTCATTTTAACATTCACTACAGTGCCTGAGGTAGTCAGGCTACATGGTATATTCCTAGTGAGGAGCTTGAGGCTCCTAGAGGTTAAGTGACAATATAACATGACTCCCACCCCACCCCCAAAGATCTGGCTTATAAGCCAGGGCTCAACATCAATCCTGATGCTATTTTTATTGTATCTTGCTGCTGCATTTGGTCTTAATTATAATCTCAAGGACAAATCTAAGGCTGACAATTGTCATTTCGAATTTATCATGAACTGTATGGTGTGTACCTTTTTGGGCATATTCTACCATATCATAAGAACCTGGATGACACTATTCCAAAGTACTCAGCATTTGGTAGATGTTTAGTATAAATTTATTAATCGCTTTGTATAAGCACTAATGCCATATACAATCATACGGTTTCAAAAGTAGTTAACAAGAGTTCTTATAGAACCATACATTACTGACATCATTGGGAAACAAGGATTAATTGTTCATGCTTTTGTAATGAAAGACACCTCAAATTTGCTTAGTTATTTCACATATTTGTCAAGATGGTCTACCTTTAGCTTGCCCTGGGTGTGTTTTATAAAGTCTAGCTAATAAAGAAAGTTTGATATACTGTTTTTGAGCTAACATAAATGGGTGTACCTCATGTTCCTATTGTATATTATCAACTGCACACCAGAGGAAGGGACTTTGTAAGAAAACTATCATTAATTTAGATTCCTGCTGCCAGAAACTATATTGAGCCCTTGAAATATTCAATCTCATTTAATTATAACAATTTTGCAGTGTCATAGATCATACCTTTTAGATCACACGATGTTTAGAGAAGTGAAGATGTCCTAAGTCATACAGCTAATTCTGTGATTCCTGAGTTTGACTGAATCTTCTTGACTCCACAACCTGAAGCGCGTGCACATGCACATGTGTGTGTGCATGTGTACCTCTAGAGAAATATGAAAGATAGAACATTTGTTTGTTTACTATTAAGATTTAATAAGTATTAATATTTGGTCTTTTTCTGACCAAAGAAAAAGTCAGTTCTGACTGAACTGCTTTCAATTCATTGAAAAAAATTTTTTTAAACTAAAGTCCTTTGTCAATACTACTCATATTGCTAATTAATATATGTTTTTTTGATTTATCAATTTTAGACATTATATATGACTTCTTGCTGTGATGGGATAGGATTTAACTTAGTTACATTGGTACCTTTTCTCCCATTATCATTATGTCATCTTTTTTGTTTTCCCCAATATTTCTTTAACTCACTTTGAATAATTTATTAAGCTTCTAAATAAATATTATATCTAAACTTACATTTATTTCTTTAATTATGGTCATAACTCTTGACTCTTTACATTGTAAGATGATAGCTTAC
The DNA here is from genome assembly GCF_016509475.1 of Prionailurus bengalensis. NCBI lineage: Eukaryota > Metazoa > Chordata > Mammalia > Carnivora > Felidae > Prionailurus > Prionailurus bengalensis. The sequence continues at coordinate 42,694,523 of NC_057356.1, read as the reverse complement.
TCTCCTTACCCTTCCTTCCATTTCACATCCCCTTTTGCTAACAACTTCCTAACTTGTGTCATTTTTACCTTTATCTTACAAAAATTTATATTTTTATTTCTTGCAGCCATATTTAAGCCTTATGTGCTTTGTATATAGGTAGATTCTAAAAGTCGAAATGATGAACAATGTATAAATTATCATGGTGATCTGTTATTACTAAAGAGATATTTAATGTGCTATTATAATTTCCATCTACATTTCCACTCTAGATGCCACTCACTATTTGTTTTCCTTTGGATATCCAAAGAAAAGTACTCTTAACATCAAGTGCAAAGATGAATCTCTTCATACTCATCCAATTGCTTAACACCATGATATTATTTTTGTTGCTTCATATGTTAATCATGTATTTCTTTATCTTTTTTTCTTATAAGTTTTCACTATCTTTTTTTCCCCATTGCTGATAGAAGATACTTAAACAATATTTTCCCAATTCATATGTATTCAGTGCATCTCCTGTAGCCCATTTCATTCAACTTGATTCTCATTAACTTGGTGTTCTACATTGATGTTTTGCTTGATATGAGGGCTAATACACTATGAATTTTCTTCACAGCCTTTTTTTGCCCCCTGAAATTCAAGTAGCCTTTTTTTCGACCTTTTTTCCATACTTGGTGTTTATAGTCTCTCGCACATAGTAACTATTGAATGATTTCCCTCTTTGTTTTCCAGAGATTTTTCTCTTGGAGCTTTGCATCATTCTGTTCCATTATGGACTGGTTGCTTTCTTGTTCTGCTATGCAGCTGTAGTCCTGGAACTTCTATTTACTCTATTTCTGTGTGTTGACCTGCTGTTTCTTGAATCTCATGTCTTAATTTTTCTTGTTTCTCTCTTATTTGTTAGAATGCACCCTCAAGTAGCTTCCTAGGAAAGTGAATGAGGGTGGTGAATTTTCTAAACTCCTGATTGCTGAAAATGTATGTAATTTGTATTTCTCCTAGTAGATTGCTTGTTTTGCTAGGCATATTTCTCTAGGTTGAAGTCATTTCCCTCAGAACATATTGTCTTCAAACATTGTGTATTGCTTATGGGAAGTCTAACATCAATTTGATTCTGGATCTTTTAAGAACATAAAAAAATCTATTTCTCTCTGGAAATCATAAGAACACTTGATGTAATAACATATTACAATGATAAGTCTAAGTACATATGATGTGATCAGTAGTTGGTCAGTGTCTAAATTTGAAGACTTACTGCTTCATTTAATTCTGGAAGATTTTGTATACTTCCTTACTTAGTTTCCTTTCTTTTAGAATTTCTATTCTTTTCAAAATTTCTATTAATTTGATATTGGAATTCTTGTTTTACATATTTACTATATATTCATTGTTTTTCCCTCCTTTCATATATCTATTTTTATTATTTTATAATATACTCTGGGAGATTTTACTGATTTTTATATTCTAATCCTGACAATTTTTACTTTATTTTTAATTTTTTTGGAAATTTAAAATTTTTTTGGCAATCACAAGTTCTGTCTTATTTTCTGTTCTTTATTCATGACATTCTTTTCTTATTTTAGGGATGAAACATCTTGGATATCTGCATGGTTCTAACTGGAATTGTAATTTCCTTTTTTAAAAAACTTTCCTGATAAACACTCAATTCTTGGGGCAGACTCTGCAGCCTTTCCTCAAAGACTTAATATATAGTTGCCTATGCAAACTTAAAAGTGAAGACTTAAGATATATGATTGATAGTGTACTCTAGGAATGAAAGCAGGATTTGTTTTGGTCTAAAAGAGCAGGAGGTTGTTGTGCTAGCATTCTTCAACATATTAGAATGCCAAAGTTTTACTCTAGTTACCAACAACCAAACTAGGTGTTCTTGTTGTTTTTAGAAGGTCTACTCCATTTTATTTAAAAAAGGAATTATTCTTGGGGTGTCGGTTGAGCATCTGACACTTGATTTCAGCTCAGGTCATGATCTCACCATTTGTGAGATGGAGCCCTGCACCAGCTCAGAGCTTGCTTGGGATTCTCTCTCTTCCTCTCTTTCTCCCCCTCCCTGGCTCATGTACACACACACACACACACACACACACACTCTCTCTCTCTCTCTCTCTCTCTCTCTCTCTCTCTCCCCCCTCCCCCCACCCCACTTGTGTGTGCTCTCTCTCTCACTCCCTCTCTCAAAAATAAATTAATTTTAAAAAAAAGAACTATTAGTTTTAGAACCTGGAAATGCATGTTTGGCAAGAAATCATTCTGGATATAGAGGCAGGAGGGGTTCTTGAGGAACTTAAGTGGGCAACATATAGACCTTCAGGAAACATTCCTTCCTTTAGTTCAATGTTATATAGGACTTTTTTCCCATCCATCACTACTGTGTCTTCTTCATGGGTTTCTTTTAGTTTCTTTTTGATAGCTATCTCCTTTTACAATAATATATCCTCTGCAAATATTTCTGGCCACTCAACATCTACTGGAAATTTCTTCAAGTTTCCTTTTCATTGATTGTTTCTCCTCCTATTTGCTTAGTTATTATACTTTTATGGCTTTCTTACCTTCAGTGGGGATTTAAAAGAGAAAATATATAAAAATGTGTTTTATCTACTGTATTAGTTTTCTATGGCTGCTGTAACAAATTGGCATAAGTTTATTGGCTTAAAACAACAGAAATTTATTCTCTCAGTTCTGGAGGACAGCAATCTAAAATAGGTATCACTAAGCTAAACTCAAGGTGCCAGTGTGGTCATGCTCCCTCTAGAGGATCTAGTTGAGAATTTACTTCCTGGACTTTTCCAGCATCTAGAACTGTGTTCCTTATATTCTTTGGCTCATGTCTCCTTTTTTTCATCTTCAAAGGCAGTGGTGTAATGCCTTCTTTCTCTGACTCTACTTTCCTCTTCTGTTTGCACAGTATTTTTCTATTCTGTGTCAAGTCTCTCTCTGTCTCCCTCTTATATCGATATGTGTGATGGCACTTAGGGCTCACATGTATCCATATAGGACGATAACCCAGGATAATCTCTGCATCTCAAAATCTTTAATGTAATTACATATGTAGCATCTCTTTATTTTCTTGTCAGATAATGTAACATTTACAGATTCTAAGAATTAAAATCTTAATATTTTGTGGGGCCATTATTCAGCCTACCACAACTACCATTTTGATTCCATTATATATTACATGTTTTTAAGTGTTTAGGGGATCAAAAGAGAGAGAATTAATGTGGGAGTGGCAATAAATCTCTCTGATATAGAGTTATCATGAAATATTTAGACTTTGAAAGTTGGTTTAATCTTTCTAATGTCAAAAATGATTCTCAAAATTATTTTCTTATGGGTCATGGGCAAAAGAATCCTTTCTATTGCCCTTTGCCTCTATAAAAACCTTTCTGAGGTAACATTCAATTTTCACTACATAAAACGCCCATATTTTTATATTATGAGCAATTACTCCTATAAATTTGTTCCCTGTTCTATTCATTTAGTTCTTTATTATATATTGTTTTACATGTTATATATTGTTTATTTTCATATTTTGGGTCTCTAAGCTAAAATCGACCACGTTTTCAGTATCTCCTAAATAATTTTCCATATGTTCTGCACCATCGCCAGTTCCATTCTCTAAGAAAAATGATAATAGATATAATTAATGAGCTCTTTCTAATTTGTAGTCATTTTACATTCACTATCTAGTATTATCTTCATAAACTTTATGTAGTCATCATTTATTATTTCCCCATTTATAGATTGGGAAACAGACTCTGGAATAAGAGGTGATTTGTTCAAAACCACAAGGCTTCTGAATGACAGACCCAGATTTAAAATTAAGTCTAACTGGTGTCAGAATTTGTAGTGTTTCAATTATATATCACTATAGGTACTATTTGTGAGCATAATATGTTATAGATTTGATTCTCTCACAAAATTCTGCCTATTTGTGGATACATTTTAGTAATGTAACTCTAAACATAGCTTACAGCAGCAAAATTTAAATATGAAACATAAAAGTTAGAGAATTTATGAGCTCTTGGAAAGACAGCTTTAGCAACCCTTCCATGTGTTAAATCATTTATAAAATGCCTATGTTTGGAAGGATTTCATTCTTCCTTCTCTGTTTGTTGCAAGCATCTCTTTTTGTCATACAGACTCCATTGCTTTGGCAAAATAAATCAGAGCAAATTTAAAAGTGTATCTAAAAACATATTCATCTTGTGGTAGGAAGTAAAATTTTAGAAGTTCGACAGTTGGGCATCCAGATTTGAAGAAGAAAAAAAATAGTAAGCATGCCAACATTTCATTTTGAAATAGAAAACACAATCCAAAATTAGGAAAAGGTGACAACCAATTTGGAAAATCACTTATGAGCAGATATATAATAACATGCTTTGAAGTTTATTTTTAATATGTAACATTTCACAGGGTTCTAAGTAAGGATCTGAAATAGATACAATGGTCCAAGTAGTCTCCATCCTTCTTGCCAAAAAATATTCTAAATTGGCATACATTTAGGAAATATTTTCAGTGAAAATATTTCTGATATGGCTGAGAAATTAGTGTATTTTTTATTTGAACTGACAAAACTATTAGAGCTTTAGATATATTTTAACTTAAAAAGAAAGGGAAAATGAACTATTTATATCCTACTTAAACTTTGATATTTTATATTACTTTTTCTCCCCCCTGGAAATCTCCCACTGCTTCCCCCCCACCCCCCACCCCTGGCCCAGTCCAGATCATTCTCATTCTCTAATTCCGCTAATGTTGATCATGTGCTAAATTATGTCAGGCATTATGTTCAGGTGCCTCATCTCATTTTATCTTTCAAAGAACTCTTTGACATAAATAAGTACTAGAGTTTATTTTTGTAGAGGAGATGACCAAGAATCAAGAGAGGAAATGATATCCCTAAAATCACACCACTAGGAAGTAGTGGAGGCCAAATTCAAAAGAACATCTGATCACAGGTTGTTTAAGACTTAATTTTTACCACTTCAACATACAATGGTTTTCATCACTGAATTTCTGATATATTTTTATAGTGTATTCTATGTGTTTTAACCCTTGTTTATTAAAGTTATCTTTCCAAACAAAGCATAAACTCTTTAAGGTTAGAGACCTTGTGTCTTTTGTCTTTACCACGTCTTCCATGCTGTCTTATACAATGATAGATATATAGTAGGAGCTCAACAAATCACTGCTTGGTTCTAGATATACTCTAACATATTCTTGGGTGATAGGAAGACATTCATTTGTTGGTGAATGTGAACTTGGTTCTTGGGATCATCACTTACTTTTTTAAACTAATAGAGCACCTGTTCACTGGCTATATTTAGGAATGAGGACCCCACTGACTGTTTCATGGACTTTATGAGGATGCTCATGTATGAACTACTGGGGATGCCTCACCTAAAGATGCCCCCAGTTGGTCCACAGGCATTCTAAACATTCTGCACATCTCATCTACCACCCTTACCCCAGCCTATCACCAACTCCCTATGTGTGCCTTTGAGGGCAGTGAGTATGAGCCTATGCAGAAAACTTGTGAACATGTGTAGAAACTCCAATGCTGTGGGATTGGGAGAGGACACACAAACTTAAGCATTCAGCACAGTCCTAGGAAAAGGAAATGAGAAGTTGTCAAACCTAATCTGGCATTACAAGATTGAGAAAGAAGTTAACAATTTTAAGAATTCCTTCTCAAGAGGGAATAAGAAGTGTGGAGCAGGTGTGTCTACAGAAAAGATGTAAGATAGCCTCAGAATCCTTAGCAGGGCTGACAGAAGAAATTGCTCTTTAAGGCAATTAGTAAAGAGTGGAGGAGGTGATTCCTTCTTCAAATGTGAAGACAACAATGGAAAACATTAAGGAACATGAAAAATCAAGGAAACATGACACCACCAAAAGAATACAATAATTTTCTAGTAACTGATCCCAAAGAAATGGAGATTTCCATGATAAAGAATTCAATATAGTTGTTTTAAGGCACCTCAGTGATTTATAAGAAAACAAAGACAATTAAATCAGGAAAATAATGTACAAACAAAATGGGAAATGTAATTGATAGAAATCATTAAAAAAGAACCAAACAGCAACTGTGGATCTGAAGAGTACAAGAATGAAATGGAAAAAAACAAAAACAAAAACAAAAAAAAACAACCAGAAGAAAGAATCTGTGAGATTGATTACAGGTCATTTCAAACAACCAGTTAGAGGAGAACAAATTTAAAAAGTAATGAAAAAGAGTGAATAGAGCCCGTGTAGTCTATGGGACACCATCAAGTGAAACAATGCATGTATTATTGGACTCTCAGAAGGAGAAAAAAGGAGGAAAAAGGTAGAAAGCCTATTTAAATAAATACTAGTTGAAAACTTTCCAAATCTAGGGAGAGATTTGGATATACAAGTTCATGAAGCTCAAGGTACCCTCCCCAAAACTTCAACCCCAATATATCTTCAACACATTATAATAAATCTGTGTAAAAGCAGAGACAAGAAAATAATTTTGAAATTTTGGCAAGAGAAAAAAAAAAAGCTTCTCATAGAAGGGAACACCTATAAGAATATTATTAGAACCCCAACAGAAATCTTGCAGGATAAGAGAGAGTGGATGATATATTCAAAATGCTTAAGGGAAAAACTACCACCCAAGCTTTTTTTCTTTTTTTTAAACCAGGCAAAGCTGTCTTTTATAAAGGAAGTTTTGCAATCCCAGACAAGCAAAAGCTGAGGGAGTTCATCACCACTAGACCTGACTTACAAGAAATGCAGAAAGGAATTCTTGAAGTTGAAAGGAAAGGACACCAATTTTTTAATTTTTTTATGTTTTAATTATTTTTTTATGAATGTAATTTATTGTCAAAATGACACTAATTAGAAACATCAACATATGAGAATATAAAATATACTGATAAAAGAAAGTACATATTTCTAATTCAGAATACTGCAATATGATGGTATGTTAACAACCCTGTTACAAAGGTTAAGGACAGAAGTATTAAAAATAACTATACATATAATAGTTTGTTAATGGATACACAACATAAAAAGCAGTAAATTGTGAAATCAGTAATATAAAATGTGGAGAAAGGAGTAAAGGATAAAGTTCTTTTTATGTGATTTAAGTTATCATTAGCATAAAATAAACTGTTATAAGTAAAGGATATTTTATGTCAGTCACATGGTAACCACAAAGCAAAAACATACAGATTCACAAAAATAGAGATGGGAATCAAAACATACCACTATGGAAAATCATCAATGCACAAAGTAAGGCAGGAAGAGAGGAAGAAAAAATAATTGATGAGATGACATTAGTAAGTTTTTATCAGCAAATAGTCATTCTAAATGTAAATGGATTGACTTCTGCCAACAAAAGACAGAGAGTGGCTGAATGAAAAAACAAAACAAAACAAAACAAACAAAAAAATCCCACCCTATGTAAGTCGCCTACACAATAGTCTCTTCATTTAAGGACAGTGAAGGGATGGAAAAAAATATGTCAAGCAAATGGAAAATACAGTACAGTAGGGGTAGCTGTAATTTTATCAGACAAAACAGACTTTCAGTCAAAACCTGTAACAAGAGAAAAGAAGGTCATCATATAATGAATGATAAAGGGGTCAGTTAATCAACAACAATATGATACTAGTAGAGGATTTCTGTACCTTATTTTCAAAATGGATAGATGATCACACAGAAAAATCAATATGGAAATATTAGGTTAGAACTATTCTTAAGACCAAATAAACTTAATAGACATTGCAGAACATAGCATGCAAAAGCAGCAGAACACACATTCTTTGGAATGCATACATTCTTCAGGATATATATTACATATATAATATATATTATATATTTAACACATTTAATGTTATTAATATTTAATATTTATATCAATTATATTAATAATTATAATAATTTGTATTAATTGTATTAGATTAATATTTATAAATTAACATTCACGGGGATCTAGATGGCTCAGTTGGTTAAGCATCTGACTTTGGTTCAGGTCATGATCTCACCACTTGTGAGTTTGAGCCCTGCGACAGGCTCTGTGCTGACAGCTCAGAGCCTGGAGCCTGCTTTGATTCTGTGTCTCCCTCTCTCTGTCCCTCCCTTGACTGTGCTCTGTCTCTCTCTGTCTCTCAGAAATAAATAAACGTTAAAAAAATTTTAAAAATAAATTAATATTTAATATGATATATATTATATCTTAACAAATTTAAGAAGATTGATATCACATCAAGTATCTTTTCTGAACACAATGGCATGAGACTGGAAATTAATGACAGGAAGAAAGCTGGAAAATTCATAAGTATGTCAAAATTAAACAACATACTTCTGAACAATCAATGAGCCAAAAAAGAAAGTAAGAGGGAAATAGGGACGGGTGCCTGGATGGCTCAGTCAGATGTGTCCTCACTCTCGATTTTGGCTCAGGTCATGATCTCATGGTTTATGACACTGACAGTGCCAAAAAAGAAAGTAAAAGGGAGATAGGGACGGGTGCCTGGATGGCTCAGTCATATAAGTGTCCTCACTCTCGATTTTGGCTCAGGTCATGATCCCATGGTTTATGACACTGACAGCAGGCCCACTGACAGTACAGAGCCTGCTTGGGATTCTCTCTCTCTCTCTCTCTCTCTCTCTCTTTCTCTCCCTCCCTCTCTGTCTTTCCCTCTCTTAAGCTCATGTGCATGCTCTCTCCTTTTTCTCTTTTGAAATAAATAAGAATTAAAAAAATAAAAGAGATATAAGAAATAAACAAATGATAAATGGAAACACATTAAGAAAATGGAAAGATCTCAAATAAACATCCTAACTTTACATCTTAAGGAATTAGAAAAAAAGAACTAAACCTAAAGTTAGCAGAAGGAAGGAAATAGATAGCAAAGATCAGAGCAGAAATAGTGAATATGAGACATTCATATTATGTCATTCACATTGTATTCATATTCATATCATTATTTGTATTCAGAATGATGAAATGGAGACAAAAAACAATAGAAAAATAAATGAAGATCTTTTTTTGAAAATATAAACAAAATTGATAAACAATTAGCTGGACTAAGGAAAAAAGAGAATCAAATAAATAAAATCAGAAGTGAAAGAGGAGACATTACAAATGATTCTGCAGAAATGCATAGGGTCATAAAGACTATTACAATTACATGCCAAAAATTTGGATAACCCAGAAGAAGTGTATAGATTCCTAGAAACATACAACCTAGCAAGATTGCATCATGGAGAAATGGAAAATCTGAATATTTCCACTACCCATACACCAAAGGAAACTATGTAAAGTGATGGATATGTTAATTAACTGGATTGTGGTGATCGTTTTGTAAGTTATATGCAAATCAAATAAGGTTGTACACTTTTAATATATGTAATTTTGTCAGTTATACCACAATAAAGTTGGAAAAAGGTTAATAATATAACTTTCCACCTTCAGATACTGGAAGAGAAGAACAAACTAAATCTCTGTAAGCCAAAAAAAAAGAAATAATAAAGATTTGAATAGAAATTTATGAAATCAAAGGAGAAAAATAGAGAATATCAGTTAACCAAAATTGATTTTATGAAAGATAAACAAAATTAAAAAAATTTTCACTGAACTTACAAAGAAAAAGTGGGAATTTTCACATTTCTAAAATCAGGAATGAAGAGGATGCATTACCAACTTTACAAATAATAAAAGATTATAAATTAATGCTTTGAACAACTCTATTCCAACATATTAGATAATTTAAATGATATAGACAAGTTCCTAGAAAGACACAAACTAATGAAATTTATACAAGAAGAAATATAAAATCTGAATGCATCTTCATGAAGTAGAAATTAAATATGTAACTAAAAATCTTCCTTCAAAGAAAAGCCCAGCCAAGATTTTCTAGTCAATCTTACTAAATATTTAAAGAAAAATTAAAACTAACTCTTCAAAATTCTACCAAAACTAGAAGAGGAGAGAATACATTTAGTTTCATTCTGTGAGGCCAGTATTACCCTGGTACCAAAGTGAGACAAACATACAGAAAATAAAGACATAGACCAATATCTCCTATGATTGGAAGCAAAAACAAAACAAAACAAAACAAAACAAAAAACCCTCAACAGATAGTAGCAAACCAAACTTGGAAACAATTAATGTAATTATACACCATGTCCAAGTGGGGGTGTATCCCAGGAATGCAAGATTAGTTTAGTGCCTGAAAATAAATTAATGTAATATATCATATGAATAGAATAAAGGATATATCAAATGATAATTTTAGCAGTCAACAAAAAATCATTTGACTAACTCCAGTACATTTCTGTGACAGAACATTTATTTAACTAGAAATAAAAAAAAATTCTTAACCCTAAAGGGCATCTGTGAAAATCTTAAAGCTTAAAACATGCTTAATGATAAAAGTGAATGCATAAGATCAGGAACAATGGTGAGGACCACTCACCATTCCTAGTCAACATTGCACTAGAGATTGTAGCAAGTGCAATTAGGCAAGAAAAAATAATGTTATTCCAATTAGGAATAAAGAAGTAAAATTAGCAGATGACATGGTCTAGTATATACAAAATACTAAAGAATACACTAAAAACCTTTAGAAAAACAATAAATGATTTTAGCAAAGTTATAAGGTAAAAGAACTATATGCAAAAACTAACTGCACATCTATACATTAGCAACAGACAATTCTAAAATTAATGAACAATAGCATCAGCATTTACAATAGTCAAAAAGAAAAAAAAGTAGGAATAAATTTAACTGAAGAGGTGCAAGATTTGTACACTGAAACTGCAAAAATTTGCTAAAAGAAATTAAAGAAGACCTATGCAAATGGAAAATATGTGATATTGATGGATCATAAATCTTAATGCTGTTAAAATGACAGTATTCACAAGTTGATCTACATATGGGAAATTCATCACAGTCCCTACCAAAATTAAATGTGTATAGCTATCTTTTTGCAGAAGTTGAGAAGATAGTCCTAAAGTTTACATAGAAATGCAAGCATCCCAGAATAACCAAAAGAATCTTGAGAAAGAAGAAAAAAGTGGGAGTCACACTTCCTGATTACAAAGCTTAGTATAAAAGTAGAGTGATCAAGATAAGAATAGACATATAGGTCAATAGAATATAATTAAGAGTCCAGAAATAAAACCTCACATAAAGTCAGTAAGTTCTCAACAAGGATGCCAAGAGAACTTATTCTGGGAAAGAATGGTGCTGTAACAACTGGGTATCACATGGGAGATAACAAAGATGGGTCTGTTTTTAGCACCATACAAAAAAATTAAATTCAAGTAAATCATAGTTCTATATATAAGAGCTAAACCTAACAAAATTTTGGAGAAATGCTAGGAGTGAATCTTAGAGATCTCAAGTTAAACAAACCTGATAACTGATAACAAAAGACAAAAATTGATAAGCTGGACTACAAAAATATTAAAAACTTTTGTACTTCAAAGGAAATCATTAATAAAGGGAAGAGATAACCCACAGAATGAAAGAAAATATTTCTTAAATGTTTATTTCTGAGACAGAGAGAGACAGAGAGAGAGAGAGAGAGAGAGAGAGAGAGAGAGAGAGAGTCAAAGGAGGGGGGGCAGAGGATCCAAGCACACTCTGTGCTGACAGACAGCAGAGAGCCCCATGTGGGGCTCAAACTCATGAACTGTGAGGTCATGGCCTGAGCTGAAGTCAGACTCTTAACTAACTGAGTCACCCAGATGCCCCAAAAGAATATATTTTTAAATCATATTTTCGATAAAGGATTTGTAACCACAATATAAAAAGAACTCTTACAACACTTACATATCAATAATTATAAAGAAGTAATGAAAAAATGAGCAAAGGATATGAGAAGATATTCTGCTAAAGATTATATACAAATATCCAGTAACCATCTGAAATGCTCATCCTCATTATCCATTGGGGAAATACAAATCAAAACCACATTGTGACAGCATGATAAAATTAAAAAAAATGGATAATAACATGTGTTGGCTAGTAAGTGGAGAAGTTGTAATCCTCATAAATTGCTTTGGGAATATAAAAGGGATAGGTACATGGAGAAGATCAATAGTTCTCAGAATGTCAAACTTTGAGTTACCATATGCCTAGCAATTTCACTCTTATGTATATACCCAAGGGAAATGTAAACATGTCTACACAAAAACTAGTACAAGAATGTTTCTAGCACCATTATTCATAATAAATAACCAAAAAGTGCAAGCAATCCAAATATCCATCAACCAATGAATGAATAGAATGTTATGTCTATACTATGGAATAATATATTACGCAATACAAAGGAATGGAGTCCTTGGATATTCTACAACTTGAATGAACATTTAAGACATGTGAACTGAAAGAAACCAGTCAAAAAATACCACATGTTTTAGAGTACATTTATATGAAAATCCAAAATAGGCAAATCTATAAAAATATAAGGCTGTCTAGATCTAGGGAGGGGGTGGTTAGGTGGTGGAGGAGTGACTACTAATTGGTACACGGTTTCTTTTTGGAGTGATGTTTTAAAATTAGATTGTGGTAATGGTTGCACAACTCTGTGAACATACTAAAAGTCATTGAGGTATACACTTAAAAATTTTTTTTGATGTGTATTTATTTTTGAGAGAGAGACAGAGTGTGAGTGGGGGAGGAGCAGAGAGAGAGGGAGACACAGAATCTGAAGCAGGCTCCAGGCTCTGAGCTGTCAGCATAGAGTCAGAGGCGGGGCTTGAACTCACGAACCGGGAGATCATGACCTGAGCTGAAGTTAGATGCTTACCAACTGAGCCACCCAGGCTCAGTATAATCTAAATAGATGAATTATAGAGGCACCTGGGTGGCTCAGTTGGTTAAGATCCTGACTTTGGCTCAGGGCATGATCTCACAGCTTATGAGTTCAACCCTACGTCGGGCTCTTTGCTGACAGTTCAGAGTGTGGAGCTTGCTTTGAATTCTGTGTCTCCTCTCTCTCTGTCCCTCCCCAGCTTGTGCTCTGCCTCTCTGTCTCTCAAAAATAAATAAACATTAAAAAAATTTTTTTAATAGATGAATTGTGTGGTATGTGAGTCATATCTCAAAGCTGTTTTTTTAAAAAGCCATGTATAGAGGGAAAATTGGAATTGAAAGCCAAGTTTTTATTCCAAAGGAAATACTAAAGTCATTAACCAGACAGACTTCAGCCAAAGACAATGGACACAGCACAGCAGTTCCAAAAATATCTTAGGGACCTAAAGAGAATCCTGTAGGAATGGGGCAAAACTGAAATCCCAAAGAATAGATCTGTTAGATATATAGGAAATTGTGCGGTTACTGAAAACCGAGTTTTACTAATGATTAGCAAGAAGGTAAGTCATGAGCAACAGCATATCTGAGAGTCCTCTTTCAGACTCGTATCTTAAATCTCCTTTTCCTGTACTGAGATGTAGTTTACTTTTGGGTGAGTAGTTCTAACTGCATACAGGGGAAGTTAGTAGAAGTAAGTCATTGAGTTTTGGGATCTCTTACTTTTTATTTTTATGTCTTGTTTAGCCCATAGCAACATCTGGTTGAATGACTAATATGCATTAGTCAGCCCAGCTACAGCCCATAAATTACGGGATAATTTATGATAATAATCTAGACAGACCAGGTATATATAGCTAAAAGTTGTCCTAGATAAGAGGTCATTAGAAAACAACCCCTATTCATCCTTTAGCTAGTAAATTCCATAGCCAGTATTTGCAAGTTCTAGGTAGAATCAAAATGCCTTTGGAACCTTTGAGGACACACAAGTTATGGACTCATGTTAGCTCTTTTCTTCCTCAGAGCCTTAAGGCTTATTTATTAGGGTGCCTACAACTCGTCTGGTTGGTGGAAAAGAGATACAAGCAGTATAGAGAATTATACAGGCTTTACTCTATCAAATCTTTACTTACATTTCATGCATATATATGTATATCAAATAATAATCATTTGAAGGTAACTTCATTGGCTTTATATTATTTTTGGAAATGTTCAGATGTGAGCAATCATGATGAGAGAACTCAAAACCATGACATGTGAGGCAAGTCTTAAAAAATGGAAGAATTTTCAATGTGCTGTGAAAAAAAAATTGGCTTCAGAAGAGAAAATGTGGTTGCTAAGGAGGGAGTAAGATATATATCTCCAAAATCTGAAAGGCCTGTATATGGAAGAGGGGTTCAACTCTTATGTCTGAGTTCAGGAAATAAGGGGTAAAACTAACAGGGAGTATTTTCCAATTGTCAAAATATCTAAGGCATTGTACTGGGAGAAAAGGAATTGCTTATTATGCAGGTAATGAGATATAGACTCTTATTTCTATTTCTTACCAGGAACACTGTAGATGTATTCAGCATGGGATATGTGGTAGAGTGATCACACCTCCCAGTTTGCCAATGACAGTGACTGTTTACTCTTTAAGTGTAATTATTAATGGGGGGGGGTCCTTTTTCTCTCAAAAGTGCTCCAGCTAATGATATGGTCATTACTTAGACCATTTACTTAGAACAGTGATATCTCACTTATGGTTAAATATTAGAGGAACTCTAATCACTTTTCAAAAGGATTGCTTCCTAGACAGTGCCCCACATCAACTAAAGTCAGAATCCTGATGAAGAAAGGTAGGCATCAGTAGTTTTACAAGCTTCCCAGGTGACGCTAACATGCCACAGGGTTGAGAATCTCTTGCCTGGAGTATCTTTCCTTCCATTCCAATCTTAAAGGAATCCCATAACCCTATTTTCTGAAAATATGTGTTATACTCCACAAAGAAAGCAAAGCTTGGAACTCTGCTACTCTAATGAATACAGGAGGGAATAAAAAAAAACCACATATATAAAATTTCCTTCTTTTTTTCTAATTCCATCAATATGGCATTGTTTTTATTTTATTCTTTATTTCATTTTTATTTTGTTTTAAAGTCCCTTTTTAACTCTCCAAAAAACCTGATGGCATTTTTAAGTTTACATTTTCTTTTTCCAAGTGGAAAATAGATTACATAAAGCTTTTCTTTTCTTTGGGAAAACCTGAGTCCAGTGAAGATTTCTAACTACACTTACATGCTTCCTCTAATGAGGTAATTATTTTGTCAAGTGTTGAGCTAAGAGGTTTACCATGTGTGCAACATGGAATTAAATTGGTACACAGTAGATATGGCATTCATTTAGCTTTCTTATTAGTTTATTAGATTTGATCCTCTGAAATATTTTACCACTTAGCCATGAGACTTTGAGTCCACTTTAAGGAGTCTAGCCCTATGTCAGTTGCTTCTTAAAAATGGTTTCATTTCTTACCCTTGTAGTCAAATAAATGATTGTGAGCCACATGTTAATAATGTATTTTTCTTTTGGTAATTCCTGGGAGGAAAAATAAAACCAAGATTTGACATTTGTAGAGGTAAAATTCACTCAATATTTTTGAAATGTGAGCATACAGGAATATATTTTGTGAAGTTGATACTATTTCATAAACATTTTAAAAGGTATGTAGTCCCTTTTTTTGTTTTATTACAACATATTAAAAAGTGGGGCTAAAATTATTGGATTTTAAAGATTTTATTTATTTTATGTTTTTGAGAGAGAGAGTGTGTGTGTGTGCAACAGCGAATGGGGAGGGGCAGAGAGAGAGAGAGAGAGAGAGAGAGAAAGAGAGAAAGAATCTAATCTTAAGCAGGCTCCACCCTCAGGGCAGAGCGTGAAGTGGGGCTCAGTCTCACAACCCTAAGATCATGACCTGAGCCAAAATCAAGAGTCAAATGGTTAACTGACTGAGCCACCTAGGCACCCCTAAAATTATTGGATTTTAAAAGGAGATCTTTTTTTTTTTTTAAAGGAGATTAGCTATTTTGTCTGTTTCACCATTATGCATAGGAATCATTGTTCCCTAACTCAACAGTCTGGGTCTGAAGTGCTGAA
This sequence comes from Prionailurus bengalensis, assembly GCF_016509475.1. Classification (NCBI taxonomy): domain Eukaryota; kingdom Metazoa; phylum Chordata; class Mammalia; order Carnivora; family Felidae; genus Prionailurus; species Prionailurus bengalensis. Next base: position 42,678,599 of record NC_057356.1, on the reverse strand, counting down.
AATCACTTATTAACATTTGGCTTGAAGAATGAGGAACAACAAAGAAACCAACTCTGCTTTCAATTCCTGATAGACATTATTTGGTCTGCCATCAGAACTAGTAGGCAGCTGCCACTCCTCATTTTCTTTCTCTGTGTGGTCTAATGTACCTCACTCACCCCAGAGCCTCAGAAAACACATAAGCAGAGAGGATATCATATAGTATAATCATTTAACAAAACAGAACAAAATTAGTCACCAAAACAACTCATACTAAATAACTTCATGTAGGAAATGGGTTTCATCCATATTTGTCTTTCAAATGTCTAATCCTTTTCTGGTTCCCTCTGGATCATCTGATGACAGAGTGGGATCTTTTTCTATAAAAACAACAACAAGACCCCCCCCCCCAAAAAAAAAGAACAAAAACAAAAACCACAAAAAGATTGGTTAACTGTGAAACAGAGGGAAATTAATCTTGTCCATACTAAAAGTCTGTTTTGCTGGTTGGTCCAAATCAGTTGCTGTAGCTTTTGTTTTAATAGATCTGTGTCAGGTCTTGAAAAGCAAAATTAGCTTGATCATAAAAATCATGAAATCATGTGTATTTACAATTATTTTTATTTTAGTTGGTTGAATAGTATTATATCAGCTCTTTAGCAAGTAATCTAATATATTTTTGTTCAGAAATCTCTTAGAGGAGGAACTGCCTTCCTTCTGAACTAATCCTGGAATAAGCAATAAATACCATTCTTGTTTCCTACTGGTAACCAATTTTCACAATCTTATCTTACGATTTGCCCTGACAGAGAACACAGATGAGCCATCTTTAATCTTTAAACATTTTCCTTTACAGTCTTACAGCTAACCTATTTGTGTTTATATATGTGTGTATATATGTATGTGTATGTAGTTATTTAGTGGCCAGTCATTTATTTGTACCCCCACCTTGTTGTTGGATAATAGGTGGCTTGTGAGAATACAGAAAATATATCAAAATTAGGAAAGTTAATAATGGCACTGAAAAGATAAATAAAAGAAAATATGGGACATAGGGGAGCAGTCCAAGGTGGTGCTGGAGGAAGATCCTGAACTCACTTCTCCCCGTGGATGTAATGCCCCCGATTTCGAATCCGAGAGACCACCAAGGAGCTGATACCGATGCAAACGCACGAGGGTTTATTTGCAAGCTCGAGCTTGGGCCCAAGTATACCTGACACAGCGGAGCAGGGACTTGGACCCCTAGGTTAAGGGGCATAGCAGTTTTATAGGGGCCAGTGGCCAATGAGATTTTAACACACACAGAAAGTTGCATAGTTATGTCAGTCCACACGCAGGTGGCCAATTGAATTACAATTTACCCTATAGTAACTGTTTGAACTAGCCTATCACTCTGGTCAGAATTGGCACGCAAGTTTGGCGGGCAAAAGGCAGGGTTTACATTCTTTGGCGGTTAGGTGTTCCAAATTCCTATATGAGCCAGTTTCCAGTAAGGGTGTGCTCAGTGGCTTGCAGAGGGTGGGGGAGTGTCTTAAGCAATAAGTAGGTCATGTGGGGGTTATACATGAGATGGTGGGTGTAGCACAAAATGGAGTTAGTCTTGCTCTGCTTGTCCAGGGGTAGGGGATTTTTGTTAAATTCCTTGGGTCCCACAGTGGACACACTGAATATACAGCTACATATGAAGCAATTTCCTTTGTAAAATATCTGAAAACTAGCTGAACAACTCCTTTGCAACAAATAGTAAAAAGGCTATGTCACAAGGGGTAGGACAGGCAGAGATGCAGGCTCACCAACACCCCCTCTCCCCCAGTGCAGCCACCTGCAATTGGGAGGGATCTCACAAACCCAGAGCTTCTCCCTGAAGAGTAAGGGGTTCATGCTGCACGCCAACCCTTGGGACCTGCAGCAGAGAGATGAGTCCCCAAAAGGTCTGGCTTTGAAAACCAATAAGGCTCACATCCAAGACACTCAAAAGGCTGTGGGCAACTGAGATACTGTTCTTAAAGGGTTCGCACACAGACCCTCCCACCCTAAGACCAGTGCAAAAACAGCAGTTTTAAAAGCTCCTAGATTATAGGAGAAGGAGATTTATTTGATCTTATCTTAAAGCATCTGCTAGAAGGGCAAGGGTCTTTTGGGACTCTCTCTGGGGAGGGAGACATTGGCAGGTGCTATTTGTGTCTTGATGTTTTCCCCTCTACCTGGATAGTGTTGGCACTTTAGCCCCAGCCCTGCATTCTCCCGCTGCTTTCCTAAATCTGGTGGAACACACAGCTCTTTGACTGCCTGGTTTTAGTGTCCAGGAGATCTTGTGTTCCTGAGTCCCACAGGATTGTAACAATTGGATAGATATTTCTTTGCAGGTTATCACCCCCAGGGCATGGCACAGGCAGCTGATTAAACCACACCCTCAGTCTATCAGTTAAAAAGGCCTATTTTATTTGTCCTGGAGCTTCACCCGGAGGGGCAGACTTCATATTTGCCACACACCTAGAGGCTACGAACCTTCACTCAGGGAACACAGGCAGGGGATATCATTTGTATGCTCTCCCTTGGCCTAGCTAGCTACAGCTTGGTGGTACCTCCCAAAAAGGAGCTTATACACTCATCTGAAGCCAGCTTTTGTACCTCTCATGCACCAGACACGTTTACCATTGCATTTCCTCAAGACTGGATATGCTTGCATACTTTAAAAGCTGATGCTTTTGAGGGTCTGGCTTCTTTTAAAAAAAAAATTTTTTTTTTAACATTTATTTATTTTTGAGACAGAGAGAGACAGAGCATGAACGGGGGGAGGGCCAGAGAGAGAGGGAGACACAGAATCTGAAGCAGGCTCCAGGCTCTGAGCTGTCAGCACAGAGCCTGATGCGGGGCTCGAACTCACAGACCGTGAGATCGTGACCTGAGCGAAGTCGGACGCTCAACCGACTGAGCCACCCAGGCGCCCCGAGGTCTGGCTTCTAATCAGCCTGAAATTAGGTACTGACTAAGATCCTTCCCTCTGGAGTACTGACAGGTCTTGGTACACCCTCAACTGGAACCTATCAATAATAAATCAAGGCTGCTTAGATAATTATAAAGGCTTAGAAGACAACCAAGAGGTAGGGCAAAGTTGAAAGATAAGATTCATCTCCCACACACTGGCCACTCCTTTAAGACTAGGAGAGGTAGCTTTTTTTTTTGCCTAATATATAGAGACAAATAGAGTCAAGCAAGCAGTAGAATA